>NC_083404.1:68785670-69140835 GCF_020745735.1 Hemiscyllium ocellatum
AAACCTAGCAGTTGTGCAAAACTATTGGAGAATTACAAATATCAAGTCCTTCTTCAGAAAACATTACAAAAATAAGCCCAGGAATTATAGACCAGACAGTTTAAATTATGTTGTGGAGATACTTCTACAAAGAATTGTTCAAAATGGAATTATTTGTGACAGTATACATTGTGGATTAATTAGAAAGAACCAACATGGATTCCAAAAAGGAAACCATGTTCAACTAATTAGAGAAGGCCAATTAGGGTAACACTGTTGATGTGGTGAAGGTGGACTTCCAGAAGGAGTTTGATACAGTACCACATGACAGGTGTGTGTGAAAAGTTAAAGCTGATTGGATACAGGGTCAGTAGCAATATGGATACAAAACTGGCTGAGGGGTAGGAAACAGAGCGTAATGTTTGAGTGAATATATTTTTGGGCTGGAGGAAGGCTAATGGAGCGCTTCCTCAGGAATTGGCATTGGCACCCTTGCTTTTTACAGATGATGCAAAACTTAGAAGCATTGTAAATTGTGAGGAGGACAATGTAGAACTTCAAAGGGATAAACAAGTTGGTGGAGTAGGTGGATTAGTAGCAGATGCAGTTCAAAGTGGAGAACAATGAAGTGAGTCTAAACACTTTAGATTGCGAGAATTACCTTTTTTTTATTCTGGAGATTTAACCTCACCACTTAAAGCAAGAAAATAGTTTGAAGAGTTGAGGGATGGACAGATCTAACACTGACATCTGTTGCTTCAAATTTTAATTACAGTTTTCCCTGAAAGTCATCAACAGAATATCACAAATCCTAGAAAATGATAGCCTCCACCTAAGACAAAGTTAATTCTTTTGGTGTGAACAGGATTTCCCTCTGCCTTCATATTTCTGCATTGATCAACACTCCATCCACCATAACCTTTCTTTCGGTTGCTCTCTTAACAGGGATTCTATTCCTTATTTGACTGAAAACAGCATACATCAAAATGATTGCATCAAGTTTAGTCTCTGACCAGATAGCATCAACCATTAAAAAAAATTAGCAAATCACCAAGTCACTGTCAACTTCCTTACATGGTTAGAGGCATGGCTTGGAACTAAGTTAATACAGTGACTCCTTTAAAAAAGTAATAAAGCAACACTCTGGTTCTTGTCAAAAATCTGTGAATAAAAGTGATGGTTCATGTAAAGCAGAGTGTGCTGGGTTACAGTCAGAACCAAAACTTTCAGAAAGCTTGGTTTGTGACTTGGCATCAATTTCAGCATAAACTGTTAGATCATCAAGGATTTCAGTGGTCTACAGGACTTTTGAGTGTGCAAATACAAATAAATACAAATTCTTCTTATTCAAACGCTACAGATTTTTATAGATTTTGTACATTATTCAGTGGTAAATGCTGTCTTTTATTTAACCAATCCAAAACCTTTTACGTATTATCCTCTCCATAAATAGCACCTGTCGTTTAATCAGGGTTTAGTCACTGAGCAAGCACCCTGGCACTGAGCTGTGGCTTTGATTCAGCAACTTTACAAAAGATAAAGAGACATAATGTAACAAGTGATACCAACAGCATTTCTTCAGATTAGCTCGTAAGTAAATGTTTTATACTTACTTTGAAAATGATAAATGTTTTTTTGAATGACTGAAAATAGACTTTAGTTTAGACTTTATTAATATAAAGGAGCCTTCAAATTCAGCCCTTCATTAACTTTCTAGCTCAACTCCGCTGAAACTCTTCCACATGACATTATTAATTCTAGACTTGGTTTTTCCAGTATCTCTTAATAACTTCTTGTACTCATACCTCAGTCAGATCCCTTGGGTTAGAAATTGCTCTGATATTTCTATGATCTCTTTGATTCTTCTCCATAGATGTTGCCAGATCTGCTGAACTTTTCTGATTTACAGCATCCTGATTCCTTTAGTTTTTATTGCCATCTTACCATTGAGGATGAGATTCTTGCATTGAACCTTTCCTGCTCCCAGTGTAAAAAAGATTTATCCCATGCAGTAATCTGTGAAAATTTGAGAGACCTAGAATGAGTTAAATAACAACTTTATTTCTTAAAGTATAACAGTGAATAATTAACTAACAACCATTTACAACTCCTTCCTCTAACCTATCTTTTACATTCCCTACTGTAATTCTAGTCTGATAAAACCTCCAATTAAGATTTATTAAAAATTCAAGTTTTCAAAACCAGCCAGCTGTCAAATCTTCTATTTAGATCTTTCTGTATCTTCTTTACTTCTTCTAAGGGACCTATGTCTCACAGTCATGGATTGAAAAAAATACTTTTTAGAGAGCTATTTTTGGGCAGTCTCCACTTGCTGTTGGCATGGCAGTTCTCCTCTCAACTGTTCAATATTTCCCGACATTATACCCCTCAATGTGTCATTGGCTTCTAAGATTGTCAATATACTAAATTCAAACTTGATTGGAGCTTGGTATTTTTTGGGGCATAATTTATACTGATTGGCCTAATGCAATTCTGTTTTTCTCTCCAAGCAACCAGCTACCTAACTGCTGGACCACATACTACATTGTATCTTGTTGAGAACACTTGTGCTGTCAGGTAGTTCTGCTAGCATTTAACGCTCTTAAAGGTACAGTACACTCACATCTTCATAACAAACTACATCAACTGCACTGCACTGTCACTTCCTTGAAAATTGAATCAAATCTGTTAGGCATGATGCCCTTTTGATAAAGCCATATTGATTATTTCTTATCAAACTTTTCTTCTCCAAGTGGATATTAATTCTTTCCTTCAGAATTTTTTCCTTTAGTTTCCAATCACTAACATCCAAATTCCCAAACACTGGTCTGTAGTTCTTGACTTCTTTTTATGATCCTTCTTGAAAAGTGGAACCACATTATGTGGCCTCCAGTCCTTTTGCACCTCCTCTTGACTAGAGATTGATTAAAAATTTGGATCAAAGCCCCTGTAATTTCCTCCCAACATCTCCAATAGCAGCTTGGAATCCTACTCATCCAGTCCTGCAGATGTTCCCACTTTTAATCCCAGCAAAACCTTCACACTTGCTATGGCAAACAGCTTAAGAAGCACACAGCCCCTCTTCCAAATTCTGTATCAATAGCCTCTTTGTCCAAAGTGAAGAGAGATGTGACATACTTATTAAATCCTCTGTTTCTACACACAAATTTCCCCCTTGGTCCCTAACGGGTCCTGCTCATATTCTGGATATCCTCTTTCCCTTGATATATGTATAGAATATTTTGGGATTCTTCCTAATTTTGCTCACCAATGTTTTCTCATGCTCCTTCTTCACTTTCCAATTGCAGTTTCAGTGATCCGCTAGTTTTAAGTGCAGGCAAAATATCATCTGTAATCAATTTTTATGTGTGCTAACTGTGCTGTTCACTGGCTGCATCTTTAGCAAGTAGTTAATTTCATAGCATACTATAACAATAATAGTAAGAGAAAGAGCATCTCAAATATAGGAAAGAGGCTCAGTCTGGAATAAGAAGGGCTAAAAGTAAGCATGAGGAAACGATGGCAAGCTATGCTGAAACAATTATAAAATGTTTTTAAAACATATTAACAGTAAAAAATTAGCGAAGGAAAGAATGGGGCCCATAAGGAACAAGCAATGTAAAATGTAGCAAGTGGTATAGCAGAGGCACTAAATGAATACTTTGCTTCTGACTTTTCCAAATTAGATAATGGTGACAATGGCCCAGTTGAAAATGTGGGTGCTGTGCAACTAAGCAATATAGTGATAGGTAGGAAGAGGTGCTAGTCATCAGGCCTGAATGCGATGCATCCTAGATTGCTAAGACAGATAAGGGAGCAAACTGCAGAGCTATTGACAGAAATTTCCAGGCCTCTCTGAACTCAGAGTAGTCCTGGTATCTGGAGGATTGCAAATATGATTCCATTGTTTAAGAAAGAGGCAAATGATAACCCAGGAAATTACAGACCTGTCAGCTTGACATCAGTAGTGGGAATACTGATGGAGGCCATAATACAGGATAAGATAAATTACACTCAAGAAAAATAAGTTAATACAAAACAGTCAACATGGATTTATCAAGGGTAAGTCATATCTGACAAATTTTGGATTCTTTGACAAGGTGATGTAGGCAGTGGATGAGAGTAGTACTGTGGATATGGTATACTTGAACTTGCAGAAAATATTTGATATTGTGGCACTTTGCAGGCTGGTTAGCAAATTAGAAATGTTCGGGATCAATAAATCTCCAGCATCTGCAATCCGCACTTTCTCCTAGCAAGGATTAGAAGTTGGCTAAAAGGTAGGAAAGAAAGGTCACACATGGCCATTTCTCATACTGGAGATGAGTTTAAAGTGGTGGTCTTTTGGGATCAAATAGATGACTGGAGCATGGTTAATGTTTTACTTTGGTAAGAAAGATTGTCAGAAGCAACTGGGGAACTATAGAACTGTGAGTCTGACTTCGGCTGTGGGCATATTGTTGGAGGTGATTATAAAAGGCAGGACTTACGGACATTTAGAGAGGAAGAAAAAAAGATGGGCGGCACGGTGGCACAGTGGTTAGCACTGCTGCCTCACAGCGCCAGGGACCTGGGTTCAATTCCCGCCTCAGGTGACTGACTGTGTGGAGTTTGCACGTTCTCCCCGTGTCTGCGTGGGTTTCCTCCGGGTGCTCCGGTTTCCTCCCACAGTCCAAAGATGTGCAGGTCGGGTGAATTGGCCATGCTAAATTGCCTGTAGTGTTAGGTAAGGGGTATATGTAGGGGTATGGGTGGGTTGCGCTTCGGCGGGTCGGTGTGGACTTGTTGGGCCGAAGGGCCTGTTTCCACACTGTAGGTAATCTAATCTAATCTAAAAAAAAAGAAAAATTGATTAAAGATAGTCAGCATGGTTTTGCGCAAGGAAAATTTGTCTCTCAAACTTGATTGAGTCTTTTGAGGAAGCTACTAAAAAAGATTGATGATGACAGAGCAGTAGATGAAGTTTATTTGGATTTTAGTAAAACCTATGACAAGGATCTGCATGGTAGACTAATTAGTAAAGTTAGATCACATGGGCTTCAAGGTAAGCTTGCCTATTGGGTACATAATTGGTTTAATGGCAAAAGGCAGAGAATAATGGTAGAGGGTTGCTTTTTGGACTGGAGGCCTGTGACCTGCAGTGTTCCACAGGGATTGGTTCTTAGCCCTCTTTTGTTTGACATTTATATAAATGATTTCTATGAGAAAATAGAAAGCATGGTTAGTAAACTTGCAGATGACAACAAAATTGGTGGCATTGTAGACAGTGAAGACTTTTTTAAGATTACAAAGGAATCTTGATCAAATGGGTCAATGGGCTGAAAAATAGCAGATGGAATTCAATCTAGATAAGTGTAAGAAATAGTATTTTGGTACAACAAACCAGGATAGGGCTTACATAATTGATGGTAGCACCTTGGGTAATGTTGTAGAACAGAGGGACCTAGGGGTGCAGGTACATAATTCTTTGAAGTTTGTGTTACATATAGATAGAGTGGTTAAAAAGATGTTTGGCATGCTTATCATTATAGCTCAGTCCTTTGAATATAGGAGTTGGGAAGTCAGCTTGAGGTTGTACAGGACATTGGTGAGGCCTCTTCTGGAATATTTTGTCCAGTTCTGGGCACCCAATTACAGGAAGGAGATTATCAAGCTGGGGAGGGTTCAGAAGAGATTTACCAGGATGTTGCTGGGTATGAAAGGGTTGAGTTATAAAGAAAGGCTGGATAGGCTGGGACTTCTTCACTGGAGCATAGGAGATTAGGAGGCGATCTGATAGAAGTTTATAAAATAATGAGAGGTATAGATAGAATTAATGTTTGGTGTCATTTCTCTAATATGGTGGATTTCAAGACTAAGGGGTACATTTTTTAGGTGAGAGGAGAGAGATTTTAAAAAGAAATAAGAGATAAATGTTTTACATAGAGGATGGTTTGCATGTGGAATGAACTTCCTGAGAAAGTGAGGATGTAAACATTGTAAACAATTACAATGTTTAAAAGACATTTGGGTAGACACATGAATAGGAAAGGTTTGGAGGTATGTGGGCCAGGAGCAGGCAGATGGGATGAGTTTAGTCTGGGATTATGTTCAGCATGGACTGGTTGGACCAAAGGGTCTGTTTCCGTGCTGTTTGACTCTTTGGCTCCAAATGTGAAGAAAAATGAAGAAACACTACAGGTTCAATGGTCGAACTTTGAGGGGAGTACAGGAGCAGAGAGACCTTGCGGTTTAAGCGCACAATTCTCTGAAGGTAGCCAGGCAGGCTGAAACAGTTTTTAAGAAGGCTCATAGAATCCTTGGGTTTATAAATACAGGCATAGAGTCCAAAAGCAAGGAAATAATGTTACATCTGTACAAATCATTGGACAGAACAAACTTGGAGTAGTGCATTCCATTCTGGGCTTTTTATTTAAGGAATGTTGTTTAAACCCTGAAGAATGTGTAAAGAGGCTTATTTGAATGATGCTAGTAATGATGAATTTTAGATGCAAGGAGAAATAAGAGAAATTAGGCTTATTTTCCTTGGAACAGAGAAGATTAAGAGGTTATTTTATTAACGTGCTCAAAATTATGATGGGATAAAGAAGAATATTCTGTTTGCATGTCAGTAACTAGGTGGCCACAATTTCAAGATTGTCAGTAAGTGAACTAGAATTGAGATGAAGAGAAACTTCCTTATTCGGAGAGCTGTTAGGATGTGGAATGTATTGTCTAAGAGAGTGGTGAAGTCAAATTCCATATGATGTTTCAAAAGAGAGCGAGATAGATATTTGGAAGTGCTGAATTTAGAAGGCTGTGAAGCTGTTCTCTGTCAGTTAGCCAGGCCAGACTAGCCCAGACCCTTGCTGAGGTGGTGCAGTGCACAGCTGGGCCATCTAAATCCAGATTCAGTTTTATCCAGTAGAAGAAAATGACTTCTATCAGCCAGGAAACAGTCAAACGCAGAGACAATTGAAAAACAGGTACAAGGGAAATGTAAAATGGTGAATGGTTGCATTCTGCAGACGGCTCCAGTATCTAGTCCAAAACTGGAGATCATTGGTTTAAGGTGAGAGGGAAAGATTTAAAAGGGAATCGAGGAGTCACCTTTTCATGCAAAGGGTTTTGTGTATATGGAACGAGCTGCCAGAGGAAAGGGAAGAGTCAAGCACAATTTCAATATTTCAAAGATATTTGGATAGGCACTTGGATTGGAAAGGTTTAGAGTCCAAATGGAGGCAAAATTGGCACGGAAAGTTGGGCTGTGGGATCTATTTACATGCTGTATGATTCTATGACTCTATGATTCTATCTCGAGCAGCAAGCTGGATGGCACTAGATGCATTAAAATTCACAATCACAACCACTGGTAAGATGAGTGTTGCTCTACAGTATAGAGTCCGAGAGATATACAGCAAAGAAATAGACCTATCTGTCCAACTCATCCATGCCGACCAGATATCCTCAATAAATCTAGTCCCATTTGGCTAGCATTTGGCCCATATTCTTCTAAATCTTTCCTAATCATATACCCTTCTAGATGCCTTTTGAATGTTGCAATTGTATCAGCCCCCACCCCTTCATCTGGCAGCTCTTTCAATACTCATACCGTGCTCTATGTAAAAATGTTGCCCTTTAGATCTTTTTAAATCCTTCCCTTCTCACCTTAAACATATGTCTTCTAGTTCTGGAATCCTCCATTCTCAAGGCAAAGACTGTGTCTATTTACCTTAGCATGCCCCTCATGATTTTATAAACCTCTATAAAGTCACCCATCAATCTCTAACCCACTAGGGAAAGTAACCTCAGCCTATTCAGCCTCTCCCCATAGCTTAAACCCTCCAACATCCATGTAAATCTTTTCTAAACCTTTTCACTTTTCACAACATCCTTCCTATATGAGGGAGACCAGAATTGCACACAGTATTCCATAAGTGGCCTAACCAATATCCTTGACAGCCAGAACATGATCTCCCAACTCCTACAATCTATTAACTAACCAATAAAGGCAAGGATATTAAACGCCTTCTTCACTACCCTCTTTCCTGTGACTCCACTTTCAGGAGCTATGAACCTGCATTCAAAGGTCTCTTTGTTCAGCAGCACTCCCCAGAATGTTACCATTGAGTATATAAGCGCTGCCTTGATTTGCCTTCCCACAATGCCTAACATTCATCTAAATTAAATTCCATGTGCCACTCCTTGAAAGTTGGCAGAGTTCAGTGATGAGTTCAGAGGTGAAGCGCAAGCACTCCAATAATAGTCTCCATCAAAGGCCTGGTGCTGCATAAGCAGCCTTCCTGGCTTATGATTTTTCTGTTATGAGACCTTCTCCCTATCCTCCTCCCTCTACAACCATCTTGTCCTATTCTGTCTGACCTCTATTCAATGTGCTCGTGTGCATTATCCCAACTACAGCTTTATGCAAAAACCTTGAAGTCATAGAGTCATAAAGTCACAGAGATGTACAGCATGGAAAAAGACTCTTCGGTCCAACCCATCCATGCTGACCAGATATCCCAACCCAATCTAGTCCCACTTGCCAGCAGCCGGCCCATATCCCTCCAAATCCTTCCTACTCATAATACCCATCCAAATATCTTTTAAATGTTGCAATTGTACCAGCCTCCACCACATTCTCTGGCAGCTCATTCATACAAGTACCACCCCCTGTGTGACAAAGTTGCCCCTTAGGTCTCTTTTATATCTTTCCCCTCTCACCCTAAACCTACGCCCTTTAGTCCTGGACTCCCCAACCCCAGAGAAAAG
This sequence comes from Hemiscyllium ocellatum, assembly GCF_020745735.1. Taxonomy (NCBI): domain Eukaryota; kingdom Metazoa; phylum Chordata; class Chondrichthyes; order Orectolobiformes; family Hemiscylliidae; genus Hemiscyllium; species Hemiscyllium ocellatum. Next base: position 68,794,401 of record NC_083404.1, read on the forward strand.
ACTTTGTCTATTTACCCTATCCATGCCCCTCATGATTTTGTAAACCTCTATAAGGTCACCCTTCAGCCTCTGACGCTCCAGAGAAAACTGCCCCAGCCTGTTCGGCCTCTCCCTATTACTCAAATCCTCCAACCCTGGCAACATCAAACAATATATGATCCCTTTTTAACTTTCAAATCATAAAACTCCAAATAAAAGCAACAGAAGTGTTGTAGAATTGTAGAAGTAAACCGAAGAAATCAGCCGTTAAAGGACTGTAGCTGGCTGATGACTCATTTTATGCCATTTCTAACGTAATTTCTGTTGGATTTGCAGAGAACATCATTTGAACAAACATGCCTCTTCTCAGGATAATAAAACAACAGTCAGAGATTCTTTGGGACCTGTTTGTATCAGAACGGAAAGCTGGTCTGAAGAGTATTGTGTGCCTGATTTCACTTTGCCTTCTGATGGGGCTGGGGGCCAGTGGCATTCTCTATATATCTTTACGAGCATTATACTGCAGCCTCAAAGTGAGTCTGACAGTGTGTGGAATCTTTACTGCCATCATTCCTGGAGCTTTGTTTCTCTCAAAGCACCTCAGATGTTTTATACTAATCATCCTCATCTCCTGTGGAACACAACAAGGACGGAACGCTCTGATCACAGCTGGCACCGGTGTGGTGCTCTTCAACTGTGCCCAAAACAGCTTTCATAACTTAAAAGGGTTGTCACAATGCATCATCTGTTACTTGAATCATACCGTGTCGTCTATCAACGATCTTCTACAAAGATATATTGACGTCATTCGGTGGTTGCCCAACTTTCTAAGTCAGAAAAGTGAAGTGATAATTACTTCCACTGATGTAAAAGATAGAATAGATGAAGAGCTACAAGCCTACCTTGATGAAACGAGACATCATTTGGAGAATCTCAGCTGTAGCATCATATCAACATTTGACAGAGTCCTCATGGTTTCCAAAAGTATAATGGTTGCATTTGGTCTTTTGTTGGTTTTAATAGCCAGTGGGCTGTATATTAGGAAGTATGTGCGCAATACAGATTTTGAAAATGTATTTATCACCAAGCAGTTTGTAGAGCTGGATGAAAGGAGAAGTAAACAAGGGAAAGCTGCTCTACTTCCACTGACAAAAGAAGAGAGAAAACATTTAATTAAGATCCCATCTCTGAAATTAATGGAAAAGGAACGGAAAAACACTGTGAAATTCTTTACTCCTATTTTGGCAAACCTGCTTTTTTGGGGAATGAATATATTGATTGATTATGGACTGTATCTGCTCATTTCTTCAATAAGAATACATTTTGTGTCTCTGCCTACTATGGACCTTAATTTGTTCACAAACGTAAGTAACAGAAAGTCTACATAGCTTTTAGACAACAATTGTTTCAAATATGTACTATGAAAATAATAGTCCTTTGAAATTTGGTGGTTTGTAATGTGACCAATGCACGTCAAAGAAGCTGATTTAAGTGTCCTGTGGGTGACGTCTCTAGCAAATAAGGTGGAAGTAAACATACACGAAAAACTTCTATTTCTGTTTGCCTTGTCCAGATTAATGAGGAAGTTTGCATATGAACAAGAAAGAGGAAATAGTCTCCTGGTGTTCTTGTTCCTATCCAATCCTGTCATCCAACAGCAATATATGTCTGTGAGAATGTTTGTCATCCTAAACGGAGATTAGGGTTTGGTTATCACTGCCTTACAGCATTTAAGAGGAAGCAGCCCTCGCTAAATCTTGAAAAAATTTGGATATATTTCTAGTGTTGGAAAGTAGTTTGAGGCTGACGAGTGCTGTTCTTCAACTAAACAGTGTAAACTCCTCCTGTCCGACAATTAGTTCTTGAATTCATCCTAGTGACTGGGAGAGAACACTCACAATCAGAAAAGTGAGATCTGCTTATAACAATGACAGGGTTGGTGATCCCTCCTCATGGAAATGATCTTAATGGCCAAGGGAAACTGTGAGCCTCATTTTAACACTGTGAGGTGTGAAATATGAATAGCACTTGTGGGCAGTTAACTTGGATAAAAAGGCCCCGTTGGTTTTAACAGCTGGGCCTCGTATCTATAAATATTCTCATAACAAAATACTGTGGATAATGGAAATCAGAAATCAAAAGCATAAAAATTCCTGGAAAAACTCATCAGGTCAGACAGCAACTTTGAAGGAACCAAAGTTCATGTTCATGTTCAATGTTCAATGACCTTCTATCAGATATTCATTCATAAATGTTTCCTTCTCTCAAGGCATTCTGTAGTGTACTGGTACATCCTGTATGAATGAATAAAAAGAATTCCCACATAGCACAAGTGGATTAGAGATGGAATCTCTAGCCAGTAGGATTTCCTTTACCAGTAGGATTGAGGAAATGGTCGTGATTCCCTTAGGAATTGTCACTGGCAGGATGCAAACAAAAGGGGCAGTCACATTACTGGGAGTATACTACAGACCCCAAATGTAAGAGGGAGCCAGAAGAACACATATATAGATAAATTTCTGTCTGTAGCCATAAGAGGCAATAATAATAGGAGACTTGAACAATCTGAATATCAACTGGATTTTGAACAATATATGGGGCATTTTAGGCCAGTTAATCTTACTTTAGTGATAGGCAAATTGCTAGAATCAATCCTGAGAGATCATATAAACTATCACTTCGAAAGACATAAATAGTCAGGGATGGTCAACATGATTTTAAAGAGGAGGTCATGAGTTACAAATTCAATTGAATTATTTGATGAAGTGACAACGAGGATTGATAAAGGAAGTGTAATGGATACAGGGTAATTTGTCGTATTGGATCCAAAGTTGGCATCAAACAAAGGATAATGTTTGACAGCTGCTCTTGTGAATGGAAAACTGATTCAAATGGTGATCTCGTGGCTCAGTATTGGGACCCGTGCTGTTTCTTTTATACATTTATAATTTGGACTTGAACATGGGTACACGATTGAGAAATTTGCAGCTGACAGAAAAATTGTCTGTGTCATGGATAGTGTAGAGGAAAGCTGTAAATTCCAAAATGAGATCAATGTGTTGTTTGAGTGGGCAGGAAAGTGGCAGGTTGATTTCATCTCCAATATGAGTGAAGTGCTGCATTTAGAGAGGTCAAGTAGTAAAAGGGAATAGATAATAAATGGGAATACTTTGAGACAGTTACGTTAAGCGAGAGACCGGTCCCGAAAGGTAGCAGTACAAACAAAAAAAGTTGTAAAGAATGCATATTGAATGCTATCCTTCATTGGCAGAGGTATAGAATACAAAAATAGAGATATAATGATCAAACAGTGTAAGGCACTGGTGAAGCATTAACTGGAATATTGTGTGTAGTTTTGGTCACTACATTACTGGAACCATGTAATTGCTTTTGAGAGAGTGCAGAAAAGATTTACTACAATGTTGTCAGAGCTGGAGAATTGTAGCTATGAGGAGAGATCGGAGAGGTTGGAGTTGTTTTCTTTGGAACAGAGAATATTGAGGGGTGACATGACTGAGGTATGAAAATTGTGGGGCTAGAGATATAGTAGACAGGAGGACCCTAATTCCCATGGCAGAGAGTTCAAAAACCAAGAGTCATAGATTCAAGCTAAGTGGCAGAAAGATTGGAGGGGTTCTCTGGTTCTATTGTGGTTCTATGGTTTATAATTCCATGAATGTGGATAGCTCTGAGCAGAACTTGGAGGAGGAGCACATGCAGAGTAACCAAGAATCAGGACATTCTTGAGATGGCAGAAAAGTAACTCCTGCTCCTTGCTCAAATCTCAAATCCCAAATCCATTTTAATCATTTGCTTTCTTGGCCTCTTTTTATTCGACTTCCTAAAATGATCTTTTCCTATGAATTAGCCAGGTTCTATTTTAAGATCTTCTTTGTCTATCCCAGGAATTTGGTAGGTAATAGGAATTGTGCTGATTGAATGGATGAATGGGACAGACTCAATGGAAGTCTTTTCCTGTCTATTTGCTTTTCACACAACACCAGAAGTGACATATTTTCTGGGTTTCTTCCAGTTGCTCAGGTTTCCGCCCACAAAGATGTTCATGTTAGGTAGATTGGCCATGGTAAATTGCCCATACTGTCTTGGGTAATTCGGTTAGCTATGAGAAATGTATGGTTACAGGAGTAGGGGGATGGTTGGGTGGTGGGATGCTCTCCAAAGGATCAGTATGGACTCGATGGGCTGAATGGCCTGTTTCTATACTGTGGAGATTCTATGATTATACTTCTTACAAAAATGTCTCAGTAAAATCTAGTTGTCATAATTCAAATTTCAAATATCTAAAAAACTTCTTATATTTGCAATAGTATCCAGAAAATGAAAAGGAAAGGGAATTATTAAATTGAAATTAGCCTCAATATGTGCAGCATAAATGACTCAGGGCAGATTTTGATTTTGTGAGAAAGTAAGTGATTGTGAATTGGCAGCCTGTGCAACATAGGTTCATGTACAATCACGCAGTATATTAGGATATCATTCAGTTTTTTCTTTTGTTTATGCAGTTTCCTTTAGAAAAATCTTGTTTATTTGTTGCAAACACACTTTAGACATTATATTCTAGAGAATCTTAACTCACTACATAAAACATTCTACTCATTTCACTGCTGTGTGTTCTGCCAATGATCTTAAATCTGTAACAAAAATGGAAATTGTATAAATGCTGCCAGGCCTGCTGAATTTTTCCAGCAATTTCTGTTCCTGTCTCTGATTTTCAGTTTCTGCAGTTCTTTTGGGCTTGAAAATTTTAAATCTGTATCCTGTGCATATCAATCATTAACAGATTTTCTTAATTTATTATATGATTTTGAATGCCGTTGTTAAATTTTTCCTAAACTTACTCTGGTGCAAGGGAAACAATCCAAGTTTCTCTATTCATTTCATGTGATAGACACCTCTTATCCTTCGAATAATTTTCCTCTCCATCTTCTCAAACATTTCAATGTCAGTGCTAAAATGTTGTGGCCAGAACCTCTCAGAATTTTTATTTATTTCCAGTTAATATTGATAGAAATGGCTTTCTAATCTTGCTATCACCCATGTCACACTACACATACCACAACCAACTGAGGGAGGTTTAAATCATCTTTGATGCTTATCAAAGTCAAAACTGAGAAAATAGCAAGTGTAACAAAATTAACTAGAATGAACTGCAACCATTGCAGTGAGCTAAAGAAGCAAATAGCTGCACGAAGATGCTTGTAGGTCAGATAACTGGTCAGAATGTACAAATGGCAGAAAACGATTAAAGGATTAATCAAAAGGAAATGAGCTAGAAACAACAACTAGCAATAGTTACTTAAAAAGAATCCAAGTGTGTGTTGGTCCTCTTTAGAATTTGAATGGGGAGTTAAAAGTACATAAGATGGAAACTGCAGATGATATAACAAATATATTGCTCTGTCTTCATAATAGAGATTATAGAAAACATTCCAATAAACCAGGAGATGTAAGGAGGAAAGGAACTTAGTGAAATTGCAATCACCAGGAAAGTGGGTATACCAAGCAAACTGATACAGCTGCAGGCTGACAAGTCTCTGGGTCCTGAAATCTTGAAAGGAATGGCTGATGAGCTGGTTGATGTGATCATGTTAATTTACCATATTTCCTAGATTTCAGAAAAATTCATCAGAATAGGAAGTAATAAGTATGACCTCGCTCTTCAAGAATAGAGGGAGGCAGGAAACAGGCAGCTGTGAGCCAGTTGGCCTGATTTTTATCTTGGGTAAGGTGTTAGAATCAATCATTAAAAAGATTATGCTGTACACTAAGACAAATTCAAAATTTTTGAGAAAAATCAGGAAGGTTTGCCTAAGGGAAGTATGTGCTGTGGATAAAGAAGAGTCTGTGGATGTATTGTACTTGGATCTTCAGAAGGTATTTGATAGTATGCCACATCATTGATTATTATGGGGTACATCAAGCTCATGGTGTAGGGTTTAATATGTTAGCACAGATAGAAGATTGATTGGTTGGCATTAAGCAGAGTACATGCAGAAATGGGTGCATGGGTATATTCCTGGAGAACTGAAGCACCATCAACACAAGAAACTTGACACATTCCAGAACACTTGATTGGCATCAAATCCACAAACATCCATTCCTTCACCACCAATATTCAACAGTAGCAGTACTATTTACAAGATGCACTGCAGAAATTCAGCAAATTTCTTCGAGCAGCACTTTCTGAATCTATGACCACAAACATCTAGAAGGACAAGGACAGAAAATACATGGGGACACTTTTTGTGTTCTTGTGGACAGGTGACAAGTGGAATCTTGCATGTTTCTCTGCTGAGACCTCAATTTAGATAAGGGGAAGACAAGCATGGCAGTTAGATTTGTAGACAATATCAAGATGAGCAGGAAAGTATGCTGTGAAGACATAAGGCAGATATAGATATGTTAATTGAGTGGGCAAAAATCTGGCTTATGGAATGTAATGTGGGAAAATAACTTAGAATTTCCAAATAAACCTGTTGGACTATAACTTGGTCTTGTGTGATTTTTAACTCAGTTATATAGGACATTGGTGAGACCACATCTGAAATATTGTCTGCAGTTTGGTCTTCTTATTTAAAGGAGGATGTAAATACATTGGAAGAAGTTCAGAAAAAGTTTACTAGAGTGATAAATGGAATGAGCCAGTTGTCTTATGAGGAAGTGTTGGATAGATTGAATTTGTTTCCTCTATAATTTAGAAAAATATGAGGTCACTTGATGGAAGTGTTTATGATCCAGAATATTATTGACAAGGTGGATGTGGAAAAGATTTTTAGATTACTTACAGTGTGGAAACAGGCCCTTCGGCCCAACAAGTCCACACCGACCCGCCGAAGCGCAACCCACCCATGCCCCTATTACCTAACACTACGGACAATTTAGCATGGCCAATTCACCTGACCTGCACATCTTTGGACTGTGGGAGGAAACCGGAGCACCCGGAGGAAACCCACGCAGACACGGGGAGAATGTGCAAACTCCACACAGTCAGTTGCCTGAGTCGGGAATTGGGATGTTTTCTCTCATGAGTCAGTCCAGGACTGTCACTAGGGATCACTATTTTAAAATCAGTAGTCTACCTTTCAAAACACAGATGAGGCGAATCTTTCTCTGATGGGACTTGACTAACTTTGGAACACTCCGCCTCATTAGATGGTAGAAGCAAAGTCACTCAAATATTTTTAAGGTAGAGATCACTAAATTCTTGAAGGCAGAGAATTAAGTTGATGTTCATTTGGATTTCAAAACATAAATAGATAGGTCAAGATCTTACTGAATAACAGAACAGGTTGGCAGGGCCCAATGGTTTTCCTCTGTCTCTATTATATATGTTTGCAAACTGAATATACTTCAGATCATATTTGAGTATACTTTATCGATATACTCTACCGATGTTGAGGATAATTATTATATTGTAACTGGACAATGCAAGATCAAACAAAATTACAGCCCAGAAAGAGGCCATTTGGTTTATTGAGTCTGCTCCAGCTCTATCAAAAAGAAGTCCAGTTACTCCCACTCCCCATTTTATTTCCTTACCTTGTATTTCTTTTCCTTTTCAAGTATTTACTTAATTCCCCTATGTAAGCCACTATCGAACCTTTAGCTTCTGCCCCCAGAAATTGTTCATTCCAAATCATAAGCATTTGTTGCATAATTCAGCCAGTGGAAATAGTTTCTCCTGGTCACTCCAAAAAAACTCTTTTTTTCTTATTAACTCAAGGGATGCGGGTATCACTGGTTCAGCCAGCATTTGTTGTCCATTCCTTGTTGCCCTGGATGTAATAGTAATGAGTTTGAATCACTTTAGTCTATTTGCCATTGGAAAACCAACAATGCAACTGGGGCTGGAGTTCCAAGATTTTGATCCAGCTACACTGAAGAAGCAGTGATATATTTCCAAGTCAGAATGGTGAGAGACTTGGAGGGGAACTTGCAGCTGGTGGTGTTCCCATGTATTTTCTGTCCTTGTCATTCTTGATGTTTGTGGTCATAGAATCAGAAAGTGCTGCTCAAAGAAATTCAGTGAATTACTGCAGTGCATCTTGTAAATAGTATTGCTGCTGCTGAACATTGGTGGTGAGGATGTCAATTGGATTGTGGATTTGATATCAATCAAATGTTCTGGAAAGTGTCACGTTTTTTGTGTGTTGATGGTGCTTCAGTTGTCTGTATCTACGGGTGAAACGTTCCAAATCTACCGCAGATGCCTGAAATCGTGGATAATAGCGAATTGTATGTAAAAGTCATTTTTTATTTACATGCATATCTATGATAAAGTTTAATTAATAAATTACGCACAATAAGAGTTATTTTCACAACAAAACTGTGATAACATGACAACAAATGCAGACAGCAAGAATGCTAGAGGCTAACTTGATGCGAGTAAAGCTAGCCAGCATGGGTACAGAGGACAAAGAGAGATGAGTCTTGTACTGAGTACAACGGGGTGGATAGGTTTCACCACATTACTCAGAATGGCGTGCAATTTGAAACTTATGAATTGTTTATTTCTGGAACTTTCAATTTAATATTTTCGGGTTGCAGTAAACCATGGAAATCGAATCCATGGATATGGGGTTTGATCGTATACATTAACTGAAGTGTTTATTCCCTTTGTTTTTTACAGGCAAGAATTTCCTATAAAACACCATTGTTTCCGAGTGATTGCTTTCCTGAACCAACTTTTACAATTAATGACATGTGGATCCCACTCACTACAATAACTTCAGCCCTTGTGTTACTCACTTTGCTTTCTGCCAAAATTGCAACATTGAAAATATTGATCTTGTCATCATTTTACCCAGAAGCTCAAAGGGATCGTGCATATTTTTTGCATGAAGCGATAATCAAGAAAAGATCTTCAGAAAGATTAAAATTCAAGACCAAGAAGTCTTTGAATGGAGTGGTTAACTCGGTAAGATGATTAAAGTTGACATCTATTACTTTTCTGTCATGGTGTAGTTTCTTTGTGCCCCTTTACCTTGTCATGTAGATTCACTGTCATATCTGATATATGAATAATATTTTTTAAAGGTTAGTTACTGTGAACCATTTGCCAGTTGCCCTGGTATAATCAGAAAGTAATATTTCAGAAAGAAGAGGAAAGGGCTGCAGGAGTAAAGCACTACAAAGGAAATCACATGGTATGATGAAGGGGCACATACAAACTATGGCATGACTGAAAAGAGTTCTGTTTGCAAAGAACAGAATGTTGTGTATTAATATAATTTGTTCCCAGTACAGTGTAACTCCAATTCAGCATTAATGGCAGTGTTGTCTCTGATAGTATCTGTACCAATCCGAGTCTATTTGCCAATTAATCAGAATTCTCATGTCATGGAGTTGGTTTGTCCCTTGAATTAGTATTCTTGCAAATTATCTTGATGATGCAAGATGAAAAACTTTGAGAACATGTATTTTTTTCAGCAATAATAAATTAACTTATATTAGTAATGAATAGTCTAATGTTACTCTAATGATATCACTGAACCAGTCCCATCCAATCCACAGCCGAAATTTTAACTGATCTCCCATCTCTTAAATTAATAACACAGGACAATTGTCTACACAGCACAGTTAATTGAAAGAGAAACAGTTGCTAATCAATTAGCACATTTTTCAACACTATCTATTTCCATTCAATCATGGTTGTTTAATCCCTTTACTAATCAAGTACCTTCTATCTCAGTCTTACTTACACTCAACGATGAAATGGACTTCTCTGGCAATGAGTTCCACAGATTAGTCTTCCGTGGCTGAAGAAATTCTTCCTCATCTCAATTCTAAAGGGTCATCCCTTAACTCTGAACCTGTGTCGTTAGGTCGTAGACTCTCCTACTAGTGGAATCATCTTCTTCACTGCCACTTTATCCAGACCTCTCGATATTCTGCAAGTTTCAGTGGGAAATACCCTCATCCTTTTAAACTCCATCAAATACAAACAAAGAGTTCTCAAACTCCTCATATGACAAGCCCTTCATCCCCAATATCGTTCTTGTGAACCTCCCCCAGAAGCCCTACAAGGTCAGCACATTATGCCTTAGATACACTCCCCAAAACTGCTCACAATGTTCCAAATACAGTCTGGCCAAAGCCATATATAGCCTCAGCAGTACAACCCTTCTTTTGCAGTTTATCCCTCTTGAAATGAATGGTAACACTGCATTTCCTTTCTTAACTGAGAATCCGAAACAACGACTCTCTAGTCACTTTGTTTTCCGAAGACATTTAGAAAATAGTCTATAGCTCTATTGTTCTGACAAAAGTGCATAACCTCACACTTTCCTACATGGTATTCCATCTGCCACTTAATTGTTCACTTTCCTCGCATATCCAAGTCTTTCTGCAGCCTCCCCATTTCCTTAACATTACCTGTCCTCCACCAAACTTTGTGTCATCTGAAAACTTAGCAACTATGCCCTCAGTTCCTTCCTTGTTACTACAACCTTGTAAAACTGATAGCCAATTCCCTGTGCAGCTGTGCAAAAGAACACCAGCTCTTGGAACAGTAGGCAAACAATGACAATGGCCACAGTTATCTTATCAAATGCAAATTTTGAAATTCAAAGAAGAAGTGGTATTTTCTGCACTTAAAGCTGATTGCTTCTCAATAAATGGAGGGGACCTGGACGTATTTGTCCTTTCAAATGAAAAACAGCCTTTTTCAGGGCTTTCAGCACATTTAAATCCCTTCAAATATTTTTTTCATATTTATGAAGCTATTTTAACATTTTCTCAAATAGAAATATTGTGGGCAGCACAGTGGTTAGCACTGCTGCCTCACAGCACCAGAGACCCAGGTTCAATTCCTGCCTCAGGCAACTGTCTGTGTGGAATTTGTACATTCTCCCCGTGTCTGCGTGGGTTTCTGGGTGCTCTGGTTTCCTCCCACAGTCCAAAGACCTGCAGGGTTAGATGAATTGGCCATGCTAAATTGCCCCTAGTGTTAGGTGAAGGGGTAAATGTAGGGGATTGGGTCTGGATGCATTCCTCTTCAGAGGGTCGGCATGGACTGTTTCCATACTATAAGTAATCTTAAAAATGTAATGACTTAATGATAGTAGTGCACTTACATTATGGTGCTCAAGATTCATTGGTAGCACAGATCTCTATACTGAATTGTTGCAATAAAAACACATCTACATTAAAGTGCAGCATCTAAGAGTGACAATTGAAGGTGTCATCATATTTCACACTGACATTTCAGAATATTCCTGACCTCTGACACCTCAGCTGACTTCCCTAGTGGTCATGATCTCTCAAAGGAGGTGTATTTTAAGAGTCCCCAAAGCCTGCACGAGCACATGAAAACAGTGTGCTGGCAGAGAAAACTTTCCTGTGATTCTCACTGAGATGATTTTCAACTTCAGAAAAGATGCATGCACATTTTCCACCTAAAGCCTTACATTTTATTGCATTATTTGAAGATTATCATTGTCCTTATGATTTTAAAATAACTCCCATTTGTAATGCATTATTCCTGAAGAATGGATACTTGGTAAATGGCTATGAAGGATATATGAGGTGGCATGAGAGTGACCTGGATGATATGGGAGATCTAAGGGGGCATATGTGGAAGAGGATGGTTGAGGGTTTACAGACATAGGGTGCCATAAGCAGCCTGAAGAGGCATGGGGTGCCATGGGAAGGGTTAGTGAAGGATAAGTGTGTAAGTTCAGCAAGCCTTTAATATTTGAAGGGAACTAGGCTGCTGTATTAGAGAGGTAAAGGTGAGGACTGCAGATGCTGGAAATCAGAGTCTAGGTTAGAGTGGTGCTGGAAAAGCACAGCAGACCAGGCAGCATCCGAGGAGCAGGAAAATCGACGTTTCGGGCAAAAGCCCTTCATCAGGAATGAAGGCAGGGAGCTTCCAGCATGGAGAGATAAATGGGAGGGAGGGGTGGGGCTGGGGCTGGGGAGAAGGTAGCAAAGAGTACAATAAGTGGATGGGGGTGGGGATGAAGATGATAGGTCAGAGAGGAAGGTGGGAAAAGGTAGCAAAGAGTACAGTGGGTGGATGGGGGTGGGGATGAAGGTCATAGGTCAGAGAAGAAGGTGGAGTGGATAGGTGGGAAGAAAGATTGGCAGGTAGGACAGGTCATGAGGATGGTGCTGAGCTGGAAGGTTAGAACTGGGGTAAGGTGGGGAGAGGGGAACTGAGGAAACTGATGAAGTCCACATCAGTGGGGTTCAAATGTTCCAAGGTGGAAGATGAGGCGTTCTTCTTCCAGGCATCGGCTGGTGAGGGAGTGGTGGTGGAGGAAGCCCAGGACCTGCATGTCCTCGGCAGAATGAGGGGGGGAGATGAAATGTTGGGCCACATGGTGGTGGGGTTGATTGGTGTGGGTGTCCCGGGAGCAACGGATACAATAAATGATATTGGTGGATGTGCAGGTAAAACTTTGATGGATCTGTATTGGAGAACCAAAGTGGATCTTCTAACTTTCCCACCTTCACGCCAACACTCCATGTACTCTCCATTCTGGTTCACAAAATGCAATGTGAATGCAGAATCTATATGAAAATGTTAATTGCTGGCCAAACAGACACATGATGAGGACATACATTTCAAAGACACAAAAGTTTCTCAATCAGATTTTTCCAGCTCATATAAAAATCTGAACTAAGGATTATAATTGAGCAAAGATATTTCAAGATCTCAATCTCAGTACAAACAAGAACTTGCTATCATGAAAACGTCAAGGAATGTTTTATTTTTCAGGCTTTGCAGTTGACTGTAATGATATTTTGTCTCCGTTATCATCTTCAAAATCCGTTCCATGGCCAAATTATATAAATGAAGATTTCGGAGCAACAGTTAAATTTGGCTTTAATTATCTCTTGCCTTCGGGGAGGCAATGGTATACTAGTAATGCCATTGAACGAGCAATCCAAAACCTTAGGTTAATGTGTTCAAAATCCCATCATTTCAGGTGATGAAATTTATATTCAATTTAAAAAGACCTGGAATGATGACCATTTTGATTGTTGTAAAAACACATCTGGTTCACTAATATCCTTCAGAGAAGAAAATCTACTATCCTTTCCTGGTCTGGCCTATACATAACAATGTTGTTGATTCTCAGTTGCCCTCTGAAATGGCCAAGCAAGCCACACAGATTAAGAGGCATCTGGTGATAGGCAATTAGTAGCTGGTCCAGCTACTGGTTGCCGCTGCCCATGAACAAATTTTTTAAAAACCTCCGAAGTAATGCTCTCAGATTTATTGTTTATTATTATGCACACATTGATTAGGTCACCTTTCACAGATTAAAATATCACTTTTATTCAGTCCTCTTGACAAACTGATGATAGGGATCAATCTCATGGCTTGTCTACTCTTCCTGTTCTTGGGGCCTTAATGTCCTACAATTTGGCAAAGCCACAGTGCACACTCAAAACGGCCTTCACTGATATATGCTTTGATGTTCTGACTGTTAGATAACTTCTTCTCAAGAGAATGGAAATGTTCATCAGAAAACACAAGAACTCCAAGCACGAGTAGACAATTCAGCCCCTTGAGCTTTCTCTGCTATTTAATGCGATCATGGCTGATCTCATCTTGGCTTCAAATCTACTTTGCTGACCATTCCCCATAACTCAAAAGTCTGTTTATCAGCTCCTTAAATTTATCCAATATCCGATGTCCACCGGATTCTGGGGTAGTAATTTTTACAGATTTATGACCCTTTGACAGAATTAATTTCTCCTCATCTGTTTTAAATCCGCCACCTCTTTCTCGAAAATGATGATGTCTCTTTTGAGATTGCACCACAAGGGTAAACATCCACTTCATATCAACTTTGTCAATCCCCTTCAATATCTTACATTGTGTCTTCTAAGAGCCTCTTTCCAACTTGTAATCAGTCTATCCAATAATTAACCATATTGGATTTAACTTCCTAAAATTTGAGGCACTGCCAGATTCTGCAGTGGAAGGTAACATCGTCTATGTGGTTTTAGTAACATTTTAACATTTTTCTTGCACCATCATAATTCATAAAAGCTAAATCCATGAGCAGGGGAATCTTTATAATTCTAGCTGTGACCAGAAAATTTCCTGTCTAATTATCAACCTACAGTGCCGATTTTCAGAGTCCACTAGTTATACATACACACCATATCCACAGCAAGTGTAATTGCAACAATGAAAATCATCTCTATTTTACTTTTTTATATCAACTCCAAGTCACAAGAGCTGACCATATTTTTATATCTAAACACAGACATAAGGAACTAGCCTTGATGATAACAGCAAACTTGCAAGGCAGCAAGAAGAATGACAAGGCTGATTATGTGTTTGGGGAGCAAGTTTTCTGTGCAAAGACAGAGAATGTTGAGGAAATTCAGCAGGTCTGGTAGCATCTTTGGAGAGAGAAATAGAGTTTACATTTCGAGTCCAGTATGGTCTTTTCTTCAGAATCTTTCTGGCTATTTGCCACTTTACTTGGGACACAGGAATCAGTGTAGCGATCAGTGTCCATTTTACCTCCCTCATCTCACTGAGGAAGATCGAATCCAGCCCAAGGTGTGTCTATGTATCTAGGCCTATATTAGTGAGCTGTGTTTCAATTACAACTTACCTTGCCATCATTTTCAATTCCTGAATTTGCTTTGGAGAAAGCAGAATCTTCCCTCCCTGAAGGTTTCTTGCTTATTGGGCATGCAACTAATTCTGGCAGATGCAACTGGATTGCCCTCCACACCCTGATACATATAAACTCTGGGAAGAGGGACTGGACTGCTGGTGGAGGCCTGCAGCAGTGGGATAAAGACTTTAAGGCTGATTGAGAGGTGGCAGACACAATGAAACAAGGTACTGGCCCAGTATTAGACTTTTAAAACCTATCTTATATGTAATGGTTCCATTTCCCCACACATGCTGAAGTCTGGAGTATCAGAGTTGCACTAAGATTGCACAGAGTTTTTGAGCAATTCTATTGTTTGATGGAAGGGTCATGAGGCTGGAGTTGCCTGGGTGGGTTTTGTCATCTTTCTGAAAAGTGGAGATCATTATTTATTTATTCATTTGTGAGATATGGACATCACTAGCTGGCCAGCGTTCATTGTCTGTCCCTTGTTGCCCTAAGAAAATGCTACAGAGCTGCCTTCTTGAAATGTTGCAGTCCACCTGCTGTGGATTGACCCACAATGCCATTAGGAAGGGAATTGAAACTCATGGGAAGCTGTGTTTAATCTATTGAGAATCCCATGTCCTTGCAGAATCTCCATTATGTTGACTAATGCATTTAAAATGTATCCATTGTTCTTATGATATTTTCTAATCAACTTGTTTACACTTCTGGAGCACGTGAAACTTGAACCCAGGCCTCCTGACCCACATGTAGGGCCACTGCCACTGTACCACTGGAGGACTCTACTGTCTCATTTCTTTTTTAGAGAATTGTTATCCATTTTTCCTGAACCCAGACAAAAAACAGCCCTTGATATTTTCTATATCAGCCTGCCCAAAGATGTTATTACACCCCCTAGAACGAATGGGACTTGAACATAGGCTTCTTGACTCAGTGGTAGGGACACTACCACTTCTCCAAAAGTGCTTTACCTGTCATTCCCTTTGAAGCCAATGACTGAACCTGTCTCCAGCATACAACAGATTTCAATGTTGATAGTTCTAACATTGATGCAACTGGACCATAACAACCCTTACAAAACAAAGCTGCTGCTCTCTACTTGCAGCTGATAATGGCATGTTTCAGTTAATGCAATGCTATGTTGTAATGCTGCATTTAAATCTCTGAACTGCAAACAGCATAAAGGTTGATTTCTTAAACATTGAACAGGTCTCATTTTGGTTTCCCATCTTCAAAATGAAGCAAAAGATCAAGGAGACAGAAAATAATCCAGAGGCTTGCCAGGAAGAATGGAATACCCCAATGAAGCAAGTTCACAGATCAGACTGAAGTAACAACTTTTGAACGGAAAACATTCAGCCATTAACACATAACACTGAGCTTCGTCAAGTCCAAATTTCAAGTTATCAGTTCTTTGAATTCCCTACCTGCCTGGCTTAGTAAGCTTTGTATCTTTAAAGAGTCTGTTTACCTAATGCAGCAGCACCACTCACAGCCTCAGTTGCAGCCCCATAAAAGAGTTTCACAATTATAAGGTCTATTAAAAAGCTTTGAATTTTCTGAGATAGTTTTATTCTGCATGTCTTTTGGCCATTTTTCCACATTGTGTAAAATTCCAATGTTTAATATTTAACCATTTGGATTAATGAGTTTACTTAAATACCCATCCTTGCATATCATTTGGAGAGCAGGACTGTATTTCAGTACTGTTCACTATGGCAAAACATGTGAGCTAAATGAATAATGTCCTGGTTTTCTGTGGTCAGCATTTCCTATACTGTACAAAAATACAAAGTGGTTTCTGCATGCTTACCAGTGAAAATATTTGTGTTTGTCATGTTGAAATAATGCACATCATTTAAATGCAGAAAGAACAACTTGATTCTTTCTTAGAAACTGTGGATGCAACAGCAATATTTCCATTTTGCTTAATAAGAACATCAAATATTGTTCACACAGCTGCAAAAATGTAAAACCATTCAACCCAAGATGCCTGTGCCTTTGACGTTGCTTTCTGATTTATAAGATTCCACTAAAAATATGGGATCCAAACAATTTTAAAATTCATCATGTCACCTAATCAATCCACAAAGATTCATAAGGGTAACTGTAATCAAATCTTCAGTTGAGGATTTGGACCAAAGCGTTTTGTTGTCCATTCCCAGTTGCCCCTTGAACTGAGTGACTTGTTATTTCAGAGAGCACTTAGGAGTCATGCACATTGCTGTAGGTCTGGAGTTCCACATAGGCCTGAAATCATATGTAGGCCAGGATACGCACTGACAGTAGAATAAATTGCCTACAAGTCATCGAAGATCCAAAGGGTTTTTTTTAAAACACAATAATTATCATTTACAAAGATCACCTTTTAGTTTCAGATTCATTAACTGAAATCAATTTCCAACCATCAACCATTGTGGGATCTGAATCCTCATCTCCAGAGCATAATCTGGATCTTTGGATGACTAATGTTATTATCAAGTAAAAAATGAGGTCTGCAGATGCTGGAGATCACAGCTGAAAATGTGTTGCTGGTCAAAGCACAGCAGGCCAGGCAGCATCTCAGGAATAGGGAATTCGACGTTTCGAGCATAAGCCCTTCATCAGGAATGAGAGAGAGTAGCCAAGCAGGCTAAGATAAACGGTAGGGAGGAGGGACTTGGGGGAGGGGCAATGGAGGTGGGATAGGTGGAAGGAGGTCAAGGTGAGGGTGATAGGCCGGAGTGGGGTGGGGGCGGAGAGGTCAGGAAGAAGATTGCAGGTTAGGAGGGCGGTGCTGAGTTGAGGGAACCGACTGAGACAAGGTGGGGGGAGGGGAAATGAGGAAACTGGAGAAATCTGAATTCATACCTTGTGGTTGGAGGGTTCCCAGGCGGAAGATGAGGCGCTCCTCCTCCAGCCGTCGTGTTGTTATGTTCTGCCGGTGGAGGAGTCCAAGGACCTGCATGTCCTCGGTGGAGTGGGAGGGAGAGTTAAAGTGTTGAGCCACGGGGTGGTTGGGTTGGTTGGTCCGGGCGGCCCAGAGGTGTTCTCTGAAGCGTTCCGCAAGTAAGCGGCCTGTCTCCCCAATATAGAGGAGGCCACATCGGGTGCAGCGGATGCAATAGATGATGTGTGTGGAGGTACAGGTGAACTTGTGGCGGACATGGAAGGATCCCTTGGGGCCTTGGAGGGAAGTGAGTGTGGAGGTGTGGGCGCAAGTTTTACATTTCCTGCGGTCGCAGGGGAAAGTGCCGGGGGTGGAGGTTGGGTTGGTGGGGGGTGTGGATCTGACGAGGGAGTCACGAAGGGAGTGGTCCTTGTGGAACGCTGATAGGGGAGGGGAGGGAAATATATCCTTGGTGGTGGGGTCCGTTTGGAGGTGGCGGAAATGACGGCGGATGATACGTTGTATGCGGAGGTTGGTGGGGTGGTAGGTGAGAACCAGTGGGGTTCTGTCTTGGTGGCGGTTGGAGGAGCGGGGCTCAAGGGCGGAGGAGCGGGAAGTGGAGGAGATGCGGTGGAGGGCATCGTCGATCACGTCTGGGGGGAATCTGCGGTCCTTGAAGAAGGAGGCCATCTGGGCTGTGCGGTTTAATGAGTTCAACACGCGCCGAGATATTGAACAATTCTTCCGCCGCCTTCGCCTCCGTGCCTACTTTCACAACCAAGACTCCCGCCCACCCTCTGACGACCCCTTCTCCCGCCTCCAACACACCCCATCCACCTGGACACCCCGTGCCGGCCTCCTACCCGCCCTCGACCTCTTTATAGCCAACTGCCGCCGTGACATTAACCGACTCAACCTGTCCACCCCTCTCACCCACTCCAACCTCTCACCCTCAGAACGTGCAGCCCTCCACTGCCTCCGCTCCAATCCCAACCTCACCATCAAACCCGCAGACAAGGGAGGCGCGGTGGTAGTTTGGCGCACTGACCTTTATACCGCTGAGGCCAAACGCCAGCTCGCGGACGCCTCCTCTTATCGCCCCCTTGACCACGACCCCACCTCCCACCACCAAACCATCATCTCCCAGACCATCCAGGACCTCATCACCTCAGGGGATCTCCCATCCACCGCCTCCAACCTCATAGTCCCACAACCCCGCACCGCCCGTTTCTACCTCCTGCCCAAAATCCACAAACCTGACTGCCCCGGCCGACCCATTGTCTCAGCCTGCTCCTGCCCCACCGAACTCATCTCCCAATACTTCGACACAGTCCTGTCCCCTTTAGTCCAAGAACTCTCCACCTACGTTCGGGACACCACCCACGCCCTCCACCTCCTTCAGGATTTTCGCTTCCCCGGTCCCCAACGCCTTATTTTCACTATGGACATCCAGTCCCTGTACATCTCCATCCCCCATCACGAAGGACTCAAAGCCCTCCGCTTCTTCCTTTCCCGCCGCACCAACCAGTACCCTTCCACTGACACCCTCCTTCGACTGACTGAACTGGTCCTCACTTTGAATAACTTCTCTTTTCAATCCTCCCACTTCCTCCAAACTAAAGGAGTTGCCATGGGCACCCGCATGGGCCCCAGCTATGCCTGCCTCTTCGTAGGATATGTGGAACAGTCCATCTTCCGCAACTACACTGGCACCACCCCCCACCTTTTCCTCCGCTACATCGATGACTGTATCAGCGCTGCCTCGTGCTCCCACGAGGAAGTTGAACAGTTCATCAACTTTACTAACACCTTCCATCCTGACCTTAAATTCACCTGGACTGTCTCAGACTCCTCCCTCCCCTTCCTAGACCTTTCCATCTCTATCTCGGGCGACCGACTCAACACAGACATCTACTATAAACCGACTGACTCCCACAGCTACCTGGACTACACCTCCTCCCATCCTGCCCCCTGCAAAAACTCCATCCCATATTCCCAATTCCTTCGTCTCCGCCGCATCTGCTCCCAGGAGGACTAGTTCCAACACCGCACAGCCCAGATGGCCTCCTTCTTCAAGGACCGCAGATTCCCCCCAGACGTGATCGACGATGCCCTCCTCCACTTCCCGCTCCTCCGCCCTTGAGCCCCGCTCCTCCAACCGCCACCAAGACAGAACCCCACTGGTTCTCACCTACCACCCCACCAACCTCCGCATACAACGTATCATCCGCCGTCATTTCCGCCACCTCCAAACGGACCCCACCACCAAGGATATATTTCCCTCCCCTCCCCTATCAGCGTTCCACAAGGACCACTCCCTTCGTGACTCCCTCGTCAGATCCACACCCCCCACCAACCCAACCTCCACCCCCGGCACTTTCCCCTGCGACCGCAAGAAATGTAAAACTTGCGCCCACACCTCCACACTCACTTCCCTCCAAGGCCCCAAGGGATCCTTCCATATCCGCCACAAGTTCACCTGTACCTCCACACACATCATCTATTGCATCTGCTGCACCCGATGTGGCCTCCTCTATATTGGGAAGACAGGCCGCTTACTTGCGGAACGCTTCAGAGAACACCTCTGGGCCGCCCGGACCAACCAACCCAACCACCCCGTGGCTCAACACTTCAACTCTCCCTCCCACTCCACCGAGGACATGCAGGTGCTTGGACTCCTCCACCGGCAGAACATAACAACACGACGGCTGGAGGAGGAGCGCCTCATCTTCCGCCTGGGAACCCTCTAACCACAAGGTATGAATTCAGATTTCTCCAGTTTCCTCATTTCCCCTCCCCCCACCTTGTCTCAGTCGGTTCCCTCAACTCAGCACCGCCCTCCTAACCTGCAATCTTCTTCCTGACCTCTCCGCCCCCACCCCACTCCGGCCTATCACCCTCACCTTGACCTCCTTCCACCTATCCCACCTCCATTGCCCCTCCCCCAAGTCCCTCCTCCCTACCTTTTATCTTAGCCTGCTTGGCTACTCTCTCTCATTCCTGATGAAGGGCTTATGCTCGAAATTCGAATTCCCTATTCCTGAGATGCTGCCTGGCCTGCTGTGCTTTGACCAGCAACACATTTTCAGCTAATGTTATTATCAGGCAACACCATCTGCCCAATGCTTGGTGCCTACCTTGAGTGATGTAATCTCAGAACAGTGATTTCTGAGGATCACTATGATTGTTTTCAGTATCTGCCGTCATTAGGTGGTAGAGTGGAGAGTGTGGAGATAGGGGTTTTTCATTGCTGATAGTGATCCAAATGTCTTGCCACAAGTACATATACATAGAAGGCACTTAATCGTGACAGAAACATGATATTTGTGGACACCTGGAGTGTATTTCCTGTGAGCTTTGGTATCTAACCATTAAAGGAGAAAGTGAGGACTGCAGATGCTGGAGGTCAGAGCTGAAAATGTGTTGCTGGAAAAGTGCAGCAGGTCAGGCAGCATCCAAGAAGCAGGAGAATCGACGTTTTGGGCATGAGCCCTTCTTCAGGAATGAGGAAAGTGTGCCAAGCAAGCTAAGATAAAAGGTAGGGAGGAGGGACTTGGGGGAGAGGTGTTGGAAATGCGATAGGTGGAAGGAGGTTAAGGTGAGGGTGATAAGCCGGAGTGGGGGTGGGGGTGGGGGCGGAGAGGTTAGGAAGAAGATTGCCGGTTAGGAAGGTGGTACTGAGTTCAAGGGTTGGGACTGAGACAGGTGGGGGGAGGGGAAATGAGGAAACTGGAGAAATCTGAGTTCATCCCTTGTGGTTGGAGGGTTCCTAGGTGGAAGATGAGGTGCTCTTCCTCTAGCCGTCATGTTGCTATGGTCTGGTGATGGAGGAGTCTAAGGACCTGCACGTCCTTGGTGGAGTGGGAGGGGGAGTTGAAGTGTTGAGCCACGGGGTGTTTGGGTTGGTTGGTCCAGGTGTCCCAGAGATGTTCTCTGAAACGTTCCGCAAATAGGCGGCCTGTCTCCCCAATATAGAGGCGGCCACATCGGGTGCAGCGGATGCAGTAAATGATGTGTGTGGAGGTGCAGGTGAATTTGTGGCGGGACCATTAAAGCCATATAAGGTCTCAGCCCACCTACAGCTTAGTGATTTCTCAGAAGCAGCCTCCTAAATGGAAATTTCCAAGCTCACCATCTTATTGAGGATAGTAGACAGTCTGCCAGAGAGGTCAACATGTCTCACTCAACATGGATGCAGTGTATGAGAAATGCAATGAAATGTAACAATCAGAACGTGGTGGTAGGGGCAAGATGGATAACAGAGAAGTCATTTCAGATTGACCACAAGACTGCCTTCCCCTTAATCATTAGGGATGTAGCCTTTGACTCAATGGTAGCTCCTCTGAACCCAACTTCCATTAAATTGATGGAATATGCATATGTTGGCAAGCCCTTTAATTGATTTCTTAATGATTTCATCTGACAGCCATCTGGCAGCTTGCATTGCTGAGCTGGAAGCTGATCTATACTCCCTCCTGCCTCAGGAAGACGTTTCTGACAGTGGGACGGTGTCAGGGAGTGCAAGACTTGGTTTATTTTGTTAAGCAAATTTTTAGGTTGTGCTTTGCTCTGTACTTTCTTAAAAAATCATATGAAGAATATCCATTGCATTTCCTCCAATTTGGTGAAAAGAATTAAGTGAACAAATGTGATCCACGGTATCCAAATTCTAAACTATGTACCTAGGAGAATAATTAATCTAGCAGTTTATGTTTTACCCCATCTCCATTTCATGAAACAAAACCTTCTTGCATCCAATGTAAACAGTTTGTTCTCTCCAACCCCCACCACCGCACCCCCCCCCCCTGCCGTCAGGTTTCATTTTATGTTACGTTTTAGGTTCGTCTCCGTTTTCATATTAAATATCTTTTATCCTTATGCACCTTAATCTTGCGATAATACCAGCTTATTCACTTGGCAGATTTTCCTGCATTGCAATTAATAAGTGTTCATGCTTCATTCTTTTTCTCATCAATGTTTTAAAAAGTGAAGAAATAAAGTACTTGCTACAAATGCACTAATTTTATTGTTTCTTCATTGTTTGTACCTTGGCAACTAGTTGAAAAAGTTGTATCAAATGGCAGCGCTAGACATGGGGTACAGTTCCCTGGAGCTCTACCTCAATGCTGTCATAGAGTCATAGAGTCATAGAGATGGACAGCACGGAAACAGACCCTTTGGTCCTACTCGTCCATGCCGAACGCATACCCCAATCCAATCTAGTCCAACCTGCCAGCACCTGGCCCAAAACCCTCCAAACCTTTCCTATTCATACACCCATCCAAATGCCTTTTAAATGTTGCAATTGTACTAGCCTCCTCCACTTCCTCTGGCTCATTCCATACACGTACCACCCTCTGTGTGAAAAAGTTGCCCCGTTAGGACTCTTTTATATCTCTCCCCTCTCACCCTAAACCTATGCCCTCTAGCTCTGGACTCCCTGACCACAGGGAAAAGACTTTGCCTATTTACCCTATCCATGCCTCTCATAATTTTGTAAACTTCTATAAGGTCATCCCTCAGCCTCCAACGCTACATGGAAAACAGCTTCAGCCTGTTCAGTCTCTCCCCATAGCTCAAATCCTCCAACCTTGGCAACATCCTTGTAAATCTTTTCTGAACCCTTTCAAGTTTCGCAACATCTTTCTGATAGGAAGGAGACCAGAATTGCACGCAATATTCCAACAGTGGCCTAACCAATGTCCTGTACAGCCACTACATGACCTCCCAACTCCTGTACTCAATACTCTGACTAATAAAAGAAAGCATACCAAACACCTTCTTCTCAATCCTATCGACCTGCGACTCCACTTTCAAGGACCTATGAACCTGCACTCTTTGTTCAGCAACACTCCCTAGGACCTTACCATTAAGTGTATAAATCCTGCTAAGATTTGCTTTTCCAAATGCAGCACCTCGCATTTATCTGAATTAAACTCCACTGCCACTCCTTAGCCCATTGGCCCAATTGGGCAAGACCCTGTTGTAATCTGAGGTAACCATCTTCACTGTCCACTACACCTCCAATTTTGGTGTCATCTGCAAACTTACTAACCGTACTTCTTATGCTCGCATCCAAATCATTTATGTAAATGACAAAAATAAGAGGACTCAGCACCGATCCTTGTGGCACTGCACTGGTCACAGGCCTCCAGTCTGAAAAACAACACTCCACCATCACCCTCTATCTTCTGCCTTTAAGCCAGTTCTGTATCCAAATGGCTAGTTCTCCCTATATTCTGTGAGTTCTAACCTTGCTAATCAGTCTCCAATGGGGATCCTTGTCGAACGCCTTACTGAAGTCCATATAGATCACATCTACCGCTCTGCCCTCATCAATCCTCTTTGTTACTTCCTCAAAAGACTCAATCAGGTTTGTGAGACATGATTTTCCATGCACAAAGCTATTTAGTCCAGCTTCAGGATGTATAATCTCTGTAGTATGCATTCCCATTCTGGGTGGCACAGTGGCTCAGTGGTTAGCACGGCTGCCTCACAGCACCAGGGACCAAGGTTTGATTGTCTGTGTGGAGTTTGTACATTTTCCCTGTGTCTGCGTGGGCTTCCTCCCACAGTCCAAAGATGTGCAGGTCAGGTGAATTGGCCATGCTAAATTGCCCATAGTGTTATGTGGATTAGTCAGAGGGAAATTGGTCTGAGTGGTTTACTCTTCGGAGGGTTGGTATGGACTTGCTTGACTGAAGGGCCTGTTTCCACACTGTAGGGGAATCTAATCTAACACTAATAATTGCAGGCTATATAAATGTTAATGTCATTACATGGTAATAGATCCATTTCCACTAGAACAGTGTCAAGGTAGTCTCAATATATTTTTGCACAATACAGCAGAAAAACAACATTTTGATCTCATTATTTTATGTTGATTTAAGGCTAAATAAAAATGACAACCTTCTAAAGCTGAAGTAAACTTATGGTTGCATCACTAGGAATATGACACCTGATTTCAAACCATTCACCAGGAATACTGTTATAAACAGTTGAGAAGAAGGAATTGGCTCTCCTCTTTTTGAATCGCTCAGTTGGCAACAACAAAGATTTCTCTTTAGTCCACATAAATTCAATTAAAATATAGCAATGATCAAAATTAAGGCTCCAATCTAATGTTTTGTAAGTCCATATGTCATAGAAACAGAAGTGGGCCATTCATCAAGTCTGACCCACCATTCAATGAGATCATGGCTGATTTGCTGATCCTGAACTCCACTTTCCCGACTTTTCCCCATAACATTTGATTATCTTACTGTTTAAAGGTCTGCCAATCTTAGCCTTAAATATACTTTATTACCTAGCATCGACAGCCCTCTGTAGTACAGAGTCCCACAATTGACCACCCTCTTTTCTCTGTCTTAAATGTGCAACCCCATGAGATTATGTCCTCTGGTTGTAGACTCTCTAACAACTTTCTGCATCTACTCTGCAAGTCTTCTAAGAATCTTGTATATTTCAATAAGGTCGCCTCTGATTCCTCTATATGCTAGCTAGTACAAGCCAAATCTACTCAACATTTCCAAAAAAAAAAGATGCTCCCTCAATAGCTGGTTGCAGCTTAATCAACTTCTATAGACTGTCTGCAATGCCAGCATGTGTTTCCAGAGACAATACTGTCCACAGTATTTCAACTACAGTGCCTTGTGCAGTTTCAGCAAAACTTCCCTACTTTTATAAAATGAAGAACTGCAGATCTGGAAATCTGCACAATAGAAATAGAAATTGCTGGAGAAACTCAGCAGGTCTGGCAGCATCTGTGGAGAAAAAGCAAAGTTAATGTTTTGGGTCCACTGATCATTAAGCATTCATTTTGCTTTCTCTCCATGGATGTTGTCAGACCTGCTGAGTTTCTCCAGCAATTTCTGTGCTTACTTTCTACTGTTATATTCCATTCCCTTTGAAGTAAAAGTCAATATTCCATTTGTCTTCCTACTACCTGCTGAACTTGGATACTAGCTTTTAATGATTCATGGGCAATGACTCCTAAATCGTGGGCGGCACGGTGGCACAGTGGTTAGCACTGCTGCCTCACAGCACCTGAGACCCGGGTTCATTTCCCGATTCAGGCGACTGACTGTGTGGAGTTTGCACGCTCTCCCCGTGTCTGCGTGGGTTTCCTCCAGGTGCTCCGGTTTCCTCCCACAGTCCAAAGATGTGCGGGTCAGGTGAATTGGCCATGCTAAATTGTCCGTAGTGTTAGGTAAGGGGTAAATGTAGGGGTATGGGTGGGTTGCGCTTCGGCGGGTCGGTGTGGACTTGTTGGGCCGAAGGGCCTGTTTCCACACTGTAAGTAATCTAATCTAATCTCTCTCTTCTGTAGCTTTCCGCAGTCTTTCCCCATCAAAATAGTATGCAGCTCCTCTATTCTTCATTCCATAATGAATACCATTGAATTTCCTCACATTATATCCTATCTGCCATGTTTTTTCCCACTGCTTAACCTGTCCATAATTCCTCTGCAAACTCTTTGTGTCATCTTCACTACTTGCCTTCCTTCAATATTTGTGTTGTCTAATGGCAAATGTGGTTACATTCTCCTCATCCAAGTCATTAATATATAGTACTTAATTATGGCCCCAGCAGTAGTGCAGCAGTGGCACTCCACTGGTTACAGGTTGCCATTCTGAAATGGCTCATTTATCTAACTGTCTGTCTACTAGTAATTAGCCAATCCTCTGTCCATGAGAATATACTATCCACAGGCTCTTATCTTATAAAGTAGCCCATTATGTACTACCTTCTCAAAACTTCTGAAAATCAAGATATATTATATATTATATCTATTGCTTTCCATTTATCTATCCTGCTTGTTTTTTTCTAAAATAATTCTCGTAAATTTGTCAGGCATGATTTACCCTTCCTGAAGCCACATTGATGCTGCTTGATCATCATATGCATTTCCAAATGCTTTATTATTATATCCTTCATAATAGATTCCAATTTTCCCAAAAACAGATAGTGAGCTAACTGGCCTATATTTTTTTTTGAGTTGTTTTAAATAAAATTGTCATATTGTTAGTTTTCTAATTCTCTGGCAGGGAAGAAATAGGAACTTTATCACTTAGTAAACCTTTGAAGATTAATGATCCAAAATCAGGGACTGAAACAGAATTTTCGACTCAGCAAATAATGTATAAGCAGATCTACTTACATGATTTCTACTCTGGAAATTCCTAGACAACAGCTTCCCATTTGCAGACAGGGGAGATCTATCCAGGTATCCTCAGAATTAGCAGGGCAGAGGATCATCCTCAAGCATTGCTGCTTTTGCAGCAGTCAGTTGCTGTGTTTTGGGATTTAAACATTTAACAGCACAGTCTTTGATAACTCCTGTGAAAAGTTATGTACAAGGTAAGTTTGAGGGTAGAGATGTGCTTTAAGACTGATTTGCTCTGTTCTGTTCCTCTTGAAGATGTTGTAAATCTGGTACAATGCATCTCCTCTGTAAACAGCAGAGTAAATAGCTTTGTTTTCTGTAAATATTTTGCAGAAGAAATGTGAATGAATGGAATCAGGCTCACAGTCCCAGGATTTTACTTTTGCTTTCAGTTGTTGAAGTTGGGGTTTGGAGTTGAAGCTGCTGTGTACAGCTCTCTTTCTGCTGCTGCAAAAGCTGGAGTTCTCTCTCTGTTGCTAGATTCATTCTGTTGGTGTTCCTTCTCCTGAACTGGGACAGATAGCAAATGAGGGAAATATGTTTTGCTGAATTTGCCTTTGTCAAGGATATATTTATGGATGCTGCTATATTGGAACAGTTGATGAGCAGAAGTTAAATAATGTCTTACTTGTATTAGTAGTATTTATTTATTAGCATTTTGATAGTGTTAAAGCTTTGTCAAATCTTCCTTTTTTATTTGTATTTTAACTATGGTGTAAAAATAAAATGTGTTTTGCTTAAAGCCTAGTAGTTTGTCCGATCGAATCGCCTCTGGAATGCAGTCCCTTACACTTGGCTTTAAATAAGATAGAAGTTAGGGTCTGGGCTATCTCTTTGATCTGTTTTGAGGGACATCTGGACTGATCCACAACAATGATGCTTTTCTAATTTATCACCAATATTGGCTTTTGGTATTATGAAAGTCTTCCAGTCCTTGTGGTTACCAATCCATTTGTTTTTTTTCTCTGCCCTTACATTGGCAAGCAGTCATTGAAATGTGGTTCATTTGTGTTTTCTTGAGTGTAGCTTGAGTATTTTGGGAGTTCATATGCAAGAGTAAAGTATACAGTAAATGGTAGGGCCCTTAGGAAAAATTGATATCCAGAGGGATCATGGGGTGCAAGTCTACAGCTTCCTGAAAGTAGCAACATAAGTGGATAAAGTCGTGAAGAAAGTATGTACCATGCTTCATCATTTAAGACATTGAGAATAAAAGTTCAATGGGGTGCAAGTCGTGTGTATAAATCTTTAGTTAGGAAAATTTGGAATATTGTGTACAGTTCTGGTAGCTATATGATCAGAAGGATGTGGTGCTTTGAAGAGGGTGCAAAAAAGTTCACGAGGATGTTGGCTGGATTAGAGTGTATTAACTATAAGTACAGGTTGGACAAACTTGAATTGTTTTGCTAGATCATCAGAGCCTGAGGGGAAACTTAATAGAAGTATATAAAATTGAGGCATGTTGTAATGTGAAATTCTAGGGAACATAGATTAAAGGTGAAAGGGGAAATGTTTAAAGGAGTAAGCATTTTAGTCAGAGGGTGGTAGATGCCTGGAACATGTTGCCAAGGGAGGTGGTAGAAGCAGATATGATTGTAACATTTAAGATGCATTTAGACAGACACATGAGCAGGCAGGAAATATAGGGATACAGACAATGTGCAGGCAGATGGAATTTGTTTAAAATATTGTTGTGGTCAGCACAGACATAGTAGGTAGGCTAAAGTGCAGTGTCCCATGCTGTTCGATGTTCTAAATGATGAGTGTACTGAACATTGAAAGAGATTATTGTTGTGGTGGCTGTGGGATGGCAATGAACGTTTTACATCACAACTGTAGTGTCCTTAAGATCAGACTTCAGAATTTTCCCTACCTAATTTTTCAATCCCTTCAAGACTGTTTTTTGAGGGCCTCTCTCCTCCTGTTGAGCTCCAACACCCAGCCGCCAGTACCAGAACAGTGACCTTTTGAACTGTCCACCTTGTGTTTCCTTTGTGCAGTTTCTATTTGTGGTCAGTGTCAGTTGAAGCAGTCAGAAACAACTTTTTAAATTGTTTTTTGTTTTTATAAAAATGATTTGAATGTGAATATGGGAGAAATGGTTAGTAAGTTTGCAGGTGACATCAAAATTAGTGGTGCAGTGGGTAATGAAGAAGGTTATCTCACAGTACAGCAGGACCTTAATCAGATGGACCCCAGAGTGCAGATAGGGCTTAATTTTTAAAAATGTGAGGTGTTGCATTTTGGTAAGGCAAATCAGAGCACGACTTTAACACATAATGGTAGATTCCAAGACAGTGTTGCCAAACAGAGAGGGTGCAGGTTCATCATTCTTTGAAGATAGAGTCACAAGGTAGTCAGGGTAATGAAGAAGGTGTTTGGTACACTTGCCCTTATTTGTCAGTGCATTGAGTATAGGAGTTGGGATGTCATGTTGTGTCTGTAAGGACATTGATCAGGCCACTTTTGAAATTTTGCCAGAATAGGAGGGTTTGAACAATAAGGAAAGGCTGGGGCTATGTTCCCTGGAGAGGGTGAATAGCCAAAATTAGAGGATATAGGTTTGAGATGAGACAGGAAATATATATAAGGGATCTAAAATATATTTTCACACAGAGGTGGTGCATGTATGGAATGAGCTGCAAAGAAAGTGGTGAAGGCTGTTGCAGCTACAACATTAGAAAGACACCTGAATTGTTTACAAAAGAAACAAACTTTGTCGTGAATGAAACTTGTGAATAGCAGGTGTGATAGAGGAAGCTGATGTGCTGAAAATTGTGTCAAACATTAAGATTGACAAGTCGCCAGGCCCGGACCAGATTTGTCCTCGGCTGCTTTAGGAAACGAGAAATGCGATTGTTTTGCCACTTGCGAAGATCTTTGCAACCTCGCTCTCCACTGGAATCGTATCTGAGGACTGGAGAGAGACAAATGTAATTTCTCTCTTCAAGAAAGGAAATAGGGAAATCCCCGGCAATTACAGACCAATAAGTCTCACGTCTGTCGTCTGCAAGATGCTAGAAAGGATTCGGAGGGATGGGATTTGACCATCTGGAAGAGTATGGCTTGATTAAATGCAGTCAACACGGCTTTTGAGGATGTGACTAGAAAAGTTGATGAGGGTCAAGCTGTGGATGTGGTGTATGTGGACTTCAGCAAGGCATTTGATAAGGTTCCCTATGATAGACTCATTCAAAAGTCAGGAGGAATGGGATACAGGGGAACTTAGCTGTCTGGATACAGAATTGGTTGGCCAACAGAAGATAGCGAGTAGAAGGAAATTATTCTGCCTGGAAGTCAATGGCGAGTGTTGTTCCACAGGGCTCTGTCCTTGGGCCTCTACTGTTTGTTATTTTTATTAATGACTTGGATGAGGGGATAGGCAAGTTTGCAGATGACACAAAGGTTGAAGGTGTTGTTGACAGTATGGGGGATGTTGTAGGCTGCAGTGGGACATTGACAGGATGCAGAGATGGACTGAGAGGTGATAGATGGAGTTCAACCTGGATAAATGCGAGGTGATGCATTTTGGAAGGTTGAATTTGAAAGCTGAGTACAGGATTAAGGATAGGATTCTTGGCAGTTTGGAGGAACAGAGGGATCTTGGAGTGCAGGTACATAGATCCCTTAAAATGGACAGGGTTGTTAAGAAAACATATGGTGTTTTGGCTTTCATTAACAGGGGGATTGAGTTTAAGAGTCGTGAGATCTTGTTGCAGTTCTATAAAACTTTGGTTAGACCGCACTTGGAATACTGTGTCCAGTTCTGGTCGCCCTATTACAGGAAAGATGTGGATGCTTTGGAGATGGTTCAGAGGAGGTTTACCAGGATGCTGCCTGGACTGGAGGGCTTATTTTATGGAGAAAGGTTGACTGAGCTTGGACTTTTATCATTGGAGAACAGGAGGAGAGGGAACCTAATTGAGGTATACAAGATAATGAGAGGCATAGATAGAGTCGATAGCCAGAGAACTATTTCCCAGGGCAGTAATGGCTAACATGAGAGATCATAGTTTTAAGTTGGTTGGAGGAAAGTATAGAAGGGATGTCAGAGGCGGGTTCTTTACACAGAATTGTGAGACCATGGAATGCCAGCAGCAGTTGTGGAAGCAAGGTCATTGGGGACATTTAAGAGACTGCAGGACATGCATATGGTCACAGAAATTTAAGGGTGCATACATGAGGATCAATGGTCAGCACAACATTGTGGGCTGAAGGGCCTATTTTGTGCTGTACTGTTCTATGTTCTATAAATTTGATTTGTTAAGTTTACCACATAATGTGATTACAAAAATAAAAGCAAGGACAGCCAAAGTAAGCTTTTGTGCACTTTTAAGATCGTTATTGATATTTTAAGTTCACCAAACATAGTCCCAGATTTTGATAAAATTAAACCACATAAGGCACTTGAGATAAGTTAACGATTTCAGTTTGATAATTTTACTTTGCGATCACTAAGCTGCAGAGTATACAGATGATACATTCTATTTTAAATACAGAAAGCTGCAGTCATTGTAGTATTTCTAACAATCGTATTGATAAATCCCCTTAACCAAAAAAGCTCCAAGGTAATGGAGAACAGCTAGGCTATGTGCCAGAATTTAAACTCCTTGTTAGGTTTATCATGGGGTTTTATCAATTAAGGTATACATTTGTGAACAAGAACAAATCTGAATTAAAACAGTTTTTTTTAACCTATTTAGATACATCACAAATTAAGAACCACCTTCACTGGTAGTTCTGTGGGGAACATACTGCATGGTATGATACTCGGCTATAAAGAGAAGAAAAAAGTCACAGGTTGAATTACTTCCCTGTTGATTTATGTGTTCTTAACTAGTCATTTACATTTTCACATTAAATTTAGACAAAAAAAGCCCCATGAGGTAACAGACTACTCAGATATGTGTTGTGTAAATTTGCATACCTGTTTATCGATGCAAAGAAAAATACTAGTTGCACTCTCAATGCACAGAGTATTTATTTATATGCAAGACTCTAGGGATCATTGAGATTATCTCCACTAGAACAGCATGCACATTTCTAAGTTAAGATTGTGCGTCAGTATGGACTTGCTAGATCGAAAGGCCTCCTTGCACACTCTAGGAATTCTATAGTTATAGATGAGAGGTCAGGTGCTGTCCTCCTGACCTGCCCATCATCTTTCCCAGCTATCCGCTCCACCCTCCTCTCTGACCTATCACCTTCCCCTCACCCCTATCACATTCTCAGCGACTTACACCCCCCCCCCCCCCCAATTTATCTCTCAGTCCCCCCGGCCCACAAGCCTCATTCCTGATAAGGGGCTTATGCCTGAAATGTCGATTCTCCTGCTCCTCGGATGCTGCCTGACCTGCTGTGCTTTTCCAGCACCATATTCTCAACTTTGACCTCCAGCATCTGCAGTTCTCACTTTCTTCTATGATGTTATAACATGAGTCATGTAAACATTAATTGGATTTAATTCTTTTTAAAAACTGACAGGAAGGAAGGAGATTTATATCTTTGGAGGATGTTTTTGTCCCTCAGGGATACCCCCCCTTAGAAGACGGTACACCATTCTCTCTCACATTTCAACCCCATCTCTGAGTAGCAATTAATGTTTCATATCATGTGAGGACATTACCAGTTCAGTTTGTCCAATTATCTCTCTACAAGTTGCAACTCAAACTAATCCTTCAGAGATTCACAAGGCTGGCAGTCAGGAAGAAGTTGAGTACTTAATGTAACAGTGGCTTAAATTCCACAAACTACTGTTAACACATTATGTTTTGTGTTGGATGTAATATGTTGTGCCTAGAGTAAAAGTGACAGATTTCTTTTTAATACTTTTTATGGGATATCTGTGTTGCTGACTTACCCATCCACAATTACCCTGGAGAAGACAATGATTGGCTATTTTGTTGAACTGCAATGCAATTGATGTATTTTAGATTTTTAAGATAGTGGCTATTTTTTCACTGTGATACAGAGTTTGTCTCCCCCATAACCTCAGCAGACATTGTCTAGCATCCACAACATGCTGTGGAGAGGCCGACAAGAGGTCCACTCTCTGGAACTTGCCAAACTAATTAGCTGATAGCTCCAACAGTCCTAGTAATGCTAAACACTGCCAGGTCTGCAGGCAGGCCTATAAAGTGAGGGAAATTTGTGAACAGATTTTTTTTTACTACTGTGGGATGGGGGTTTAAAGATGAGAGAGAATAGTATACCATCTTCTGAAGGGGGTGTCCCTGAGGGGCAAGAACACCCTCCAAGGATGTAAATCTCCTTCCTTCTTATCAGTTTTTAAAAAAAATCTTCCAAAATGATTGCCTGCCCCAACTCTCCTCTAAATTATGGTATGGGCAGTGTAATATTGGGCTTTTAATGAATTCATCTGACTCTTAATTATTAAAGTATAAATTAATTTCTACTAATTTCTGCACCTACCCACCCCACATTATGGACAAAGTGAAGATTGCAGCTGCTGGAGACCTGCACTGGAAAAGCACAGCGGGTCAGGCAGCATCCGTGGAGCAGAAGAATCGATATTTTGGGTCTTGGTGAGTGGAAAGGTGGTGGTTTGGACATCACTCTACTTTACATGCCCTGCCTCTCAAAAATCATGTAGTAGGCCATGTAACATCAAGCTCAGTGTCAAGTCAGGATAGTGTCTCACTTTGAGGGGAACTTGCAGGTAATAGTTCTGATGCATCTGCTAAGTCCTGCCCAAGGAGTACAGTTTGAAGGTGCAAATGAAGGAGCTTTGGTGAGTTGTGTGTCTTGTAAATGATAATTCACCGTTAGCGCTAAAAGGAGTACATATTGAAGGTGTTGTTAGGAGGTGCTAATCAAGCAGGCTGTTTTGTCTTGGGTGATTGTTGGAAAGCACTCATCCAGGCAAGAGACTAAATAATAAGGCACAATAGGAAATTATCAACTCCAGAAAATTCTGGCCCAATTTCTGTATAGTTTGACTTTAAAAATGTTTTTTTTAATGCATCTCTAGCTTCACTACCTTGCATCATGCTTAAGAAATAGAGGAGTAGATCATTCAGTTCCTTGAGTCAATCTAAGATTTAAAGAGATTATGATCCACTTTGTTGGATTTCCCCTCAGAATTTATCCTTTACATCCACTCTTATCATTCTGATAAAATATGCAACAATCTATTTAAAGTTGATATGAGTCTTATAAGTATTCTCATGTAATAAAATTCTGTCAGCATGACCTCTTCCAATTAAACAAGTCACACAAAAGTAGTATAACTTTCACTGAGTGCAGTGTCGTATCTTCTCTGCCAGTTCTGAGGATTCTTTATAACAGGCGTTCCTGGGGAGAACAAGCAACAGAATAACTTTTTGATTTCTTATACAATCAGCATTCTATTTAGCCTGTACGATAACTTATATAAAATGAAATATTTTCTGAATACATTAAAATCATCCCTGATTTCTAAAGCTTGCCCATAGATCACTCTGCATGTAGGTCAAATTCAGGTGCAAATTATACATTAAATGGGAGAATGGGAAATAACTACAAATTCACCCTGTACCAAGTTAGTAATGGAAGCTGAAACAAATGTACTTTCTTGCAGAGTCATTGTGATTAATGTTCAACTTATAGCATTTAAGATGGAGTGTGAGGCACAAATATAGTAGGTTGGAAGGACAACCTTCAATAAGGCCTGAAAGCATATGACCATCACAGCAATAATGTTTATGATTGCGTTGATAATGTATATTATGCTGCAGGACTTGATGCTTCCTCTCATTGGCAAGTATAATTTACATTATAGAAGGACCCGGATGTACAGGTCCACAGATCCCTGAAAGTGGCATCACGGATGGATAAGTTGGTCAAGAAGGTATACAGCACATTGGGTAAATACTTGTAATGAAGCAACAAAGAAATTTACAAATTGATATAAATGAATGATTTGGAGGAAAATGTAGGTGGTCTGATTAGTAAGTTTGCGGATGACACCAAAATTAGTAGAGTTGCAGATCATGAGGAGGATTGTTAAAATATACAGCAGGATATTGATTGCAGATTTGGGCAGAGAAATAGTAGATAACGTTTAATCTAGATAAATGCAAGATGATCTATTTTGGATACCAAATTCAGGTGCAAATTATACAGTAAATGGGAGAACTCTTAATATTTACATTATCGAATGATCCGGGTGTACAGGTCCACAGAACCCTGAAAAGTGGCATCACGGATGGATAGATTAGTCAAGAAAGTATACAGCATATTGACCCATTGCAAGGACATCAAATATTAGAAGTTCGAAGGTTATGTTACAGTTGTATAAAACCTCAGTCAGGCCACATTTGGAACACTGCATGCAGTTTTGGTCAAAACGATGTAGAAGGACATGAATGCTTTGGAGTGGGTACAGACAGTTTACCAGGATGTTGTCTGGTCTGGAGGGTTTTGGTTGTATGGACTCCAATTGTTTTCACTGGAGAGTTGGAGGCTGAATGATGACTTGATAAAGGTTTGTAAAATTTACTATAGGCATCGATAGGATGGATAGTCAGAGGCTTTTTCCCAGGGTTGAAAAGTCAACTACAAGAAGGCACAGATTTAAAGTGAGAGGGAGAAGGTTTAGGGGAGGAGTGAGGGGAAAGTTTTTCCTGGAACACACGAGCAGTGGAGGTGGTGAAAGTAAGCATGTTAGGAATGTTTAAGGTGTATCTTGATAGACACATGAATTGGACGTAAACAGAGGGTTAGAAACAGTATATGGATAATAAGTAGTAGATCTAAATAAGTACTAGGAATGCATGCAGGACAGAAGCGTCAGTTCCCGAGCTGTATTGTATTGTATTGATAAGGATTAGTTACATGAATGGCCAAAATTTGGCACACCAAGTTTAACATGGATAAGCATGAGGTTATCCATTTTGATCAGAGGAATAGAAAGGTAGTCTCTTATCTAAATAGAGAGAAACTTTACAGTGCAGAGGGATTTATGTGTTTAAAATCTGATTGAAGATTTGTAGCTCGGGTGTCCGTTGTTGTGGTTCTGCTCGCCGAGCTGGAAGTTTTTGCTGCAAACGTTTCGTTCCCTGGCTAAATACCGGAAGAAACATCAAAGCAGCGCTTCACACGAGGCTCCAACAGCACTGATGAGGTTCCCTAGCCAGGGAACGAAACGTTTGCAGCAAAAACTTCCAGCTCGGCGAGCAGAACCACAACAAGGATTTATGTGTCCTTGTGACATGAATCACAGAAAACTAGTAACAGGTACAGCAGATAATGAGGAACGCAAATAGAATTTTGGAATTTATTGCTAAAGGAATAGAATATAAAAGTAGGGAAATGCTGCAATTGTTCAGAGTAAGTTCACTAGATAGATTGATCCCAGAGGTAAGAGATTAGTCTTATGAAGAAAAATTGAGTTGTTTAGGCCTACGTTTGGCTTATGGGCAGCATGGTGGCTCAGTGGTTAGCACTGCCCCCACAGAGTGCCAGGGACCCAGGTTCAATTTCACTGTCAGGAAATTGCCTGTGTGCAGTCTGCACATTCTCTATCTGTGTGGGTTTCCACTGGATTCCCTATTTTCTTCCCACATTCCAAACATGTGCAAGTTAGGTGGATTGGCTAAATTAACCGAAGTGTTCAGGAATGTTAGCCATACTGGGAAAAGATGAGTCTGGGAGGGATGCTTTTCGGAGGGGCAGTGTGGACTCGTTGGGCCAAACGGCCTGTTTCCACATTTTAAGGATTCTATTCTGTTCTTATTTGGAATCCTGAAGAATCAGAGGAGATATAATTGAGGTATTTAAGATGCTAAAGTGGACTGACAAAAGTAGTTGTAAAAAGAATGCTTCCTCATGTAGGGCAATCTAGAATTACAGATCATAGTTTTAGGATAAGGGATGGAAGGTTTAAAAAACAGATGAGAAATTTTCTTTCAAAGGGTTGTGCCTTTGTGGAATTCCCTACTGCAGAGTGCAATGGACATTGAATAAATTTAATGGACAAGCCTAATTCTAATTCAAAAAGCATTGTAGTTCCCAGAGGACGTCCCTTCTACTCAGATCTTGAAGTTACAATTTGTGTGAACTGGGTCCAGATCTCTGCAGCATATATCAGTTTCTTAATCTGGAGTTATGAGAAATATTTACATAAGTACGAGACCTGATTCATTGAGAGCTGCTCCACATAGGCATAGAGCCGACTCATGACCGCAGCCCTTTAAATTAGCAAGATTGTCAAACCTTTGTATGCCTCAAATAAATGCAAGATCCAAACTGTAGCATTGGTGGTTGTAAGAAGTTCCTGGCTAAGAGCAGTGTGAATTAAGTATCTGAGTGACTTTTTTTCACAACTTCAAGAACATCAAGAATATTTGAGCATTACCATACTAACCATTTCAAACCAGAACTGGGTTCTACATACCGGAAAGGGTAAATGTTCAATGACATGACTGCTTTCCACCATGGTGGGATGTGGTAGTTAGAGATGGTGACATTACTTCTCCTTGGTATGGCTCCCTCTGTACTGCTGTAGGCAGACAAACCTGTATTTTAACAACACTGATTAATTTGGTTCAACTTGGATTGTAGCATACTTGCTCTTTTTAAAACTTTAACAAAAGGGGGAATTTTATGGTCACTAAAGTAAAGGATATTAGTGCCACACTGTGTAATATTCTCTACTATTTAATTGCATCAACCACTCCCAAATCCAATGGATCAAAATCACCATGGCCATCATTGCAATTCCGAGCTAAACTTTTGGGATTACCAGCTCTGATGCGACTTGTATACATAGTGTGCTTACAGTTGGCAGGAAGATGAGACTTCCACTGAACCCCAGAAGTGAAGGGATAACATCCTAAATCAGTCCCAATTGACTGAGCACCATATTAGCACTTGTCTTTTATAAATTTTGGCAAGTGCTTGGATAGCAACACATCAGTTAAGAAGCAGCCTACAAACTTGCCCTGACTACTTTAGTAGTGTGTTGGCAGTGCCCCTACCTGTGGATCAGGAGGTCTGGATTCAAGCTTGACTTGCCCAGGCATGTGACACAACATGTCAGAGCAGGTTGATTTAAAATAACTACAAATTCACCCTGTACCAATTAGCAGTGGAAGCTGAAACAAATGTACTTTCTTGCAGAGTCATTGTGATTAATGTTCAACTTATAGCATTTAAGATGGAGTGTGAGGCACAGATATAGCAGGTTGGAAGGACAATCTTCAGTAAGGCTTGAAAGCATATGACCATCACAGCAATAATGTTTATGATTGCCTTGATTATGTACATTGTGCTGCAGGACTTGATGCTTCCTCTCATTGGCAAGTATAATTATTGAGAAATAATAAACATCAAAATAGACAAACAGGAGGCTGAAAGAACACAGCAAGCCAGGTAGCATCAGGAAGTGGAGCAGTCAATGTTTTGGGTCAAGACCCTACATCAGGATAAATAAACAATAAATATCAGGCTTCCTCAATTGAACGGTGTGACTAACCGTAGCACAGTTGAACTGCTGTTCAGATTAAAATGTGGTGTTAATAAAATATCAGATTTCACAGAACCAATCTCCAAAGGTAGACAAAAGCAATAAGAATGGAAAATATTAGTTTAAAATAATTACATTTATGCATACTTTTTCAATTATTACTAATCACTGCTCTCAGGTTTAAGTTGGACAAACAGTGATATAACACAAGCATTCTTATAGAAGCATGGAGAATGTTTATTCATTTACTAACTACATGAAAAAAATAAAGAAGGTTTGGAAAAGTAGATCTTGGCAAGGATTCAACTGATTTATTTTTAATGAGAAGTTGCTTATTTTTGCACCCTTCTTCCCTGTGTGGTAATTGTTGGCTTATGATCAACCCAAACAAATTTGATACTGGACACCCTATTCCCAATTTATTTAAAACTATTATGTAACATCTGGCAGGGGAAAGGAAGAAAAGCTGGGACCACATCAGTTAAGAAGCAGCCTACAAAGGAAGGAGCATCGGATGTGTGTTTCACATTGCATCCTGCACCCCCAAAACCCATCAAGGGGGAATGCTCAGTGTTTACTTTATTCCTCCCTCTATGGAAACTTTTCCAATAACCCTCCTGTTGTGATGACAATAGGTTGTGGAATTAATCACGAAACACAAAACCAATATTCCCTTCAAATTACATATATGCATTTGGTCCAAGGTTCTGCTGATGGCAAGTCGTGTTGCCAGTCTTGGCACTGACTTCTGGTGCAGAAAGAAAATTAGAGGGAACACTGACCAAGATTATAATGATAATATGCATTTATGTTGACAAATATCTAATAAAATTGTGCACATCGATTTGTTTTAAAGAGCATGGTATTTCTTCGTCCAAAATTTAACAGAATGGAAATTAAATGGCTTGACTGTTCAACAGAACTATTTTATTTTTTAACCACGTTCCTGTCTACCCTTAACACTCCCAAAGGGTTGTTCGACTTCTGCAAAGAACTCAAACAGGTTTAAACAGGTTTTCCTCAAATTCATAAATCTCATGAATCAATATTCAGATACAACAACAAAATATACCTCTAACTGAAGGCAACAGCACTTTTAAATATGTCACCACATCCATAGACTGGAGATGTGCAAAATACAATCTGCCTCTGCTCCAGGAAAACCAATAAGTACTGCATTTAGACCAGGAATCAGGACTCTTCTGTTATTTTAACTAACGGATCAAGTCGCTTGAACTTGCTAAAGTTTGGGTCCAGAAGTCAAAAATCAATGCTTCATTTTACCGCAGATTACTTTCTCAAGCACTTAAAACAATTTTACCAAATAGCCTGAAGCAATCAATTTCAAATCTGAAGCCATACATCTTGAATAGTTTCCACTAATACAAATGGGAAAAGGCTATACTAACTCAAAGAGGAATGAAAACTTCAAGATGGCTCAAGAGTATAAACCTGTTAGCTAGCAGATGACACCATGGTATACTGGACAGTTAAGGTTAGCTCAGAGAGCACCGGGGCCTTAGTCAGATGAGCCAATAGGCTAAGGGTGGCAAATAGAGTTTAATTTAGATATGAGGTGTTGCTTTTTGCTTAAACAAATCAGGGCAAGACTTATGGCACTTAATGATAGGGTCCTGGAGAGTATTGCTGAACAAAGAAACCTTGGAGTGCAGATGCATAATTCCTTAAAAGTGGAGTCACCGGTAGATAGGATAGTGAAAGAAAGCATTTGGAATGCTTGCCTTCATTGGTCAGTGCATTAAGAAAATAATTTGGGATATCATGTTTGCACTGTGCAGGACATTGGTGAGGCCATTTTTAGAATACTGCTATAAATTTTGGTCTCCCTTGTAGGAAAAAATGTTGTTCAACTTGGAAAGGGTTGAGAAAAGATTTACAAGGATATTGCCAGAGTTGGAGGGTTTGAGCTACTGAGACGCTGAAAAGGCTGGGTTTTTTCTCTCTGGACAGAGACTGTGGAGTTACCTTTATAGAGGTTTATAAAGTTATGTGGGGAAAGGATAAAGTGAAAAACCAAGGTATTTTTATGAGGGTAGGGGAGTCCAAAACCAGAGGGCGTAAGGTTTAAGGTGAGAGGGGAAAGATTTAAAATGGACAATTTTTTCATGCAGAGGGTGGTGCGTGTGGAATGAACTGAAAAAAGAAGTAGTGGAGGCAGACACAGTTACATGGGTACATGAATAGGAAGGGTATAGAGGGGCATTCCTAATGAAGGACTTATGCCCAAAATGTTGATTCTCCTGCTCTTCTGATGCCGCCTGACCTGCTGTGCTTTTCCGGTATCACACGTTTTGACTATGATCTCCAGCATCTGCAGTCCTCACCTTCTCCTGTAGAGGGATATGGGCCAAACACTGGTAAGTGGGACTGGATCAGACATGTGGCTCAGTGGTTAGCACTGTTACCTCACAGTGCCAGGAACCCAGGTTTGATTCCCACGTCAGGCAACCGTCTCTTTGGAGTTTGCACATTCTCCCTGTGTCTGCATGGGTTTCCTCCCAGAGTCTGAAGATGTGCAGGTTAGGTGAATTGGCCATGCTAAATTGCTTGTAGTTTTAGGTACATTAGTCAGGGGTAAATATTGTGGAATAGGTCTGGGTGGGTTACTCTTTGGAGGACTTGTTGGGCTGAAGGGCCTGTTTCCGCACTGGAGGGAATCTAAACATCAGTTCAAGATATCTGGACAGGTTGGACCAAAGGGTCTGTTTTCATGCTGTATTATTCTATGACTCTATATGCAAATTAATGGAAAAACAATATCTGGGAAATGACTCAGTCACAAGCGAGAAGGCAGGTAGTGATTTCAACCCCATGCAAGAATGTTTGTTTAGAATGGACACTTACCTCATCACGCTGTTTGATTCTCTTGAAGACATAGTCTGCGAAGGGTTTTCGAGGAATATATTTCCCACTCCCTGGCACAACGAGCAAAGTTCCATCTTCATACACCACTTTACCTCGTGAAATAGTAACCAAAGGGACCCCATGGCACACCATTCCTTCGAAAATGTTGAAGTCTACTACCTGGTGATGTGTTTTGGCTGAAATAGTTCTGTTTGTAATGAAAGGATTAAATAAAAATGACTGCACCATGAATAAACAGAAATCAAATACAAAGAGTTAGCAATAGACTAACCACGTAACTCGCTAATTATTGCTGAAAAGGGAGCGTCATTAATTTGAAGTTTTGCATTATTGTGTGACCTAATCAATCAAAACGTAAACAAACTGTCTCCAACAATGATCATTAATCCCATCGGTATACTGATACTTCCCCAGAGTTCTTCATATATTCAGCCTTGGATCGTTGTTCTTCTTCATCAACATGCTTCACTTGGTAACATCCAAAAGATGTTGACCGACATCACCTAGACTGACTCTTTATCACGCATTTTAATCCCTCTACTAACTGGTGTCTGAGTGGTTATATGACATCCAGTCTTGTATAAGCCACAATTTCCCCCAATTTAACACTGGAAGAAACTGGTCCATTACCATCAGAGCATGTTAAAAAACTCTTATCAGTTACATTCTTGTTTCAGGGATCCACACTGTTTACTAGCTGACTTTTTTTTCCCCCTCTATTGGCATGGACCTCAAATTTTTAACTCAATCTTCATCATCAACAAGACAGCTTTTTTTTAATATGATAAAATCTCTCATCTCAGCCCAATCCCATCCTATGCGCTCATCTATGCCTTTTTCTCCAGGCTCCAATTCTGGCCTGACTCCCCTCATAACTACCTTGATCATGTTCTATTCTGTTCACTAATCTCTTCCCTGATACATTTTGGCTTTCTCATTCCCTATCTCCTCCTTATGTCTCTGAGCTTTCCAGTCTTCA
Organism: Hemiscyllium ocellatum; assembly: GCF_020745735.1. Taxonomy (NCBI): domain Eukaryota; kingdom Metazoa; phylum Chordata; class Chondrichthyes; order Orectolobiformes; family Hemiscylliidae; genus Hemiscyllium; species Hemiscyllium ocellatum. Next base: position 68,836,365 of record NC_083404.1, read on the forward strand.
ATCTGCAATCTTATCCAACCCTGCTGGCTCTTAAAAAGGTTGACAAAATTGTCAGTAAAAAACAGGAGTATGAAAAGAAACTTGGATGTATATCAAAATTAGCATCAAACTGTACAAGTTTACAATTGAGAAATATTTGTCTCAAATATAGATACATATATTGAGGATTTTTCACAAAAACCAACACGTGGGCTACTTGGGTTCATAAACAGACAAAAAGAATATAGCAGCAATTATGCTGGAACTTCATAAATGACTGACTTACTATGGTGACCAATTCTGGGCACCACACTTCAGGGATGGTGCATAGACTTTTGAAAGGGTACAGAAAGAAACCATTGATTCCACAAACATTTAAGTTTGTCAGGCATCAGTCTTCAGGAATGAAAGATTGAATAACCTACACTTGTTCTTCTTGAAAGGGTGAAGGTTAAGTGGTGACTTATCTCAAGATGATGAGATTTTATGGACTAGATAAAGAAGGGCTGATTCTTTGGATCAGTGTTCAATAACCAGAGGTCACAGATTTCTAATCAAGATGAGAAGATCAGAAATTCTTTGACTCAGCAATAAGCTGCCTTCTGTGCTGCAACTTACTATGGTTCATATTTACTTCTACAACAGCCAAATATTTCAAGTGAAAATAGTTTTTGTCAATGAGCTGGGGCCTGTGAAGAGCCCCACTCATGGGAAATTGGATTTTACATGGAGCCCTTGAACAGGCATTAAGCCCAGTTTATTATCGTCAAATACTTTAAAAAATGGGCCATACCAATTTAACACTGGAACCAACATCTGTGCAGAATTGGTTACCTGACTACAGAATTGAGAGGTTTTATACCCTTTTTAGGCATAAATGGGTATTGTGGACACCAATTCATGTTTAAATATCTCTAGACAAGGGAATTGTAGCTTTTCTCTTGTTTAACACTTTACCTAACAGCATGTGGGTCCCAGATTACAATGTCAGCATCCGAGCCTTTGGCTATTATTCCCTTCTTAGGGTATAGATTGAAGATCTTTGCTGCATTGGTGCTGGTCACTGCCACAAACCTATTCTCATCCATTTTACCACTGTGCTGAAAGAGAAAAGGCACAGATTATTTGCCAGTCCTCCAAATAAAAACACAAAAATTAACAATTTGATCGCTTTCAATACATCTGTAATGGAATATTATCACAGGCAGTTATATGATAGTGATCAAGGTCTGGAATGTAGAATCCAACAAGAAAATCAGTGTTAAGCTGCTGATAATGCATAACTAACAGAAAGGTTGCTCTGAGTTACTGGTGGAGGCATCTTTCTCATTTGTGTCCATTCCCTCAGCTGCTAATTTATGTGAGTATGAATAAGACAATCTGTTTTATTAAATTTTTAAATATATAGTTTTTAAAAATATCTTCATTATCTGGGAACATGATTTGGAGATGCCGGTGTTGGACTGGGGTGTACAAAGTTAAAAATCACAACACCAGGTTATAGTCCAACAGGTTTAATTGGAAGCACACCAGCTTTCGGAGCTTCGCTCCTTCATCAGGTGGTAGTGGAGGGCTCAATCCTAACGCACAGAATTTATAGCAAAAATTTACAGTGTGATGTAACTGAAATTATACATTAAAAAAATTGAGTCTGTTAAGCCTTTCATCTGTTAGAATACCGTGATAGTTTCACTTCTTTCATGTGTAAATCACAAAACCTTTTTTTAAAAGGTTGCATTCTCGGGTTAGCTGTTAACAATGGTGATAGCTAGACAATATGTTGAAGGTGTTGGCCCCCTGTGTTCTCTGTCTATGCCATGATGTTTAGACTGATTCTAATCTAAAAAGTGAGATAACGGAGTTTTACATGAATTCATGCAAGTTTTGAGCTCAGAGTTGTACATGAATGCATGCAGTTTTTGAGCAAAGTACAATGTAACTCTGCAAGTACAAATTCACCTCACAAAATATATATGTGCATGTGGGTCTTTGTCTGTCTGGGTTGGAGGTTGTGAGTATGAGAAAGCGTATGTATGTGTGTGTAGTGAGTGCAGAGTGTCTTAGGTCTATGAGGGGGTGCATGTTTGAGTGTGTGTGTCTGTAAGGGTGTGTGTGGGTGTCTAAGTGTGTGTGTGTGTGTGTGTGTGTGTGTGTGTGTGTGTGTGTGTGTGTGTGTGTGTGTGTGTGTGTATAGGATTATCTGTGTGTTTGTATAAAGTGCAATGGTGGTCACCCGTAATGTGACACGAACCCAAGGTCCCGGTTGAGGCCCTCCCTATGGGTACCGAATTTAGCTATCAGCCTCTGCTCAGCCACTTTCCTCTGCTGCTTGTCCTGAAGTCCACCTTGGGGGATGGTCACCCGAAGGTCCGAGGTCGAATGTCCTGGACCACTGAAGTGTTCCCCAACTGGGAGGGAACACTCCTGTCTGTTGATTGTTGTGCGGTGCCCATTAATCCGTTGTCGTAGCCTTTACTCGGTTTCCCCAATGTACCATGCCTCCGGGCATCCTTGCCTGCAACGTATAAGATAGACAACGTTGACTGAGTCACATAAGTACCTGCTTGGCACACCTTTCTCATTCCTGAAGAAGGGCTTATGCCCAAAATGTCGATTCTCCTGCTCCTTGGATGTTGCCTGACCTGCTGCGCTTTTCCAGCAACACATTTTTCAGCTCACATGAGTACCTGCCATGTACAAGGTGGGAAGTGTCCCCACGCATAATGGTGGTACCTATGTCCACACTCTGACACGTCTTGCAGCGCCTACCATGACACGGTTGCATGGAGCTGTCCTGAGAGCCGGGCAGCTTGCTATGAAAAACCATCTGTTTGAGGTTTGGCGGTTGTTTAAAGGCAAGAGTGGAGGTGTGGGGAAGGTCTTGGTGAGGTGCTCTTCCTCACTGATAATGTGTTATAGGTCACGAAGATCATGGCATAATTTTTCAGCTCCTGGGAAATACTGAACAACAAAGGGTACCCTGTCAGTTGCAGCATGTGTCTGTCTCCTGAGGAGGTCATTATGGTTCCTTGCTGTGGCACGTTGGAACTGGTGGTTGATGAGTTGGACATTGTACCCCGTTCTTGTGAGGGCATCCCCGAGTACTTCCAGGTGTCTGTCACGTTCCTCCTCATCTGAGCAGATCCAGTGTACACGTAGGGCTTGTCCATAGGGGATGGCTGTTTTAATATGTTTTGGGTGGAAGCTGGAGAAGTGTAGCATTGTGAGGTTGTCTCTGGATTTGTGGTAGAGTGTGGTGCTGAGGTGTCCATCCTTGATGGAGATGCATGTATCCAAGAATGATACAGATAGTCGAGAGTAGTCCATGGTGAGTTTGATGGCGGAATGTCACTGTGTAGTTTTATCAATGACTCCTCGCCATGCGTTCAGAGGAAGAAAATGTCATCAATGTACCTGGTGTATAATATTGGTTGGGGATCCTGCATATAGAAGATGTCTTGTTCGAACCTGTGCATAAAAATGTTGGCATATTGAGGTGATAATTTGTTCCCCATGGCTGCTCCGTGTGTCTGGATGAAGAACTAGTTGTCAAAGGTGAAGACGTTGTGATCAAGGATAAAGCGGATAAGTTGTAGGATGATGTTTGGAGACGGGCATTTTATGGTGTTGAGTACTGAGGCTGTTGCTGCGATGCCGTCATTGTGGGGGATGCTGATGTAGATTAGGGAAATATCCATTGTGAGGAGAAATGTTCCTGGTTCGACTGCTCCGTGGGTGCTGAGTTTCTGTAAAAAACCCATAGTGTCACGACAGAAGCTGGAGATTCCCCTGTATAATAGGCTTCAAGATGCCTTCCACATAGCCGGAGAGATTCGTACACAGGGTCCCATTGCCCGACACGATGGGATGTCCTGGTGTGTTGGCTTTGTGTACCTTTGGAAGGCAGTAGAAGTCGCCTACACGAGGAGTACGTGGGATGAGGGCACGTAGGGAACTCTGAAAGACTGGATCCAAAGTTCTGATCAGTGTTTTTAATTAATGGGTGTGTTCTTTGGTCAGATCAGCTGGTAGTTGCCTGTAGTGTTCCTGGTTATTCAGTTGTCGGTACACTTCCTTGCAGTAATATGTTCTATTTTGAATGACAATGGCTCCTCCTTTATTTGCCGTTTTTTTTACTCGAAGATTTTAACCTACTGCGAATCCTCTTACAAGGAGGCCTTCCTTGAAGAAGCTCTCTTCCTCCCTCTCTTATTCCTGATGAAGGGCTTATGCTCGAAACGTCGAATTCTCTATTCCTGAGATGCTGCCTGGCCTGCTGTGCTTTGACCAGCAACACATTTGCAGCTGTGATCTCCAGCATCTGCAGACCTCATTTTTTACTCGAAGATTTTAACCTACTGCGAATCCTCTTACAAGGATGCCTTCCTTGAAGAAGCTCTCTTCCTCCCTCTCTTATTCCTGATGAAGGGCTTATGCTCGAAACGTCGAATTCTCTATTCCTGAGATGCTGCCTGGCCTGCTGTGCTTTGACCAGCAACACATTTGCAGCAGTTTGATGACAATGTTGTGCTTGGTTTTGAGAGCCTGGATGGCATTGCGTTGTGAACGGGTGATGTTTTGCTCTATCTTGTGGGTACGGCTGGTGAATTTGGCATTTAGATATTTCCTGACGGTTTGAGCATACATGTCAAGCCCAGGCTACGACAATGGATAAATGGGCGCAGCACAACAATCAACAGACAAGAGTATTCCGTCCCAGTTGGGGACTTCAGTGGTCCAGGACATTCGACCTCGGACTTTCGGGTGGCCATCCTCCAAGGTGGACTTCGGGACAGGCAGTAGAGAAAAGTGGCCAAGCAGAGGCTAATAGCTAAGTTCGGTACCCATAGGGAGGGCCTCAACGGGGACCTTAGGTTCATGTCACATTACAGGTGACCACCATTGCACTACACACACACACACACACACATTTTGTGGGATGAATTTTACTTGCAGGGTTACATTGTACTTTGCTCAAAAACTGCTTACATTTATGGAGAACTCCGTTATCTCACTTTTTAGATTTGAATCAATCTAAACATCATGGCATAGACAGAACACAGGGGGCCAACACCTTCAACATATTGTCTAGCCATCACCATTATTAACAGCTAACCCAAGAATGTAACATTTTAAAAAAAGGTTTTGTGATTAACACATGAAAGAAGTGAAACTATCACGGTATTCTAACAGATGAAAGGCTTAACAATCAATTTTTCAAAGTATAATTTCAGTTACATCACACTGTAAATTTTTGCTATAAATTCTGTGTGTCAGGATTGAGCCCTCCACTACCACCTGATGAAGGAGAGACGCTCCGAAAGCTGGTGTGCTTCCAATTAAACCTGTTGGACTATAACCTGGTGTTGTGTGATTTTTAACTTATCTGGGAACAGCTTCAAAATTCTGGTTTTGCAATCAAATGCAAATTTGCACACTCTCAAAAATCCCAATATTTACTGCTGCTGTCAAAGATACTGCTGAAGTCACTGAATCAATGCAATGGTAATGATATGACTGAATATTGATTTTCAAACAAATACAATTATTTTAAAGAATATCATATACTTCATTTGAAAATCATTTTTGTCAGTGTGTTGATGGCTATTTAAAGATGTGAAAGATGGCAATTATTTTTGTAAGACCATATAAGACAGGAACAGCAGTAGGCCATTTGACCTCTCCAGCACACTCCACTATTCAATAGGATCATGGCTGATCTGACATTTCTCACATCCACTTTCTTTCATTTTCTGCGTAACCCTTGATTCCCCTACTGATAAGAATCTATCTATCTGTCTGTCTGTCTGTCTGTCTATCTGTCTGTCTCAGCATTAAATTTGCTTCAGGGCTCTGCCCTTATAGCTCCCTGTGGCAAAGAGTTCAAAAAAACTCAAAACCATTAGAGAAGAAACTCCTCCTCCCCTCAGTCTTAAAATGGTGCCCTTTATTCTGAGACTATGCCCTTTGGTCCTACAGTCTCCCATGAGGGGTAACACCCTCTTAGGATTCTTAGTCTTTGCTCATAAGACAATCCTTCCATGTTCATCCTACTGAACATCCCCAAACTGTCTCCAATTAAATGATATCTTTCATTTAAATAAGAGGATTAAAACTATTTATAGTACTCCAGATGTGGTCTCACCACAGATGCAGTAAGATCCCTATTCTTGTACTCCAACCCCTTGAAATAAGAGCTAGCATTCCATTAGCTTTCCTGATTATCTGCTGCATCTGCTGGCTTTTTGTGTTCAACGTATAAGTACACCCAAATCCCTTTGTATTGCAATTTTTCTCCATTTAAATTATACTCTATTATTTTGTTCTTCCTTCCAAAATTAACATCACATTTTCCCACATTACACCCCATTTACCAACTTTTTGCTCACTTAGTTAACCTATCAATATCTCTGTCAACTGTTTGTAAACTGCCTTTCCATCGATTTTTGTATTGTCTGCAAATTTGTCTATAATGTATTAATTTCCTTCCAAATCATAAATATGTATTGGAAACAGTTATGGAATTGATACCTGTGGAACCGTCCTGGTGACCGACCATTTATACCCACTCTGTTTCCGACTCATTTGCCAATTGTCTACGTGTGTCAATATACCCCCAACAACATGGGTTCTTAGCTTCATAGAATCCCCAGTGTGGAAACAGGCCCTTCAGCCCAACAAAGTCCACACTGACCCTCTGAAGAGTAACCCACTCAGAACCATTTCCCTTCTACTCTACATTTACCCCTGACTAATGCACCTAACCTAGAACAAAGATTATAGCACAGGAACAGGCCCTTTGGCCCTCCAATCCTGCGCCAATCCAGATCTTCTATTTAAAAGTGCTGCCATTTCCTAAAGATCTCTATCCCTTTGCTCCCTGCACATTCATGTGTCTGTCTGATTATATCATAAATGACACTATTGTTTCTGCCTCTACCACTTCCGCTGGCAACGCATTTCAGGCCTCCCCTCCCTCTGCGTAAAGGGCTTTCCATGCATATCTCCCCTAAATCTTTTCCCTATCACTCTGAACTCATGACCCCTCGGTAACTGAGTTCCGCACTCTTGGAAAAAGCTTCTTGCTATCCACCCTTTCTATACCTCTCATGATTTTGTAGACCTCAATCAGGTCCCCCCTCAATTTCCGTCTTTCTAATGATAATATTCCTAATCTACTCAACCTCTCTTCATAGTTGGCACCTTCTATATCAGACAGCATTCTGGTGAACCTCCTCTGCACCCTTTCCAAAGCATCTATAGTCTTTTGGTAATGTGGCGACCAGATCTGTATGCAGTAGTACAAATGCGGCCGAATCAAAGTCCTGTACAACTATAAAATGACCTACCAACTCTTGTACTCAATACTCTGTCCAATGAAGGAAAGCATGTCATATCTCTTCTTGACCACTTTACTGACCTGTGTGACCACCTTCAGGGAACACCCAGAAATCTGGACCTGAACACCCAGATTTCTCTGTATGTTAATTTTCCCAAGGACTTTTCCATTTACTGTATAGTTCGCTCTTGAACTGGATCTTCCAAAATGCATCACCTTGCATTTGCCTGGATTGAACTCCATCTGTCACTTCTCTGCCCATCTCTCCAATCTATCTATTTTCTGCTGTATTCTCTGACTGTTCCCTTTACTATCTGCTACTCCATCAATCTTAATGCCATCTGCAAACTTGCTAATCAGGCAACCGATATCTTTCTCCAAATCATTTATATATATATCACAAACAACAGCGGGCTCAGGATGGATCATCAGTGGAACATCACTGATCAGAGGTCTCCATTTTGAGAAATCCCTTCCACTACTACTCTCTGTCTCCTGCTGCCCAGCCAGTTCTCTATCCATCTAGCTAGAACACCCTGGATCCTATACGACTTCACCTTCTCCATCAGCCTACCATGGGGGATCCTATCAACGCCTTACTAAAATCCACTGATATGACATCTACAGCCCTTTCCACATCAAGCAACTTTGACACCTCTTCAAAGAATTCTATGAGGCTTGTAAGACATGACCTTGCCTGCACAAAACCATACTGCCCATACTGATAACTCCATTTTCTTCCAAATGGGAATAGTTCCTATCCCTCAGTATCTTCTCCAGCAGCTTACCTACCACTGACATCAGGCTCACTGGTCTATAATTACCAGGAGTTTCCCTGCCATCTTCTTAAACAAGGGGACAACATTAGCAATTCTCCAGTCCTCTGGGACCTCACCAGTGTTCAAGAATGCTGCAAAGATATCTGTTAAAGCCCCAGCTATTTCTTCTTTCACTTCCCTCAGTAATCTGGGGTAGATCCCATCTGCACCGGGGGACTTGTCTAGCTTAGTGCCTTTTAGAATACCTAAGACTTCCTCCCTCCTTATGCCAACTTGACCCAGAGTACTCAAAGGTCTATCCTTAACCTCAACATCCATCATGTCCCTCTCCTTGGTGGATACCGATGCAAATTACTTGTTAAGAATCTCACCCATTTTCACTGACTCTACGCATAACTTTCCTCCTTTGTCCTTGAGTGGACCAACCCTTTCTCTCATTACCCTCTTGCTCCTTATATATGAAAAAAAAGCTTTGGGATTTTCCGTAACCCTGTTTGCTAAAGATATCTTATGATCCCTCTTAATTCCTTGTTTCAGATTGGTCCCAATTCCCAATATTCTTCCAAAGCTTTGTCTGTCTTCCTTCGCCTAGACTTTATGTATGCATCCTTTTTCCTCTTAGCTAGTCTCACAATTTCACCCTGACATTCATGGTTCCCTAACATTGCAAATTCAATCCCTCATTTTCACAGGAACCTACCTCTTTTGAACTCTAATCAACCTCTCTTTAAAAGCCTCCCACATATCAAATATGGATTTACCTTCAAATAGCTGCTCCCAATCTACATTTCCCATATCCTGTCGAATTTTGGTATACTTGGCCTTTCCCCAATTTAGTACTCTTCCTTTTGGACCATTCTTGTCTTTGTCCATGAGTATTCTAAAACTTACAGGATTGTGATCACTATTTCCAAAGTAATCCCCTACTGAAACATCAACCACTTGGCCGGGCTCATTTCCCAACACCAGATCCAGTGTGGCCCCTTCCCAAGTTGGACTATTTACATACTGCTCTAGAAAGTCCTCCTGGATGCTCCTTACAAATTCTGCTCCATCACTTCTAACACTAATTAAATCAGTCAATGTTGGGAAATTTAAAATCTCCTATCACCACCCCGTGTTGCTCCTACATCTTTCCATGATTTGTTTATAGGTTTGTACCTCTATCTCACATTCACCGTTGGGAGGACTGCAGTATAGCCCCAACATTGTTACCACACCCTTTCTATTGCTGAGCTCTGCCCATATTGCCTCACTGCTAGAGTCCTCCATAGAGCCCTCCTTCAGCACAGCTATGATATTTTCTTTGACTAGTAATGCAACTCCTCCACCTCTTTTATCTCCCACTCTATCCTGCCTGAAGTATCAATATCATTCCCTTCCCTCAACCAAGTCTCAGTAATTGCAATAACATCATGCTCCCAGGTACTAATTCAAACCCTAAGTTCGTCTGCCTTACCTACCATACTTCCCTGAATACTATGGGCAATTTCGCATGGCCAATTCACCTAACTTGCAATCTTAGGATTGTGGGAGAAAAACAGAGTACCCACAGGAAACTCACACAGACCCAGGGGGAACATGCAAACTCCACACAGTCGCCCGACGAAGGAATTAAACCCAGGTGCCTGGTGTTGTGAGGCAACTGTGCTAACCACCGAGCTACTGTGCTGCTGCAAGGTCTTACAACTTTTAGTGAGGTACCTTGTTGAATGCTCTGGCCACAGACAAACTCAACTTAGCTCTGTTCTCCCCATAGGAATAGGAGTAGGGCATTCAGCCACTTGAGCTTGTTCTGCCACTCGATGAGATCATGGTCAATTTGTGGCCTAACTCTCCAAAACCTCCTTTGGCCCATATCCCTTAATACCTCTGCTTAACAAAAAGATGGTCAATCCCAGATTTAAAATTAACAATTGATCTAGCATTCACTGCTGTCTGTGGATGCCAATTCCAAACATCTACCAATTTGTACATATAGAAGTACTTCCTAATATCATCCCTGAACAATCTGGCCCCAATAGAGTCATAGAGATGTAGAGCATGGAAACACACCCTTCCATCTAACTCATTCATGCCAACCATATATGGTAGTTATCTAGTCCCATTTGGCCCATATCCTTCTAAACCCTTCCTATTCCATATACTTAACCAGATGCCTTTTAAATGTTGCAATTGTACTAGCCTCCATCACTTCCTCTGGCAACTCATTCCATACATGTACCACCCTCCGCATGAAAAAGTTGTCGCTTAGGTTGCTATTAAATCTTTCCTCTCTCACTTTAAATCTATGTCCTCTAGTTTTTCCATCCTCCACTGGGGGGAGGAAGACCTTGTCTATTTACCTTATCCACACCCTGCATGATTTTATAAACCTCTAGAAGGTCACCTCTGATGCTCCAGGGAAAATACTCCCAGCCTATTCAGCCTCTCCCTTTAGCTCAAACCCTCGAACTCTAGCAACATCCTTACATTTTTTTCTGAACCCTTTCAAGTTTTACAACATTCTTCCTAGAGCAGGGAGACCAGAATTGCACACAGTACTCCAAAAGTGGTCTTGTACAGCCTCAACAGGACCTCACAGCTCCAATACTTTATGCACCGATCAAACGTCTTCTTCACTATCCTATCTGCTTGGAATTCCACTTTCAAGGAACTATGAACTTGCATTCCAAGGTCTCTTTGTTCAGCCACACTTCCAAGAACCTTACCATTAAGTGTATAAGTCCTGCCCTGATTTGCCTTTGTAAAATGCAACACCTCACATTTATCTAAATTAAATTCCATCTGTCATTCCTTGGCCCATTGGCCCATCTGATCAAGGTCCTGTTGTACTCTGAGGTAATCTTCTTTGCTGTCCTACAGCTCCAATTTTGGTGTCATCTGCAAACAGCCTAAACATACCTCCTATGTTCACATCCAAATTATTTATGTAAATTCTGAAATGTAGTGGACCCAACACCAATCCTTGTGGCACACCGCTGGTCACAGGTTTCCAGTCTGAAAAGCAATCCTTCACCACCACCCTCTGTCTTCCACCTTCGAGCCAGTTCTGTATCTAAATGGTTAGTTCTCCATGTATTCCATGTGATCTACCGAGTCTATCATGAGGAACCTTGTCAAATGCCTTTCTGAAGTCCAGACAGATCATGTCCACCACTCTGTCTTCAACAATCCTCTTTGTTACTTCTTCAAAAAACTCAATCAAATTAGTGAGACATGATTCCCCCACAAAAAGCCATGCTGACTATCCCTAATTAGTCCTTGCCTTTCCAAATACAAGTAAATCCTGAACCTCAGGATTCCCTCCAACAACTTGCCCACCATCAACATCAGGCTCACCGGTCTATAGTTCCTTGGCTTTTCCTTACCACCTTTTTTGAATAGTGGCATTATATTAGCCAACCTCCAGTCTTTCGGTTAATCACCCATTACTATCGATGATACAAATATCTCAGCAGCTCACCAATCACTTCCCTTGCTTCCCTACAGAGTTCTAGGGTACACCTGATCAGATTCTGGGTATTTATCCACCTTTGTGATTTAAGCATTCAGGACCTCCCCCCCCTGTAATACAGACATTTTTCAGTACGTCGCTATTTATTTGCCTATGTTCTATACCTTCCATAATCTCACTCCCCAGTAAACACTGATGTAAAATACTTATTTAGTAAATCCCATCTCCTGCGGTTCTACACATAGATGGCCTTGCTGATCTTGAAGGGGTGATCTTCAAGGGCCTCCTTCTTCAAAGACCGCAATTTCCCCTCAGATGTGGTTGACGATGCTCTCCACCGCATCTCCTCCACTTCCCGCTCCTCTGCCCTTGAACCCCGCCCCTCCAATCACTACCAGGACAGAACCCCACTGGTCCTCACCTACCACCCCACCAACCTCCAGATGCATCGTATCATCCTTCAACATTTCTGCCACCTCCAAACAGACCCCACCACCAAGGATATATTTCCCTCCCCTCTCCTATCAGCATTCCGGAAAGACCACTCCCTCCACGACTCCCTCATCAGGTCCACACTCCCCACCAACCCAACCTCCACTCCCAACACCTTCCCTTCAACCGCAAGAAATGCAAAACTTGCGCCCACACCTCCCCCCCCCAGGCCATAACGGTTCCTTCCCTATCTGTCATAAATTCACCTGCGCCTCCACACACATCATTTACTGCATCCACTGCACACGATGTGGCCTCCTCTACATTGGGGAGACAAGCTGCCTACTTGCGGAACGTTCCAGAGAGCACCTCTGGGACACCCGCACCAACCAACCCAACCGTCCCATGGCTGAACACTTTAACTCCCCTCCCACTCCGCCAAGGACATGCAGGTCCTTGGCCTCTTCCATCACCAGATCAAGGCAACATGACGCCTGGAGGAAAAGCGCCTCATCTCCCGCCTAGGAACCCTCCAATCATAAGGGATGAATGCAGATTTCTCCAGCTTCCCCATTTCTCCTCTCCCCAGCTTATCTCAGTCCCAACCTTTAGACTCAGCACCGCCTTCTTGACTTGCAATCTTCTTCCTGACCTCTCCGCCCCCACCCCCTCGCTGGCCTATCACCCTCACCTTAACCTCCTTCCACTTATTGCATTCCCAATGCCCCTCCCCCAAGTCCCTCCTCGCTACCTTTTATCTTAGCCTGCTTGGCACACCTTCCTCATTCCTGAAGAAGGGCTTATGCCTGAAACATCAATTCTCCTGCTCCTTGGATGCTGCCTGACCTGCTGCGCTTTTCCAGCAACACATTTTTCAGCTTTGATCTCCAGCATCTGCAGTCCTTACTTTCTCCTAGTTGATCCTGAATGGGCTCTATTCTCTCCCTAGCTACCCCTTTGTCCTTAATGTATTTATAAAATCCCTCTAAATTCCTCTTAACCTGATTTGTCAAAGCTTTTTGCCCTCCTAATTTTCCTCCTAAGTGTACTCCTACTCTCTATCCAAAGATGTGCAGGCCAGGTGAATTGGCCATGTTAAGTTGCCTGTAGTGTTAGGTGCATTAGTCAGAGGGAAATGGGACTGGGTGGGTTACTCTTTGGAGGGTCGGCGTGGACTTTCCACACTGTAGGGAATTTAATCTAATTTTTTTTTAGATTACTTACAGAGTGGAAACAGGCCCTTCGGCCCAACAAGTCCACACCGACCCGCCGAAGCACAATCCACCCATACCCCTACATTTACCCCTGACCTAACACTACGGTCAATTTAGCATGGCCAATTCACCTGACCCGCACATCTTTGGACTGTGGGAGGAAACCGGAGCACCCGGAGGAAACCCACGCAGACACAGGGAGAATGTGCAAACTCCACACAGTCAGTCGCCTGAGTCGGGAATTGAACCCAGGTCTCAGGCGCTGTGAGACAGCAGTGCTAACCACTGTGTCACCGTGCCGCCTACCATCCAGCATTCCCTACACCTACCAGCCTTGCCCTTCACCCTAACAGGAACATACTGTCCGCGGACTCTTATTATCTCTATTTTTGAAGGCTTCCTATTTTCCAGCCATCCCTTTATTTGCACACACCAGTCTCCAATCAATTTTTGAAATTTCATGCCTAATACTGTCAAACTACTGTCAAAATTGGCCTTCCTCCAATTTAGAACTTTAACTTTTAGATCCAGTCCCAACTTTTCCCAACTGTATCAATCACAGACTGATTTCTTTAATCACTATCTCCCTGGGTTCCCTCGCCCCATTTAAATCCTCCCCAGCAGCTCTAGCAAATCTCCCTGCCAGTATATTAGTTCCCTTCCAATTCGGATGCAATCCATCCTTCTTATACTGGTCACTTCTAGTCCAGAAGAAATTCCAATGATCCAAATTCTTCTCCCCTGCACCAGCTCCTCAGCCATGCATTCATATGTGGGCGGCACGGTGGTTAGCTGCCTCACAGCGCCAGAGACACGGATTAATTCCCACATCAGGCGAATGACTGTGTGGAGTTTGCACGTTCTCCCCATGTCTGTGTGGGTTTCCTCCGGGTGCTCCGGTTTCCTCCCACAGTCCAAAGATGTGTAGGTCAGGTGAATTGGCCATACTAAATTGCCCGTAGTGTTAGGTAAGGGGTAAATGTAGGGGTATAGGTGGGTGGCGGGTGGGTGTGGACCGGTTGGGCTGAAGGGCCTGTTTCCACACTGTAAGTAATCTAATCTATGTTCTATCCTCCAGGTGTGGCACCAGGAGTAATCCAGACATTACTACCCTCAAGGCCCTCCTTTTTAAATTCCTGTCTAACTTCCTATATTCTGTACTCAGTCTCATTCTTTTCTCTTCATAAGTCATTCAGTTCCAATGTGTATAATGATCTCCTGTTGGTCCTCGTCCCCTCTGAGAATACCCTGTACCTTCTCTGAGATATCCTTGATCCGGGCATCAAGGAGTAAATACATCATTCTGATTTCTTGCCGTCAATTGCAGAAATGTCTGCTGTGCCTCTGACTAGACAGTCCCCTTTCACAACTGATCATTTGAAACCTGACATACTCCTTGTTACATTAGAGTCAGTCCCGAAATCAGAAACCTGGCTGTCCTTGCTGCATTCCCCAGAGAGTCCATCACTCCCTATGTTTTTCAAAACTGCATACTTGTTTGAGATAGGGATAGCCACAGGAGATTCCTTCAATGACCTGCTTCCCTCTCCTACCTTTCCTGATGGTAACCTATCTCCTTGATTGTATCTGTGGTTTTTCTCCCTTTCTACAGTTGCCATCTATCGCAACCCCTAGTTTCTGTAAATTCCTCACTGCCTCTAAATGCCGCTCAAACTGATCCATGCAATCCGATAGAATTCACAAATAAATTTCCTGCAGACATAATTATCAGTAACATGGAAACTCTCCCTAATCTCCCCCATCTGACTACTAAATGCCACTTTTGCACCTTTTAACTATCTCCAGACCCAGAAAATAACACCATCCTAACTGTTCTAAAACACACTGCTCCAGCCTAACTCAATACTTATGTTTGCTATTTTTAAAGTTTAATCAAGAGGCAGATCTCAATAAAACATATAATCAAAAAAGAACCCACTCTACTCCCTATTGCAGATTTACAAAATAAACAGCAAAATTACATTTTAAAAAAGATTCTTAGCTGCTCCCCTGCTGTGGACTCTCTCACACATGTTTCTCAATGGTCAGGTGAGAATTTCACTGATTGTTCACATTTCTTAGATGAATTCTAATGTCCAGAGAGACTTAAAATCAAGCAGTATGTCGAGACTATACTCCCTTGAACAAAATTCTCTAACCAGTTGAAATTGTAGTGATTGTAACAAGGTCAGCCAGGTGAATCTCATAGAATGAGTTCCCTGAATGGACCAGATTAACAGCCCAATTCGCAAGTTTTGGCTGGTAGGTAGTAACAGGAACATCAGACATGCTATTCACTCTGAGAGCTGACTTCTAAGGGAGTTGGGTTTGTGTCATAGACTCTTCTCATGTAAATACAGGGTGACTTGGTGAGGGGGATACCAGCCTCTGTGGAGATATTTCATAAATAGTTTATATTTATCTTTCCTATCTTTTCTTGCTAATATCCTGGTTTTGATTAGATTATCCCATTAACATTCAAAATTCTTGAGAAAACAACCCAATTTATATAACTTCAATCCAGGTATCCTTCTTGTAAACCTGCATTGTGCTTCATGAAGCCACTAGCTTCTCCCACTATTGTTCAAGTGTATAGGATGATCTTAGTCCTGCACTCGCTGGAAGTATAGTTTGACAATCAGAGGATTTTCTTCCTTTGACAAGAATGAGACGGAAAATTGTCAAATTGGTAAATCTAAGAGTTATCTTACAAAATAACGTGCACAAACAGAACATTTTTCTCCAATGTAAAAACTGAGTATGAAATTCAGATTTAAATGGCCTGCTGTGGACACTTTGGTCACATTATACTGTTTAATAGAGGTGGGCAGCTTATTTTTTTCTCCATCATCCAACATGCACCTTGTGGGAATATGTACATAATTTGACTGAGTCATTAATGAAATGGCAAATCCAGATGGTTGACCTGAATCCTGGCCTCAAAGGGATCTGGCCTTGGTGGTCTTGCTGATAGCCTCTTCTCCCTCGTGGATCAAAGCTTCTAAAATCTACAACCATACATCAAATTGTTTGGTTCACAATATTTAAATGATAGTTACCACTCCTTTCTCCCAAATGATGGACATTCTGTCCTCCACACCATTCACCCCGTTTGGGATCTTCGTAAAATCATCTTTTCCAAAAGCTTTCTGGCAGCCATTAAATGTACAGTTGTCCGTTCCTGTCAAAGTAAGGTCACCACTAGACAGAAAGTGAAACAAAGTGACAATACAATCAAACAGGCCTGCACAGTAGAGTTTACTATCCTATTGCTTTGCTGATGACATCTGATTAACAATGAATCACAATCCACAAAACAGATCCATTCTTTGAACAACCCAGAAGAATTGGGAAGACTTTAATGGTAGAGGAGAGGTGTTGGATGACAGATATAATCATTATTAGAAAAATAATGTCCATGGGTGGGTGAGTGACTGGGCAGAAACCTAACTTGCTATCCCATTAACTTTCAACTGATTCTAGTTGCAAATAGACTTGTCTCATAGAGCTGTAGATAGCAGGCCAGATCTTGGAAAGTCAGAAAACTGTGCTTCAAATCCTCTCCGAAACCCATATGCACTGGTCCTTGGGAATAAGAATTCAAAGCATGTGTCACTCCGACAAAAACAACTTCCAATGGCCTGTCGTCTGGAACCTTTTTGAGACGGGATCCTATTTTATTTACAGGCAAAAGAGTAATTATGGAGTAGAAGCTTGGGAAATCAAGTTTAACAATGACAAAGTTATTGTTGAAGCTATCCACAAAGAGGAACTGCATTTCAGCCAGGAATTTCAAATGTCTGATTGGCAAAATATGTCAGTACTTCCTCTAGGTTTAACAGCAATGTACAGCATTACTGAACACCTCAACTTTGGCTACTATTTAAATGGTGAGAGGTTGCAGAGCTCAGAGATGGTGTCCACATGCATGTATTATGTGTGGTTAACATACAGGTGCAGAAAGAAATTAGGAAATCTAATAGAATGTTATTGATTATTGTAGGGTGAATGAAATACAAAAGCAATTTGGAGAACATTTACCAGACGAAAATCAGAAACTTGCAGCTGGGGCATGAAAGGGAGGAGGTTGTCTCGTGAAGAAACTTTGGACAGGCTAGGCTTGTTTCTGTTGGAGTTTAAAAGACTAAGAGGCAACTTATGTGAAACACACAAAATTTGGAGGGGTCTTGACAGGATGAGTGTCAAAAGAATGTTTCTTTTTATGTATATATAATAAAAATAAGGGCTTGCCCATTTAAGACAGATGAGGAGAATTCTTTATCCACAGGATTGTGAGTCTTTGGATCTCTCTTCCTCAAAAGACAGTAGAAGTAGAGTTTTGAATATTTTCTAAGGCTGAAGTAGATAAACTGCTGAGAAGCAAGAGGTGAAATGTTATTGGGGTATGCAGGAATGTGGCAGAAACAGGTGAGTCAAGATTTTATTGAATGAAGCAGACTCAAGGGGATGAATGTCCTGCTTATGCTCCTAATCCATATGTCAATAAGTGCACAGGAAAGATGGCCTGGATCTTTCATACATCAACAAAGTACTGTTTGTATACTCATGACTCATGAGGCATGAGATTCAGGGTGATTTAGTGGTTTGGTTCAGAAATTGACTAACTGTAAGAAGACAGAGGGTGGTGGTTGATGGAAAATGTTAATCCTGGAATTACTAGTGGAGTACTGCAAGGATCTGTTTTGGAGCCACTACCGTTTGCCATTTCTATAAAAGACCTGGATGATGACACAGAAGGATGGATTAGTAAACTTGCAGATGACACTAAAACTCGGTGGAGTTGTGGACAGTGCAGAAGGATGTTGCAAGTTACAGAGGAACATAGATAAGCTACAGAGCTTAGACCCCTGAAAGTTGCCACCCAGGTTTTTAGGGTTTTTAAGAAGGCATACAGTATGTTAGCTTTTATTGGTAGAGGGATTGGGTTTCAGAGCCATGAGGTTATGTTGTAGCTGAATAAATCTCTGGTGTGGCCGCACTTGAAGTATTGTGTACAGTTCTGGTCACTGCATTATAGGAAGGAAGTGGAAGCATTGGAAAGGGTTCAGAGGAGTTTTACCAGAATGTTGCCTAGTATGGAGGGAAGGTCTTTTGAGGAAAGGTTGAGGGACTTGAGGCTGTTTTTGTTAGACAGACAAGAAGGTTAAGAGGTGACTTAACAGAGCCATACAAGATGATCAGATGATTTGATTGGATGGACAGTCAGAGCCTTTTTCCTCAGATAGTGGTGGCTAGCATGAGGGGACAAAGCTTTAATTTGACGGGTGATAGATGTCAGGTTCTTTACTCAGAGATTATTAAGGGCGAGGAGTGCCCTGCTTGCAATAGTAATGGACTTGCCAACATTAAGGGCATTTAAATGGTCATTGGATAAACAAATAATGCTAATGGAATAGTGTAGCTTAGATGGGTTTTAGATTGGTTTCATAGGTCGGTGCAACATTAAGGGCCTGTACTGCACTGTAATGTTCTATGTTCTAATCAATTCCCAGTCCAAATTTTCAATGAATTATATTTTCAACAACCTTTCCAGGAATGCATTGGATAGTTTTTTAAATATAATACTGTGAAGATTATGAAGAAGCAGGAGGTTGGCACAAGCTGAATGGTTGAATAGTCTCCTTCTATGCCTATAACAATTCTGTGAATTTTTGTAATATTTGCCTGTATTACTTTCCATGTTAGAAGATCACTGGAATCATGATAGGGCTGGCTGTGTTACTGACTAAGTTAGAATGTCAGTCAGATATTGCAGAGATCATCATTTTACCATCCTGCATTCATTCTGTAAATTATTACTCAGGACTACTAAACCATGATGTGTAATTTCACTATTCTCACTTGGCTAGTAGGTCCATGAGATATCCGGGTGTTGTGGGATCAGGTCTTAACGGAGGTCCCATAACGTATCCTGCAGCTTTGCGCCAGTCTTTGTCCCAATAATGAGTTCCATCTGTCCCAAGACTGGCTGCAATGGGTTCCCCAAAAACAACCTTGCCTAGAAATAAAATTGTTTGGAGTAGATTTTTATTAAAAGAATCATTAATATTAAATGGAATTATATTATTGACAAAGATGTTTGAGGAAGATATTATAGCTGGTGTTAGCAGGTTATAGAAAATTATCGCACAGAAAAATGCCATTCAGTCCCCAGAGTCTGCGCCAGTTACCAAACCAATATACTCAACACAAGAGAACTGCAGATGCTGAAAATCTGAAACAAAAACAGACATAGCTGCAGAAACTTAGCAAGACTGGTAGCATCTGTGGAGGGAAAGCAGAGTCAATATTTCAGGCCTAGCAACCCTTCTTCAGACCCTTGTATGCTGTAATGTCACTTTGCAAATGTAAAGGGACCGTGGCAATTTGGACAAAAAACAGACTGAGACTGAAAGCAAAGGGTAGTGGTGCATCATTCTTTATCATTCAAGGCTCATATTGAGGGCCACTGGTCTTTTGATCACCATTTGGACATAAATTGCAAATTTTGCAGAGAACAGACATTTGAAAATGGAGTAAAAAATGCACAAATAGGTAATAGATATTTAATAAACATTCATATAGTGTCATTGACATGTATAGCATGGAAACAGACACTTCGGTCCAACCCATCCATGCCGACCAGATATCCCAACCCAACCTAGTCCCACCTGCCAGCACCCAGCCTATATCCTTCCAAACCCTTCCTACTCATATACCTATCCAAATGCCTCTTAAATGTTGCAATTGTACCAGCCTCCACCACTTCCTCTGGCAGCTCATTCCATGCATGTACCACCCTCTGCATGAAAAAGTTGCCCCTTAGGTCTCTTTTATATCTTTCCCCTCTCACCCTAAATCTAGTTCTATAACTAAACCCTCTAGTTCTGGACTCCTATTTATCCTATCCATGCCCTTCATAATTTTGTAAACCTCTATAAGGTCACTCCTTAGCCTCCGATGCTCCAGGGAAAACAGCCCCAGCCTGTTCAGCCTCTCCCTATAACTCAAATCCTCCAACCCTGACAACATCCTTGTAAATCTTTTCTGAACCCTTTCAAGTTTCACAACATTTTTCCAATAGGAAGGAGACCAGAATTGCACGCAGTATTCCAACAGTGGCCTAACCAATGTCCTGTACAGCCGCAACATGACCTCCCAACTCCTGTACTCAATACTCTGACCAATAAAGGAAAGCATACCAAACACCTTCTTCACTATCCTATCTACCTGCCACTCCACTTTCTATGAACCTGCACTCCAAGGTCTCTTTGTTCAGCAACACTCCCTAGGACCTTACCATTAAGTGTATAAGTCCTGCTAAGATTTACATTCCCAAAATGCAGCACCTCACATTTATCTGAATTAAACTCCATTTGTCACTTCTCAGCCCATTGGCCCATCGGTCCAGATCCTGTTGTAATCTGAGGTAACCCTCTTCGCTGTCCACTACATCTCCAATTTTGGTGTCATCTGCAAACTTACTAACTGTACCTCTTATGCACGCAGCCAAATCATTTATGTAAATGACAAAAAGTAGAGGACCCAGCACCGATCCTTGTGGCACTCCACTGGTCACAGGCCTCCAGTCTGAAAAATAACCCTCCAGCACCACCCTCCGTCTTCTACCTTTGAGCCAGTTTTGCATCCAAATGGCTAATTCCCCCTGTATTCCTTGAGATCTAACCTTGCTATCAGTCTCCCATGGGGATCCTTGTCGAATGCCTTACTGAAGTCCATATCAATCACATGTACTGCTCTGCCCTTTGTTACTTCTTCAAAAAACTCAATCAAGTTTGTGAGACATGATTTCCCACGCACAAAGCCATGTTGAGTATCCCTTATCAGTCCTTGCCTTTCCAAATACATATACAACCTGTCCCTCAGGATTCCCTTCAACAATTTGCCTAACACCGATGTCAGGCTCACTGGTCTATAGTTCCCTGGTTTGTCTTTACCGCCCTTCTTAATCAGTGGCACCGCGTTTGCCAACCTCCAGTCTTCGGGTACATCACCTGTGACTATCGATGATATAAATATCTCAGCAAGAGGCCCAGCAATCACTTCTCTAGCTTCCAGAATAAGAACAGAAGAAAGTATTGCCACAGTAGGAAGTTTGGCAATCACAGGACATAGATTAAAGATAATTGACAAAAAAATGAGAGGTAAGGTATCAGAAGCTATTTTTAAAAATATGTAAAATATATCTTATTACTGGATCTGTTTCCATGCAATGCATTCCAGATCATAATTTTCAAAGGGGAGCTGATAAATACTTTAAGAGCAAAATATCTTTGAGTTATGGGTCATGAGCACAGTACTGTGATTAATTGGGTAGTGATTTTAAAATGCTGAGAAAGTAGAAAATTTCAAAGATTCAGTCTCTGAGTGAAGAATATCTCCACATTTCAGTCCTAAATGATTGACTACTTAAACTAAAACAGTGCCCCATCTTTAGATTTTTCCAGAGAAAGCAACTGCTCAAGGGCTATCATCTCAAATGTCACCCAACTACTCTAAATAACCATTCTTGAGAGATCAGCTTTTAATGTTTAAACAATGAAGTATCATCTGATGATTTTCAATTGACTGTCAAATAGATATCTGGTGCCCTCATGAGGTCAAAATTGGGATACAGTCTTTACTATCTTAATTCTACAATGAGCGTTTAAGACCTGACATGTGAAAGTTAACTTCTTGTCAAATTTCATTTGAAGTTCACATTTATCAGCGTATATTTCCACTTGTACGCTATTACCAGAGCTGGTTAGCTCTGTTAGCTGGATGGATAGTTTGTTGTGCACAGTGAAGCCAACAGCACAAGTTCAAATCCGGAATAGCTTAGGATATATGAAGGCCCTACCTTCTCACCTCTGCTCCTTTCCTGAGACGTGACCCTCAGCTTGAACTCAGCAGTCAACTCTCTAATGAGAGAGCAGTTCTTTTGCACTATGATGACCTTGCTTACAAGGCACAAATCAGGAGTGTGTGATGGAATACTCCCTGCAGGCATGAGTGCAGTGCCAACAATACTCAAGAAGCTTGACACCATCCAGGACAAGCAGTTCTTTTGAGAGCATTCAATTCACCACTAATGCAGTGCCAGTGTCTTCCATCTACAAGATACACTGTAGCCACTCAAGAATACTTCAATCGTACCTTCTACCCAGAAGAACCAGGACAGCAGATTCATTGGATCACTACCCCTACAAATTTACCTCCAAGCCTCATATCTCTGGTCCTTCAGTGTGCTGGATCAAAGTTCGAGAACTACCTCCTTAACAGCACTGTGGGTATAACTGAACCAAGGACTACAGCAATTCAAAAAGGCAATTCACTGCCATGAACTATTACATGATTTCACAGTAATCTTTTGGTCAAATTGATGACATGAAAGCTACCAATTAAAACTTTTCCATAAGAACCTTGTCCAACATTTATATTCAATTGTACATACAAAATTGAATTATCCCCCCTTGTGGCATTCCCTTCATGCCTGTCTTGTCAGTACCTTTTTTCTGGTTTCATACTCCTGTTTATTTGTTGCCTTTGCCCTTCTAGATAGTGTGGTCAAGAGATTGGAAGATACTGTCTAGGGAGATTTAGACAATTTCTGCATTTCTTGTAGATGATGGACAGATATTGGGAGGAAAGAAGGTGAGTTTCTCACAAAAGAATTTCCAACTCTGATTTGCTCTTGTAGCAACATCATTTATATGGCTGGTCTAGGTCAGCTTCTGTTTAATGGTAGTCCTCAAGATGTGGATAATTCAGAAAAGGTACACCCTTAAATATCAAAACAAGATGGTTATATTCCTTCTTGTTGGACATGTTATTTCCTAGTACCTTCGTGGAGTAGATATTACTTGCCACCTATCAACTCGAATATAAATTTTATCCAGTCTTGCTGTAATTGGATGTGGACTGCTTCAGTATCTAACATTTGACTCGTGACGTGGTTAACTTGGGACAAGAAGTCTTCAATGCAGTGGTTGAAATTGTTATCAGGGCCCATAAACTATTCAGTGACTTTAGCCATTTCTTGGTATCATCTGGAGCAAATCAACTTGACCAAAGTCTAGCATCTCTGATGTTAGGGACCTCTGGAAGAGTCCAAGTTGGATCAGCCACACTTCACTCTGGGTGAAGATGAATATAAAGGCTTTAGCCTCGATTTTTACACTGATGTCCTGGGCTCCCCCGTCCTTATGGATGGGGATATTTGTCAAACTTTCCCATCCCAGTTAGCTAAGTGTCCACTGTCACAACTGCTCCATAAGTCAATACAAATATTTAAACGTATGAAAATTCCATCAAGACCAACAAATCCCAATCTGCCAGCTGCCTGGGATAAATGAAACCTCACCGGATGTCTTCAGTAACAGTAATTATTCTGTTGATTATAAAACAGAAAACTTAAATAAGAACAAAAGAAAAGATTTCTAATTTATCACCTTAAACTATGCCCTTTCAAAGGAAGCCACACAAATACATACACACAGGCTTCAAGAAAGAATACAGACAGGGTAAGCAAAACCAGACATCCCACTCAGACCCATCCTATCACTACCAGGGACACCATCACACAAACTGGCTAAAGAACTACAGCAGAAACTGAAACACCTGATCAGCGGATCTAGACACTGTATACAATCAACACAGGAATTCTTGGACATCATCAGAAATATATACATAGATAAGGAAGAAACCATGGTCACATTCGATGTAACAGCACTGTTCACCTCTATCGACAAAACCCTAGCCAAAGAAACAATAGCCAACCTGCTGGACATACAGAACAGACAACAGGATGTTGAACCTATCAACAAAG
This sequence comes from Hemiscyllium ocellatum, assembly GCF_020745735.1. Lineage (NCBI taxonomy): Eukaryota > Metazoa > Chordata > Chondrichthyes > Orectolobiformes > Hemiscylliidae > Hemiscyllium > Hemiscyllium ocellatum. Next base: position 68,860,396 of record NC_083404.1, read on the forward strand.
ACTGCATACTCAAACTACTGGACCTGTGCCTCACAACACACTTCACATTCAACAACCAAATATATGAACAAATCTTCGGCACACCCATGGGCTCACCCATCTCTGGACTCATAGCAGAAGCGGAATGCAAAGATTAGAACAAACAGTCTTACTACAAATTCAACCCAAATTCTGGGTCAGATATGTGGATGACACCTTTGTAATCATTAAAAACATAGAAATAGAGAACACACATCGGATCATCAATGCCACACTCACTGGAATCCGATTCACAAGAGAAGAAGAAAAGGACAACAAACTCCCATTCCTAGCCGTGACGGTACAGAGAACACCTTAGGGAGAATTCACCACAAAGGTATACAGGAAAGCCACACACACAGACCAAGTCCTGAACTACAAAAGCAACCACCCCAACACACACAAAAGAAGTTGCATCAAGACACTATTCAAAAGGGCCACAACACACTGCAGTACACCAGAACTGCAAAAAGAGGAAGGAGAACACCTTTACAATGTATTCGCCAAAAACTGATACCCGCACAATTTCATCAACAGATGCCTAACAGAAAGACGACGGAACGAGGATATGCCACAACCCAAAGGACTAGCCACACTACCATACATCAAGAGCATTTCCGAACTGACAGCCAGACTACTGCAGCCACTAAGACTCATAACAGCACACAAACCAACAGCCACTCTCAGACAACAACTCACCAGAACGAAGGATCTGATACCCAACATGAGCAAAACCAATGTAGTGTACAAAATCCCATCCAAGCTAAAGATCTGCATCCATGTACACCAACTAGCCACGAAACGACACAACCAGCTATCCTTAGTAGCCACACTCGCAGATGACAAGCAACATGAATTCGACAACACTACTATTATAGGACAAGCCAAACAGAGAATAGTCAGGGAATTCCTCGAGGCATGGCACTCATCCATAGATTCAATCAATAAGCACATCGACCTGGACCCAATATACCGACCACTGCATCGGACAGCTGGAACTGACAACCGGAAGCAGCAGATTCAAACCACTACAAATGCCAGAGGTAAAATCAAAGAAGCGCTTCACAGGACGCTCCCAAGCACTGAGGATGTCATCTAGACAGGGGACGAAACTTTTGCAGCACAAATTCCCAGCTCGGCGAACAGAACCACAATAACGAACATCTGAGCTACAAATCTTCTCACAAACTTTGATTATTCTATTCTAAATTGGTAGAACATAATTTGCCTTTAACTAATCTATCCTGATTTCTTGACTAAAGGTCATTGAAATGTTAACTGTTTCTATCTTCAGAGAAGCTACCTAAAAAAGGGTAAGATTTTCCTAGCACCTCCGTGTTTTTAATTCAGAATTCCATCAGATGTAGTAGTTTACTTTTGTGTTAATGAAATTTCAGATCTTGGAAGGATAATTTGCAATGTAAATGCAGTGCAGATTTTCATATAACTATTTATAAAGCTCCTGGTGGCTCCCACCCATTATAAACTGAACCCATGAATAAATCAGCCCAAGCTTGAGCTGAAGACAAGACAAAGGAAGCAATAAGGAGCAAGTGAGGATTGCAGATGCTGGAAATCGGAGTTGATAGTGTGGTGCTGGAAAAGCACAGCAGATCAGGCAGCATCCGAAGAGAAGAATCAACTGATGCTGCCTGACCTGCTGCGCTTATCCAGCAGCACAGGGACTCAGGACTCTGATCTCCAGCATCTGCAGTCCTCACTTTCACCTAGTTGACTTTAACCTTACAGCGAAGCCTCTTCCAAGAATGCCTACCTTGAAGAAGTTCTCCTCGCTCTACAAGGATCTCAGTGAGTCTCTCTCTCTCTCACTGCAATCCCCTCTGCCCTGAAGCTCTTCAGCCATGTCCTGAAGCAGACTCATTGCCACAGCCACATCTCCTTCGTCAGTGCCAGCCTATGGAACCAACTGATCTTGCATGGATTCTGGACTATGTTCAGACCAGTAAAAAATGAGGTCTGCAGATGCTGGAGATCACAGCTGAAAATGTGTTGCTGGTCAAAGCACAGCAGGCCAGGCAGCATCTCAGGAATAGAGAATTCGACGTTTCGAGCATAAGCCCTTCATCAGGAATGAGAGAGAGTAGCCAAGCAGGCTAAGATAAAAGGTAGGGAGGAGGGACTTGGGGGAGGGGCGATGGAGGTGGGATAGGTGGAAGGAGGTCAAGGTGAGGGTGATAGGCCGGAGTGGGGTGGGGACGGAGAGGTCAGGAAGAAGATTGCAGGTTAGGAGGGCGGTGCTGAGTTGAGGGAACCGACTGAGACAAGGTGGGGGGAGGGGAAATGAGGAAACTGGAGAAATCTGAATTCATACCTTGTGGTTGGAGGGTTCCCAGGCGAAAGATGAGGCGCTCCTCCTCCAGCCGTCGTGTTGTTATGTTCTGCCGGTGGAGGAGTCCAAGTGTGGCCGAGCGGTCTGAAGCGCTGGATCAAGCATCCAGTCACTCTAGAGAGGCGTGGGTTCGAATCCCACCACTGCCATTTCAGCTGATCAACACCACCGCTGCAGCTTTGTAAGAAATGCTGCATTGATGATGTTCAAAACAAAAGTGAAATTGGTCCGCAATTCCAGGGGAATTGCGGATGTGCTGGATATTGCAAATATCCGACTCAAATTAGTATTATCCGCCACAAGTTCACCTGTACCTCCACACACATCATCTATTGCATCCGCTGCACCCGATGTGGCCTCCTCTATATTGGGGAGACAGGCCGCTTACTTGCGGAACGCTTCAGAGAACACCTCAGGGACGCCCGGACCAACCAACCCAACAACCCCGTGGCTCAACACTTTAACTCTCCCTCCCACTCCACCGAGGACATGCAGGTCCTTGGACTCCTCCACCGGCAGAACATAACAACACGACGGCTGGACGAGGAGCGCCTCATTTTCCGCCTGGGAACCCTCCAACCACAAGGTATGAATTCAGAATTCTCCAGTTTCCTCATTTCCCCTCCCCCCACCTTGTCTCAGTCGGTTCCCTCAACTCAGCACCGCCCTCCTAACCTGCAATCTTCTTCCTGACCTCTCCGCCCCCACCCCACTCCGGCCTATCACCCTCACCTTGACCTCCTTCCACCTATCCCACCTCCATCGCCCCTCCCCCAAGTCCCTCCTCCCTACCTTTTATCTTAGCCTGCTTGGCTACTCTCTCTCATTCCTGATGAAGGGCTTATGCTCGAAACGTCGAATTCTCTATTCCTGAGATGCTGCCTGGCCTGCTGTGCTTTGACCAGCAACACATTTTCAGATGTTCAGACCAGCACAACTTGGACCTGAACAGGACAACCAGTACCTCCTACAAACTCAAAACCTCTAGAAATGGTTCATCTTGCAGATCCTCCACTCCACTCTCGCAGCCATGCTTCGCCACCTACTCTCTCTACAGGCAGTTCTGTTCCAGGTCATGGCCACAATCAGTCAGACCTGCAAAGGATATCTGCTGTTTTACATCCTCAAAAATCCACCCCCAAATCTGGATTCCAGAGACACTCCTCCCTCTGCGATTCCTTTGTCAGATCCACACCCCCCACCAACTCACCCCCCCCCCCCCCCCCCCCACCACCGCCACCAGCTACCTTCCCTGCCACCTCAGGAATTGAAAAACCTGCACCCACACCTTCCACCCCCCCCAATCCCCGTCCAAGCTCCAAAAGGTCTTTCCACATCTGACAGATTTTACCTGAATTCCACGCACATTATCTACTATATCCTGTTGCACCCGATGTGGTCTCCTCTACATCGAGGAGATAGGATGCTAACTTTCGGATCGTTTCAGAGAACATCTTTGGACACCTACACTAACCAACCCAACCACCACGTGGCTGAACATTTTAACTTCCCTTCCCACTCCACTAGGGACATGCAGGTCGTGGGCCTCCGCCATTGCCAAACCCTCACCACCTGACACCTGGAGGAAGAATGCCTCATCTTCCCCCATGGGACCAATGATCAATGTGGATTTCACCAGTTTCCTCATTTCCCCTCCTCCCACCTTATCCCAGTCCCAAGCCTCCAACTTTGCACTGCCCCCTTGACCGGTCCTACCTGTCCATCTTCCTTTCTTCCCACCCATCTGCTCCATCCTTCCCTCCAACCTATCACTTCCACCCGCACCTTCATCTATCATATTCCCAGTTACCTTCCCCCAAACCCACACTCCTCCTATTTATCTCTCAGCCCCCCCGGCCCACAAGCCTCATTCCTGAAGAAGGGCTTATGCCTGAAACATCGACTCTTGATAAGATGTGTGGCTCAGTTTGATGATAAGTATGTAAGTTAGCTCGCTGAGCTGGATAATTTGTTCTCAGACATTTTGTCACCACACTAGGTAACATCAGTGAGAGTCTCTTGTGAAGTGGTGAGGATATATCCCGCCTCTCTATTTATAAGTCTTGGATCCTTAAGGTGGGTGATGTCATTTCTGGTTCTTTTTTCAAGGGAAGGTAGATAGAATCTAAATCGCTGTGTTTACTGATGGAGTTCTGGTTAGATTGCCATGCCTCTAAATATTCTTGTGCATGTATTTGTTTCGCCTGTGCTAGGATGTGTGTGTTATCCCAGTTAAAGTGGTTTCTTTCTTTGTCTGTACGTATGGAAACTAGCGATTGTGGGCTGTGTCTTTTGGTAGCTAGTTGGCGTTTGTATCCCCTAGTGGCAAGTCTCCTGCTTATCTGTCCGATGTAGTGCTTTTTATAGTTCTTGCATGGTGTCTTGAAAATGACATTAGATTTGTTGGTAGTAGCTAATGGATCCTTTAGTTTCATTAGTCACTGTTTAAGTGTGTTGGTAGGTTTGTGGACTATCATAATGCCAAGGGATCTGAGTCTGGAAGCCATTTCTGATATTTCTTTGATGGAAGGTAATGTGATTAAAGTTTTTGGTTGCTTTGTGTCCTCTTGTTTGGGTTTGTTTCTGAGGAATCGACGGATTGTGCTTATTGGGTATCTGTTTTTCTTAAAACGTTATATGGCTATTTTTCTTCTGCTTTTTGGGGTTCTTGGGTGATGCAGTGTGATGTAGTTAATTGAAATAATACCTTGATGCAGCTCTGTTTGTGTGTGTTGGGATGATTGCTTCTGAAATAAAGTATTTGTTCTGTGTTTGTTGTTTTTCTGTAGATTTTGGTTTGAAGTTCTCTGTTAACTGTATGTTCAACTATCACATCTAGGAGTGGGAGCCCGTCGTTCTCCTCTTTTGTGAATTTCATGCCTGTCAGGATAGTGTTGATGATGTTGTATGCTTCCTCTAATTTGTTCCATTTTGTGATGACAAAGGTATCATTTACTTTGTGGATCCAAAGTTTGGGTTGGATAGATGGGAGGCTGGTTGTTCAAGTCTCTGCATTACTACTTCCTGAGACCTGATGTTGGTGGTTCCATAGGTGTTTCACTGACTTGTTTGGAGGTCTTGTTATGGAATGTGAAGGGGGTGGTGAGGCACAGGTCTATTAACTTGAGGATAAAGTCTTTGCTGATGGTGTTTGTGGTTCTGGTTTTCAGTGATATCACGTTTCTTTGGCCAAGTCAATGTTAATTGATGTGAAAAGGGTTGTAATGTCAAAGGAGACTATTATTTTGTCCTCTTAGTGTCTTTGAAGGCGTTCAGGAATTCTTGGGTGGAGTAAATGGAGCAGCGTGAATCTTCAATTAGGTGTTTTAGTTTTTGATGGAGTTGTTTGGCTAGTCTGTATGTTGATGTACCAAGTAGGGAGACTACGGGTCTGAGGGGTGCACCAGGTTTTGTATTTTTGGTGAACCATTATAGTGTGGTGTGTTGGACCCATCTGGTTTCATACTTTGGAAGTCCTGTTTAATTCTCCTGATTTTTTCAGTTCTGTTAAAAAGGATGCGATTCTGTTTACTAGTTGTGGGGTCAGGTCTATCGCCACCTGCTAGTAAATTTTGGTAAGTGCAAACAGAGTATTTTCCTTTTTAAGATAGTCAACTGATTAAACTACAATTACAAAGACACGAGTAAAAAGGACTTCCTCGCAGCATTTGAATTCACATTAAAAAATAACGATCTTTCAGAGGAAACACAGCAGACCATAAGACAAGGTATTGCACCTACATTAGGCGGAAAGAAAGAAAGAAAGGAAACACACTTAATGCTCAAGAAAGTAAAGCCTTTGAAAGACTAAAAAAGACAAAAACATTGTATTAAGTACTGCAGACAAGGGATGCATAACTGTTATTTTAAACAAATCTGACTATCTATGAGCTTTGGTTCCAAGGATTCACTCTATAGAACCAAGGTGGGTAAGATTCACAAAGAATGATAAACTATGAGCATCATTTACTCCTTTGTCGGCAGCTCCCATTATAAGTAAGGGATTCGTGTGTTATCTTGTCTGTCCAGTATGTAAATTGTCATTGTCATTGAAATGGAGGCAAGAAACATTTGAAAGTCGGGGGAAGAAAAAAATACTGTTTTAGTCAAATTGGTTGAGAAAGAGAAAGAATGAAAAGTCTACAGTTTCTCACCTTCTCTCCGTGCATTGACAATCACATTAGCAGCAGATTTACTCATTACGTGGACAATATAAAGTGGACAATTAATGCAATTGGCTATAGTAATCGCCCTTAGTGTGGCTTCAGCCTCCACCTGTTCAGGTCGACAAAGTTCGTGACCTTCAGGTCCAGTGATTCCCTGAGACAGTAACTTTTTCGCACCCTGAAATGAAAATGTGTCAACAAGTTGAGAGTAATTTTCTCATGCTATTGTAAACATATTCTCTAATAGAAGCATTTTGTATTAATATTATCTGGTGGAAATTGAAGGGTACTGGGATGTTAACAGTTTACTTATAATTCCAAAGTCCATTGCCAAATACTGTAATGCAATTTGTTTTACACAGAATTATTCTGTTACAGAGATAAATTTATCTTCAGTGACATGGAAACATTATGTTTTCATTTTCTTCCCTTATACTCTTCATTTCCCAGAATCATACACCATTTCCTGACCAATTAATCAGGCAACAACCCCTGTTCCAAAATTCCTTGTTAATAATGTTCTGCAATAGACTGGAATGAACTGGAATGGAATGAACATAAAAGAAAACAGCTGAGGGCTGACCTTACTTAATTTTCACCGTCTCGACAGGGAAGCAGATTTACATCCAGTCTTTCTCCAGCAAGATAACCTCTCAAACAAATGGTGGAACAAAGACTGAAATTGCTGGAGGAACTCAGCAAGTTTGGCAGCAAGTTTGGAGAGAAAGTAGAGTTAATGTTACAAATCCAATGAAAATTGGCAATAATGATTGAAGATCGCAGAACACCATGTGTGTGTGCCTCCACAAATGCTGCCTGATCTCCTATATATTCCCAACATTTTCTGTTTTATAGCTATTCAAATGGACCAATCGATCTCACATCTTAGTGTTTTGGTGCTGCACAGTAGTACAGTTGCAACATGCATTAGTCTTAAAGTTGCCAAAACACAGAGCTCAAGGTAGTCTGTGCAATTCAGAGTGCACTATGGAGCAGACCTTTGGTCCATTCCCTTTTGTTTATTTAATTGAGAGAGAGAGAAATCACAAAATTTCAGAACTGGGAAATTAGATTAGATTACTTTCAGTGTGGAAACAGGCCCTTCTGCCCAACAAGTCTACACCCACCCTCTGAAGAGCAACCCACCCAGACCCATTCCCCTACATTTACCCCTTCACCTAACACTGAGGGCAATTTAGAATGTCCAATTCCCCCAACCTGCACATCTTTGGACTGTGGGAGGAAACCGGAGCACCCAGAGTAAACCCACGCAGACACAGGAAGAATGTGCAAACTCCACACAGACAGTTGCCCAAGGCGGGAAATGAACCCGGGTCTCTGGTGCAGTGAGGCAGCAATGCTAATCATTGTGCCAACCAAATTGCAAATTAATGGACAGTAAGGTGTATTTTGGGTTGCTGTGACAATTGAGAGTGTGTGGCAATGCATTGTATGAAGCAATATCACTTTTATGCAAGACCACGAGGTACGTAGTCAGTTCCATTTCCATTTGTAACACAAGGCTTTCCCTGGAATTCTCTAGGATCCAGGTTGCATCTCTTCTTACTCAGCCATATGCTGGCTCTTAGTGACAACAGCATGAGGTTAAAGACTATTCAGGTGTTTCACTGCCTCTCCTGATCGCCCTACTGTGTTGCTCGATTGATTGCCCAGTTACCTCCTGCTAAAACTGGAAAGGTTAAAGCTTCCATTTTCAGCCAAAAACAAAGGTCCAAACCTTGTTGCCAAATGAATTTCCATCCCAGCCACCATGGATGAACGGCAGTGTCGTATTCAAGAGCAGGCCAGTTAGCTAAGCTGACTGGTTTACTTACAATGCAAAGTGATGCCACCAGCATGGATCCAAATCCTGTACTGGCTGAGTTTACCTGGAGGATTTCTTCTCAACCTTTCCTCATGCCTCAGGCATGGTAAATCTCAGCTTAAACCACCACCAGTCGTGTCTCTTAAATGATAAAGTAGCCCGATAGTCCAGTAGTACAATGGCGACTTTACTTATTTTATCCTATCCCCCATTGCTACAACATAGCTGGTCAGCATCCTACATCAGCCATATGTCACTGAAACCCTCATTTGTACTTATGACTTTTTCAACTCAATTTATTTTTGCATACTTGCACTCTCTGCTTTCTATTAACTTCAACTCAACTGAATTCTCATTTTCACCACGATGAGGTGGCTAAAATTTGAAGTCTCTGTCTACAGTATTGCCCTCTCTAATTTCCTCCATATCAACAACCTCTCTCCACAAACCACTGGTTCTGTGCGTCTAGACATAGACACAGATGTGCATGTGGACAGACACATCATATTATCACTGGCAGGTCCTGTGCCCTGAAATTCCCTTCCTCAGCCTCTTCAGACAGAAAATACCAACAGAGAAACTAGGAGCTGGAGTAGGCCATTCAGGCCTTCAAACCAGCTCCACTAATCAAGATAATCATGCTGATCCTCTATTTTAATACCATATTCCTGCTTTCTACCAATTCCCCTTCATGCTTTTAAAATCTAAATACTTATCTTTCTTAAATATATTCAATAACTTTTTTTAAATTCACAGGTTAAGGACCCTAGCTAGGTTAATATTTATTGCCCATCCCTAACTGCCCAGAGTTGATTTAAGAGAAAGCCACACTGCTACAGGTCTGACGTCATGTTGCCCAGACCTGATAAGGATTCCAGTTTCCTTTTGTAAAGGACAATAGTGAACCAGATGTGTTTTTTCAACAATCACCATTTTGCAGCATGAGCCAGTAAGAGCGAGGGCCGGGGGCTGCTGGTAAGGTAAATTTCCCATTGAAATACTTACCTTATGGAATCAGTGGCCTCCATTTTGCAGCAGCAGGAGCAGTGAGAGTGAGGAACTGAGTGGGAGCAGTCAAATTGTGCCCTGAGAAGATAAATGAACTGATAAATTGGCTAGTGGCTAAACTGGGAGAAGGCCAATGACAGCAAAATTTGGCAGGAGCTGGGCAATGTGGATTGGGAGCAGCTGATTGAGGGCAAATCCACATTTGAGATGTTGGAGGCTTTTAAAGAGAGGTTGATTTAGAGTGCAGAAAGACATGTCCTTGTGAAAAGGAGGGAAAGAAATGGCAAGACTCGGGAACCATGGATGACAGGTGAAATTGTGAGACTAGCTATGAGGAAAAAGAAAACATACATAAGATCTAGGCAATTGAAAACAGACAAAGCTTTGGAAGAATATTGGGAAAGTAGGGCCAATCTGAAATGATGAACTACAAAGGCTAAAAGGGGTCATGAGATATCTTTAGCAAACAGGGTAAAAGAAAATCCCAAAGCTTTTTATTCGTATATAAGGAGCAAGAAGGTAACTAAAGAAAATGTTGGCCCACTCAAGGACAAAGGAGGAAAGTTATGTATGAAATGAGAGAGAATGGGTGAGATTCTTAATGAGTACTTTGCATCGGTATTCACCGAGGAGAAGGACATGGCAGATGTTAAGGTGAGGGATAGGTGTTTGATTACTTTAGGTCAAGTCGGCATTAGGAGGGAGGAAGTGTTGGATATTCTAAAAGGTAGACAAGTCCCCAGATCCAGATGAGATCTATCCCAGGTTACTGAGGGAAGCGAGAGAGGAAATAGCTGGGTCCTTAACAGATATCTTTGCAGCATCCTTAAACATAGGTGTGGTCCTGGAGGACTGGAGAATTACTAATGTTGTCCCCTTGTTTAAGGAGGGTAGCAAGGATAATAAAGTAACTGTAGACCGGTGAGTCTGACATCAGTGGTAAGGAAGCTGCTGGAGAAGATACTGAGGGAGACGATCTATTTACATTTTGAAGAAAATGGGCTTATCAGTGATCGGCAGCATGGTTTTGTGCAGGGAAGGTCATGTCTTATCAACTTAATATAATTCTTTGTGGAAGTGACAAAGTTGATTGATGAGGGAAGGGCTTCAGTAAGGCATCTGGCAAGATTCCCTGTGGTAGGCTGATGGAGAAAGTAAAGGCGCCTAGGGTCCAGGATGTACTAGCTAGATGGATAGAGAAGTGGCTGGGCAACAGGAGACAGAGTTGTAGGGGAAGAGAGTTTCTGAAAATGGACAACTGTGACCAGTGGTGTTGCACAGGAATCTGTGCTGGGACCACTGTTGTTTGTGATAAACATAAATGAACTGGAGGAAGGTACAAGTGGTCTGATTAGCAAGTTTGTAGATGACACTAAGATTGGTGGAGTAGCAGATAATGAAGGGGACAGTCACAGAATGCAGTAGAATATAGATATATTGGAGAGTTGAGTGGAGAAATGGCAGTTGGAGTTCAATTGGGACAAATGAGAGGTAATGCATTTTTGAAGATCCAATTCTGGAGCAAATTATACATTAAATGCAAAAGACCCTGGGAAAATTAATGCACAGAGAGATCTGGGTGTTCAGGTCCATTGTATCCTGAAGGTGGCATGCAGGTCGATAACGTGGTCAAGAAGGTATATGGCATCTTTCTTTCATCGGACGGGGCATTGAGTACAAGAGTTGGCAGATCATTTTAGAGTTGTATAGCACATTAGTTTGGCTACATTTGGAATACTACATACAGTTCTGGTCACCACATTACTAGTAGGATGTGGATGCTTTGGAGAGGGTGCAGAGGAGGTTCACCAGGACGTTGCCTGTTATGCAGGGTGCTAGCTATGAAGAAGGACGGAGGTTGAGGGGGCACCTGATTGGGGTCTACAAAATCATGAGAGGTATAGGCAGGGTGGTTAGCAAGAAGCTTTTTCCCAGAATGGGTGACTCAATTACTAGGGGTCAAGAAAAGAGGGGAAATATTTAAGGGAAATAGGTATGGAAAGTTCTTTACACAGAGGGTGCTGGGTGCCTGGAACACGTTGCCAGCAGAGATGGTAGAGGCAGGCATGATAATAAATGGGCAGAAAGCAGAAGGATACAGAAAATAGGTGACAGGTTTAGACTGAGGATCTGGATCAGCACAGGCATGGAGGGCTGAAGGGCCTGTTCTTGTGCTGTAATTTTCTTTGTTCTTTGACATGGTTTCATGGTCAGACTTTAATTCCAGATTCTTACTGAACTCAAATTCAGCCATCTGCTATAGTGAGATTCAATCTCAGGTCCACCGGCATCACTCCCCACCTCTTCCTCCGCTACATTGATGACTGCATTGGCGCCACCTCGTGCTCCCGCGAGGAGGTTGAGCAATCATCAACTTCACCAACACATTCCACCCTGACTTTAAATTTACCTGAACTATCTCTGACACCTTCCTCCCCTTCCTGGACCTCTCCATCTCCACTAATGACGACCAACTTGGCACTGACATTTTTTACAAACCCACCGACTACCACAGCTACCTGGATTACAACTCTTCCCACCCTACCTCCTGCAAAAATGCCATCCCGTACTCCCAATTCCTCCGCCTCCGCCGTATCTGCTCCCAGGAGGATCAGTTCCTCCACAGAACACACCAGACGGCCTCCTTCTTTAGAGACCGCAATTTCCCTTCCCACGTGGTTAAAGATGCCCTCCAACGCATCTTGTCCACATCCCACCCCTCCGCCCTCAGACCCCACCCCTCCAAGGACAGAGCCCCCCGATACTCACCTTCCACCCTACCAACCTTCGCATAAACCAAATTATCCATCAACATTTCCGCCACCTCCAAATGGACCCCACCACCAGGGATATATTTCCGTCCCCACCCCTTTCCGCCTTCTGCAAAGACCGTTCCTCCGTGACTACCTGGTCAGGTCCACGCCCCTCAACAACAAACCCCCCGTCCAGGCACCTTCCCCTGCCACCGCAAGAAATGCAAAACCTGCATCCACACCTCCTCTCTCACCTCCATCCAAGGCCCCAAAGGAGCCTTCCACATCTATCAAAGTTTTACCTGCACATCTACCAATATCATTTATTGTATCTGTTGCTCCCGATGCGGTCTCCTCTACATTGGGAAGACTGGACGCCTCCAAGCAGAGCACTCTAGGGAACATCCTTGGATGCTGCCTGACCAGCTGTGCTTTTCCAGCACCATGCTTTTTGACTCAAGAGTCCCCAGCCAGGGAAACCATCTTCTAGTCTGTAAAGTCATATTTGAATTTTATACAGTTCAATCAGATCATAGAGTCATAGAGATGCACAGCATGGAAACAGGCCCTTGGGTCCAACCCATCCATGCCGACCAGATATCCCAACCCAATCTAGTCCCACTTGCCAGCACTTGGCCCATATCCCTCCAAACCCTTCCTATTCATATATCCATCCAGGTGCCTTTTAAATGTTGGAATTGTACTAGCCTCCACCACTTGCTCTGGCAGCCCATTCCATACATGCACCACCCTCTGCGTGCAAAAGTTGCCCCTTTGGTCTCTTTAATATCTTTCCCCTCTCACCCTAAACCTATGCCCTCTAGTTCTGGACTACCCCACTGCAGGGAAAAGACTTTGTCGATTTATCCAATCTATGCCCTTCATGATTTTATAAACCTCTACAAGCTCATCCTCTCATTCTTCTGACCTCGAGGGGTTTGACTGAACCTGTACACAAACTCGCATCTCCAATTACAGCTGGAATGAACCTCTGATGCACTCCCTCATTGGCAAACATATCCTTTCTCAGGTAGGGAGATCAAAATTGTGTGCAACATTACAGGTATGGTCTCATAAAGACCCTGTATAACTTACAAGAAGACACCCCTACTTCTGAATCAAATCCTCTTGGAATAAAGACAAATATACCAATTGACTTACTAATTGCTTGTTACACCTGCCTCTCTATTTTTGTTTACTAGTGTACAAGAACACCCAGACTCCTTTGTACAATCAAGTGAGCCAATATATATAATACTGTACCTGTCAGATTTTCACACCAAAGTGTAAATTTCATATTATTTTCTCCTCAACTGTCAACTCCAGTATTTGTTTAACACTAGAATGTCTTCCTTTGGTTCACGAAATTTACTTTGCTTCCTTTTGCCTTTGTAAAGAGCTTGAGACCCTATTTGTGTTCAATATCTTCTATAAATTTAATTCAGTTGCTGATTTAACATGTTCTTTACCAATGGATCTATACATTTGTCTGACATTTCTATTTGTATCTCTATCATCTCAATAAGACGACAGAGGCTTTCGACAAGAAATCTATTCATTGCAACATGTATATACTATCTCCTTCCTGTGATTCAAGCTAATTCCATTGCCTTGATCCTTCCTATCACAGAATCATAGAATCCCTACAGTGTAGAAACAGGTATTTGGCCCAACAAGCCCACACCGACCCTCCAAAGAGTATCCCATCTAAACCCATTCCCCATTATTCTACATTTATCACTGACTAATGCATCTTACCTACATATCCCTCAACACTCCGGGCAATTTAGCATGGCCAATTCACCTAACCTGCAGGTCTTTGGATTGTGAGAGGAAACTGGAGCACCCGGAGGAAACCCATGCAAACACAGGGAGAATGTGCAAACTCCACACAGACAGTCGCCCTGAGGGTGGAATCGAATACAGGTATCTGGCACTGTGAGGCAGCAGTGCTAACTATGAGCCATTGTGCTGCTCTATCATGCTTTATTTTCCTCTGCTCAATCATTTATCCCTTAAAAATAATCAATTTCATAAAATAGTTTGGGGTGGGGGAAATCAGCATTCTAACAAAATCCAATCTTGGTTTCAATAAACTGCACAATACAGTGTAGTGATTGGAGCGAAGTCAGCCAAGTGGATTTCAGAATATGAGTTTTCTGGTTGGCTCTGTTAACCTGGTCCAAATCAGGGAGGCCTAGCTGACAGATATAAATAGGTGTGTCGAGGTTCTGTTCACTCCAGGAACTAGCTCTGAGCTAGCTGGGTCAGTGTCATGTACTATGCACATATAAGTAAAGGGTGACTTGATGATAGAATAACATCCATCATTCAATGATCTGGCAGAAAAAGTAGTCCAAGGCAGGCTGAAAGAAACAGTCTGAAGCTTTACTTGATACCAAACTGCACCATTCCTGTTTGATTATAGGGCCAGCTCCAGCAGAATTGATAATGGGGAGAAGACTTCACACTAGATAAACCTGATCTTCCCTTGGGGGGAGGGGTAAAATGCCATCAGGAATGCCAATATTGGACACAAGACGCCTCTAATTGACAGAGGTAGTTACTTAGGTGGACTAAGTTTAGTATCAAAACAATGGAAATGGCCCTGCATGAATGAGAGGCATGATAGACATGAAGCCAGGTCTCATGATGTTTTGAGTTCAGTTAGGAGAGGTGGTCCTGAACAAGCACATGGATCACATTAAATGGGGCAGGAGCAAATCATTCCTGCCTCTCAGAACATCCGGCAAGGCTGTCAGAACTGAGATGTCTCCCTCCACCTAGTGTTGAAGAAACATCTGAGGACAAGAAAGACATGGAAGATGTCACAGTCTCTATTAAAGATGAAGAATTTCAGTCAAGATGCTCTGGGTGCAAGAGGTGGAACATGATCTGATACACAATGCAGGTATCCTAGACAGAGTTGACAGAAATAGACCTGGTGTGAAAAGGCGCAAAGAGAATCAACAGAAAAAAACGATGG
Organism: Hemiscyllium ocellatum; assembly: GCF_020745735.1. Lineage (NCBI taxonomy): Eukaryota > Metazoa > Chordata > Chondrichthyes > Orectolobiformes > Hemiscylliidae > Hemiscyllium > Hemiscyllium ocellatum. Next base: position 68,875,502 of record NC_083404.1, read on the forward strand.
GCCTGCGTCCCTAGATTTAGAGGGGGAGTGATTTAGTATTTGGAATGAGATCAGTCAAGTGGATCTCATAGAATGAGTTCCCTGACAGGGGCTGTTAACCTGGTTTAATCACAGAGCTCTGGCTTATAAACAAGAGTACCAGGGGTTCTCTTCACTGCAGGAGTCAGCTCTGAGCTAGCTGGGTCAGTATCATGTACTGTGTATGCTTGGTGATGGGATACCAGCCTTTGTGGAGTTATTTCAAAGAGAATTAACGTCCTAGTACTACAAGAAAACCAGCTTTTCAAAATATGGAGGCCGTCAGATTTTTAAATCTGAATTTCTTAATTTTTAGAAAAACAAACCATGAAAAAAAAGTCAAAGTAGAACTTATCCTACAGATATGCACAGTTTATCATTCAAAGCCAAAGTCTGGTCACAACCCACCTCTGCTATTAAGTGTCCGTTCTCAGCATGAACCTGAGCAATTGCTCCCAGTTTCTTACATCGGCTGAAAACAGAGTATAGCTCATCATCTTGAAGCATAAAGACACCTTTATATGCCATGAACATTTTAAAGGAATTTACACCTCTCTTTTTGACGAGAATTTCCATTTCATCTTTAACCTGAAAAAAGAGACAACACATGATAGAGTTCATCATTCCGTGAAAGAATAGTAAGAGCTAAAATCTGAACTTCAAGATTTATTGTGGAAATGGGCACTGAGTTTACTACTGCTTTTACCACATTTTTCTCATTAATGGAGTGACACGGGATCCTAATGCTAGTTGAGACTGTGCTACATCACTAATGATCATTCCTCTGACCCATTCCTCCTGGAAAGCACATACTAACCAATCATTTGACAGATATGATTACTGCAATTAAGGTACAGAATAAATGTTCTATGGGAAACAACTTCCTTTGAGGAGCAGGAAAGGGAACTATTACAAAAAGTACTAATTCTCTTCTTAAAAGAAGAATGAAAAGAAGATCAGCAGAAAAAAAGGGTCATAAAGCTTTTTAACTGAAAACCATGCACAACAAGCAAGATTGGGGAAAGGAATGATAATATATTAAAATAAATAATATATTAAAATCACCTTGAATGTGAAATATTTCTATTGCTGCCCTGTTGTAAAAATGTTCAGTTAGGATACCTAAATTATTGTCAATTGTGAATGAGTGGTTCTATACCAATCGTTGTACAGCACTACTTCCTAGGATCTGTCAATCTGAGGAGTTACCCTTAAACATTGTTCGCTGTTTTCTATCCACTCTGCTGGTTACCCTCCATATCCATGATCTAAGTCAGATATCTGTGCAGTACCTCATCAAAGGTCTTTTTAAAAATTCCATGATATTACATCAAGTACATAATTTATCTACTCTGATAACTTTCAAAAATGTCAACAAATACTGGTCATTGCCTTTTGCAATTGTGTTAATAATTCCATTTCATTTTTAGTTTCTAGTATTTTTATTGCATCAGTTGAGTAAAGATAATTCTTATCACATTTTAAACTGTAAAAAGCATTCGTACACAGCTTTTTAATACATCAGTTCATCACTTTAAGTCATAGCGTCATACAGATGTACAGCACGGAAACAGATGCTTTTGAACAACTCGTCCATGATGACCAGATAGCCTAGATTAATCTAGTTCCATTTGTCAGCAGTTGGCCCATATCCATTCCTATTCATATACCCATCGAGATGCCTTTTGATTGTTATAATTGCACCAGCCTGTACCACTTCTGGCAGGTCATTCCATACATGCACACCCTCTGTGTGAAAACATTGCCCCTTAGGACTCTTTTAAATCTGTTCCCTCTCACTTTGAACTATGCGCTCTAATTCTGGGCTCCCCCGTACTGGGGAAAAGATCTTTTCTATTTACCCTATGCATGCCCTTCATGATTTTATAAACCTTCATAAGGTCATCCCTCAGCTTCTGACACTCCCGAGGAAATAGCACAGCCTATTCAGCCTCAAACCTTCCAACCCTGGCAATATCCTTATAAATCTTAAATTCTCATAAACCGTTTCAGGTTTCACAACATCTTTCCTATAACAGGGAGACCAGAATTGAATACAGTATTCCAAAAGTGGCCTAATTAATGTCCTGTACAATCACAACATAACCTCCCAACTCCTATACTCAATGCGCTGACCAATAAAGGCAAGTGTACCTAAAGACTTCTTCACTATCCTATCTGCAACTCCACTTTCAAGGAAGTATGACCCTGCACTCCAAGGTCTCTTTGTTCAGCAACTCTGCCCAGGACCTTACCATTAAGTGTGTAAGTCCTGCCCTGATTTGCTTTTCCAAAGTGCAGCACCTCATATTTATCAAAATTAAACTCCATCTGCCACCCCTTGGCACATTGGCCCTTTTGATTCAAGATCCTACTGTACTCTGAGGTGAAGTTTTTTTCTATCCACACCTCCAATTTTGGTGTCATCTGCAAATGTACTAACCATACCTCCTACATTCACATTCAAATCATTTATATAAATGATGAAAGTCCTTCTACTCTTCCTTAAGAATATAAGGCCATAAGAAATAGGAGTGGAAGGTCATTCGGCCCATCAAGTCCACTCTGCCATTCACTCATGGCTGATGGGCATTTCATTGCCACTTACCTGCACACTCCCCATATCTCTTAATTCCTTGCGAGCTTAAGAATTTATTAATTCTGCCTTGAAGACATTTAATGTCCCGGCATCCACCGTGTTCAGTGGCAGTGAATTCCACAGGCCCACCACTCTCTGGCTGAAGAAATGTCTCCTCATTTCCGTTCTAAATTGACCCCCTCTAATTCTAAGGATGTGCCCATGAGTACAAGTATCCCCGCCTGACGGAAACAATTTCCCAGCGTCCACCCTTTCTAAGCCATGCATTATCTTGTAAGTTTCTATTAGATCTCCCCTCAGCCTTCTGAACTCTAATGAATACAATCCCAAGATCCTCAGCCGTTCATCATATGTTAGGCCTATCATTCCAGGGATCATCCTTGTGAATCTCCGCCGGACATGCTCCAGTGCCAGTATGTCCACCCTGAGATGAGAGGCCCAAAACTGCACACAGTATTCTAAATGGCGCCTAACTAGACCTTTATAAAGTCTCAGTTGCACATCACTCCTTTTACATTCCAATCCTCTTGAAATAAATGGCATTACATTTGCTTGCTTAACCACGGACTCAACCTGCAAGTCAACTTTTATAGAATCCTGTACTAGCACTCCCAGATCCCTTTGTACTTTGGCTTTATGAATTTTCTCACTGCTTACAAAATAGTCCATGTTTGTGTTCTTTTTTCCAAAGTGTAAGACCTTGCATTTGCTCACATTGAATTTCATCATTGGTTGTCTATCTATTTCCCGGTACATTTGCGCCCCTGGTCCTGACCACCACAGGGAGGTCTGTACATAACTCCCATTATGGTTTTTCTGCCTTTGTGGTTCCTCAACTCCACCCACACAGATGCCACATGATCTGACCCTATATCATTTTATACCATAAATTTAATTTTATTCTTAACTAACAGGGCAACCGCACCACCCTGCCCACCTCCTTGTCTTTTTGATAAGTTGTAAATCCTTGGATGTTTAACTGCAACTGTGTCACTATGATGCCTACCACATCATAATCATTTACGATGATTTGTGCTATTAATTCATCTACTTTGTTTCGAATGCTTGGAGCATTCATGTAAAGCACCTTAATGCAAATGTTCTTGTCCTCATGATTTTCATCACCTCTACCTAAGCCATCCTTCCTTTTTGCTCCATTCCTAGTTTGTCTTGAACTTTAACCCTGCACACATGCTAACCTGCTACTTATCTTTCTATTTGACTCCATACTCCTTGTTGCTATCCCTTTCCCTTCCCCCCCGACTCACAAGTTTAAAGTCCTAGTGACCATCGTATTTATACTTTTCGCCAGAACACTGGATTCAGATCAGTTCAGGTGGAGACCCACCCATGGGAGCAAATTGCCCCAGTTCCAAAACTGATGCCAATGTCCCATGAAATGGAAACCCTCTGTCCCACATCAATCTCTTAGCCATGTGTTTACTTCTCTAATTTTCTTATCCCTATGCTAATTAGCACGTGGCTCGAACAGTAATCCAGAGAATATCACCCTCGAGGACTTGTTCTTCAATTTCCTTCCTCGTGCTTGATATTCCCCAAACAGGTTCTCCTTCCTAGTCTTGCCTATGTTGTTTGTGCCAATGTGGACCACAACAACTGGATTCTCCCCCTCCTGTTATCCTTTCAAGCCGTTCGGAGATGTCCTGCACCCTGGCACTGGGCAGGCAACACACCAAGCGGGTTTCCTGATCTAACTCGCAAAGGATACTATCTATTCCCCTAAATATAGAATCCCCTATAATAACTATTGTCTTTTTGCTCTCTCCTCTTGAATGGCCTTCTGCACCATGGTGCCGTGGTCAGCTGGCTCATCCTGTCCACAGCCCTTCTCTTCATCCATACAAGGAGAAAAAATGTCATACCTGTTGAACAAGGTCAAGGGCTGAGGCTCCTCCACTGCTGAGCTCAGAATCCCTCTACCTGCCTCACTTACAGTCACATCCTATTGTTCCTGATCACTGACTGAATTTGAATTACTTAATCTGCTGGGTGTTACTGCCTCCTGAAACAAAGCGTCCAGATAAATCTTGCCCTCCCGGATGTGCCGCAGTGTTTGAAGCTCAGATTTCAGATCATCAATTCTAATACAGAGTTCTTTCAGCAACCAACACTTGCTGCAGATGTGGTCACTGCCGTTCACAATAGGATCAGCCAGCTGCCACATCATACAGCTACAGCACATCACCTGTTCAGCCATCTCTACTAATTTAATTAATTTATACAAATTTATGAGTTAAACAATTGTTAATACTTCTCTTTGGTCTTATTCAACTAACCAACTAACAGTAAACTTTTAATCAATCACAAGAAACACAAGAAATATCAATTGAAACTCCTTACCTTTGAAACACTTTATTTTGGTTAGAGGAGGAAGGTGAGGGGCCACTGACAAAATATGCACCTGAAACACCTGAAGTAAGTTTATATATTTTAAATTTACCTTCCCTTTGTGCCACTGGTCCACGCAAACGATCCTCGCACTCCAACTGCCGCTGAAACAATCCTTATCCATATGAAAGCTTTAAAAAAATTAAATTTGCCAATCTTCAAACCTCTTTAGTGTGCTCAAAGTTCCTGGAAAGTCAGTGCCAATCATGGTAAAATGACAGATTCTAACTTAAAAACAACTGAAATGCAGATTTAAGATTGTGGTCAGCTCAGGTATGGTGAAAAGCTATTGTCCTGGACATAAATCTCCACATTCCCCATCTCAAAGGACACTGAGACTATAATTGGACATTTTGATTGTACTCTTATCAGTAACAATCAATAAAACCAGTCAGATTTCAGGTTTTCTTTGAGTTTTATTGCTACAAGTGAAACAGATTTGTCAGTCATGACTTTACACTGTACCTTTTCACTCCACCAGGTCACTGCCACATGGAATGAATAATCACAACAGACTTTAGGATCTGCCCAACTTCGCCATTTCTCATACGCTGCCAACAAAGATTCACCTTTGTTGGGTATCACAAAGTCCAATATCATGGTGGTGCCTCCAGCCACAGCAGCCTGGGAAGGATGAAAGAATAATTATATTTATTGAACAAACTAAATTAAAACTAACCTCCCAGCAAACCAAGTTTAACCACTGCTTGCATATCAGTTGGAGTATCAGAGATTAATTTTAACTGTAACCATGTAACAGGTGAGGTAAGTAAATTTATATTGTATCCTCTCCAAAGACACATATCCTTACTAAGGTGTGATGCCCAGAATTACACATGGTACTGCAGACGTAGTCTATTGAAGTTATTTTAAAACTAAAGCATAACTTCTACTCCTTTATTCTAAAGCACAAAGTGAGTATGACATAACAAGCTGTGGAGAAAGTGAATGTAAGAAAAATGGAGGACAGATATAAAACAGTCAGTTTCCGAAGTTATTGAATTCAATATTGAGACCTTGAGGCTTGAATTCCCCAAGTTGAAAATGAAATGCTGCTTCTTTACTTTGCACTGTGATTAATTAGAATATTGCAACAGGCACAAAACAGAAATGCCTAAACAATAGCAAGGTGATTTATTGAATTGGCTAGCACCTGGAGGTTGAGGTCATTCCTACGCACAGGTATTCTGCAGAACAGTCACCCAGTCTGCTTCTAATCTCGCCAATGTAAGGGAGATCACAATGTGAGCAGCAAACGCAGGAGACTTGATTGAAAGAAGTACAGGAGAAATGCTGCGTTACCTGGAAGATGGGGCCTTGGATGATGAGGCAGGAGGTGAATAAGCCACACAAATTTCAACTTATTCACCTGATGACCACTAACCCTAACATCCCAAACTACTACAGAGAATGTTAAATTTCAGCTGCTTGCAATGACACACAGAATGTTACTTTTGTTGTCCATGCATGGTTTCTCCACATGTTCTTCAACTACAATATCATTATGCTGCTTCTGAAATGTATTGACTGAATCCTAGACATTAGAAAGTCGAGCTGTATTGCCCAAAATAAACTGATCACTCAAGGTAATACAAAGGGTAACTTTGAGCTTGATATGATACAAATTCCTAATGGTTACTGAATTTCAATTGATGTAAGCGGCTGTCTACTTTAATCACTGATGGTTCTAGCTTGCAGTCTGGTTATGTTACAAATAAATTATACTGATCACTGGTTGTAAATTGCTTACATTTTGGGCAACATTTTAGATTGGAGGAGAGTTCTGTACAAGTATAAGAGGACATTGTTTTAAGGGCAGGAAAGCCAGAGATCAAAATTTTCGTAAATGTCCTGCAGACTTTAACTGCAAGGCTCCTTTAAGGCTAAGCACTTAAGGAAGATTGTATGTTCAAACTTTCAGCTTTCTTTATCTTCTTCTTTAAATTGAGAAGGTCTGCAATGAGTAATTTTTAATGATACTTCATCTATTTTACGCTATACTATAATTATTGTAATGTTTAACTTTTAACTTTGTTCTTTCTTTGTACCTTCTTCTTAAGATTCTGTACCTATGTAACCTTATTCCTAAAATGGCACCATGTGCAGCAGCTTTTCATTGTACTTTTGTATTTGTCTTTGTACATGTGGCAATAAAATCAAAATCAAAACTGGTATTCCCATTCACAGTCAGGAAACTCACAGGCTACAAGAGAAGACAAGTGTCTTGGAGAATGACAACGATCATGGACTGTAAGCAATGGGGAGCTGGTTGCCTTTAAGTCTAACTGCAGGTAGAATGGGATCATACCAGGTCCCAATGTGCTTGGGATTAGAGGATTAAAGAATTCCAGAAAAACAAGAGAATGAAAGATTATAAAAGAAACATAGAACTGAGACAATCAGATTAGCCATGATCTTGTTGAATAGTGAAGCAGATTCCAGGGGTTAGATGGCTTCTTCTTGCTCATAGTTTGTGCTACCCTGACATCTACTTACTGTTTTATGACTTCAGGCGATGGATTTTGTTTGCCACTGATCTGTTCATGACACATGATCAAAAGATATGAAGAATATGTTCCTTCCACTGTTCCAGTTCCATTGCCTCAACTAAACTTCCTGTTATTAAAAACTATGACTTTCACTCCTGTTAAATCATTCCCAGATGTAAACCAACTTTGTACATAGGCAATTTCTTTTCAACAAGTCATACACAAAAGTGTCTTTGTATAATGAAACTGGGATATACCCTTCTCTGTCCCATTTACTAATACTTTGGCTTTCACTCAACTCTCTAGAGGGAAAACTAAATCCTTCTGCAGAGTAACTTTGAGTAGTCGTGTATACATTTAGCATGGTTATGGGCTTGGGTGTTTCCTTTTTCTCCAAAGATTTATCTTTCAATTTGTAAAACGCCTTTCAAATCTCTCAACTACCTATATACTTCTTCCTCACTCATGGCAATGTTTAAGAAACCAGTGGTCTTTTAACTGTAATTAAAGTTTCAATCTGATCTGTGGCCTTTTCCTGCTAAGTTTCCTGTTCCATTCTTTTTAACTCCAATAAATCCCATGCTTTCCTTTAAAATTCCTAGCATTCCACGTTGTTACAATGGAAACGCTTCAGCTTCTAATTTTTCATTTCTACCCTCAGCAAGAGGAGGCTATGGGTCAGTCCCAGCTGTCCATCTCTTACATTAGCTACATAACTTCCTTTAACCCTTCCATTTTCTGTTTCTTTCAAATTTATAAGAGTCAAAGAAAATAAGCTTAGATGTACAGAATAGTCCACAATCCCAGTGCCTGTTCAGCAGTTGCAACCTCTAAAATACCCTACGAACTCTCCTAAGCACACATACACAGGTAGAAAATAAAATATAGATTCTACGGACAAAGGGAATACTAGAAAGATAGTTCAATCGCTCCTATGCACAGAATTGCTGTTCTTTCGTTGATCAGAAAGCTGTTTCTTGGTCTTTCTTCTATGAATGATTTGAAGAAGGCACAGGATGGCTGGTTCACACTTACAATGAGGTCACAGCATCTGCTAAGGAAATATAATATACAGGCTTTCTAATGGCTTAGAGTGGGTTTTGCTGCGGTTATGCTGGTGGTGATCTGATCGCTTCCAATAGGATTCCTCTGACAGTTCATTTTTTCTTCAAATTAGACAGCAGGTCCAAAATAATATTTTGTCTTAATTTCTAAGAGTGACTTTTAAAATACATTGCAAAACTAAAAATATGGTGCAACTGTTAAGCATTTAGGCTTATTTTAGCATGCAAGTCATGTTTCACTCCAGAGGTATTGTCTGCAAATCTGTGCCAATTTCATTGAAGTTTTCAGAAACAATAACTGAAATTGCTGGAAAAGCTCAACAGGTCTGGCAGCATCTGTGGAGAGAAATTAAAGTTAATGTTGTAGATCAGGAGACCCATCTTCAGAACTGATGGTAGCCAGGAAAATGTTGGTTTTCCAGGGTTCCCTGCCAACCACAGTCGATGACCTGTGAGTTATGGCCAAAGGTAAAGTGTTGGATTGCATCAATGGTCATTTTTGAAAGACAAACCTGGTGACATTGACATTAGGAAGACAAACAAGTTGCATAACTGTTCCATACACGGTGGCACAGTGGTTAGCACTGCTACCTCACAGTACCAGAGACCTGGGTTCAATTCCCAGCTCGGGCAACTGTCTGTGTGGAGTTTGCACATTCTCCCAGAGTCTGCGTGGGTTTCCTCTGGGTGCTCCGGTTTCCTCCCACAGTCCAAAGATGTGCAGGTTAGGTGAATTGGCCATGCTAAATTGCCTGTAGTGTTCGGTGAAGGAGTAAATGTAGTGGAATGGGTGAGGGTGGGTTGCTCTTCGGAGGGTCGGTGTGGACTTGTTGGGCCGAAGGGCCTGTTTCACACTGTAAATAATCTAATCATAATTCTATCAAGACAAACAGTGCCAGAATATATACAATTTTGCACTGTCTGCAAATTTTATCTTTTAAAACAAACACTCAATATTCAGCTCATCAATGGAACTGGCCAAGTTTCAGGTGGAAATTAAGAGCTGATTGGGGCAGCATCTTCAAATTGCATTTATTTTTACGAGTTCCTGTTATTTATTAAAATTTTAGTTTGTACGAAGAAACTTAATTTACTGGATATGGTTATCATTTACCAAAATAATTAAATAGTTCTGTTTATGTTCAGTAATCATTCATAGGTAGAGTGATTATTTTTCATGACAAATTGATTTTAAGGTAAATGAATAAAACTACATCAGGTTAACTCAAATATTGTCAACAAATATTTCATTCATGAAAAATAAAAGTATGCATTATTATGCTGCAAAACTGTTTATAGACGATGTGCTTTGTGATCATGCTAACATATTTAGCAGACACTTGAACTGTCTCAGCACAACCTCAAGCACATTCTTGGAGGATAGAAATTTTTTGCTGGTCTCATTCAATTCACTGTTCAAAAGAATATCTTTCAGATTTAAAAAACTGAAGTTATGGTTCATATTCTGAGCCTACCCCATTAGACAAGATTAAAGAGAAGTGGTCATGAGAAATCCTTCCGACAGAGAAGAATTCGTGGGCTTCTCCAAACTACCTTCATACGATTTCTGAGGAAGGACCACTCGATGCGAAACTTTAATTCTGATTTCTCTCATAAATGCTGCCAGACGTGCTGGCACTGGCTCGTTTAATAGCTATACCTAGAGCCAATCTCCTGCTCTTTTTCCCCACAGACTCTTGCACCCATAACCACTCACACCCTTACTTAAAAATACTCTATCAATCCATTTTCTCATTGAAATTCCTGACCCCGAAACATTCTAGAAAACCCCCTCCTCACTGTCTCGGATGTATTCACATTTTTCCGATTTTTTTTCAGCTACAATGATGGATATATCATTTTGTGAGGGGGGATTGGGGAGCGAAGAAGTGGGTTTATACCTTGGTTCCATGATAAAAATCGTCGACAGCTTGGTACCCCATGAAGGGGAACTGCATGTGTGTGTGGCTGTCGATGCCCCCGGGCAGCACCAGTTTACCAGTGGCATCAATTACTCGACACCCCTTGGGATGGGACAGTTGACAGCCCACTGCCTGGATCAGCCCGCAATCAATATAGACATCGGCCAGCACCGAGCTGTTCTCATTCACCACCGTACCGCCGCGGATCAGGATACCACCACAGCCACTCATGTTTGCTTGGTTAGTTAGTTGGTTGGTCAATCAACTCGCTCCCAGTGCCACTTCTGCACGCAAGACCGCTCCTTTTTAAATCGTTCAAAACGCGCGTGCACCAACCGTCCGCACGGCGAATGGCATGGAACTGAACTGTGGGCCCGCCCCCTACTGCTATCAAAAGAAATGAGATTACTAGTGTGGAGACAGGCCCTTCGGCACAACAACTCCACACGGACCCTCCTAAGAGTAACCCACCCAGACCCATTCACCTCTAACTAAAGCATCTAACACGATGGGCAATTTAGCATGGCCAATTCATCTGCCCTACACATCTTTGGACTATTAATTCTATTTCTATTTCTCTCCAGTAGTCTGGTTAAAAGGGCGCTGTGGTTGTCTTCTGTGTTCTTAGAAGTAAGCGTGCACAGCTGATGACCTCCATCTGCCAGGGTCTACGTGGGCTCCCTTGAAGTGAGGAACGAGTAGCCTCCTTGTGTACGCAGTGATTTGGCTGCTACAAAACATAAGAGGACCTCCGCAGGTCTGTCAGCATCTGTGGAGAGAAAGCGGAATCAATGTTTCGGGAGAACCGATTGCACCTAGGGAACTTGGGTTTTTGGGGGGGGGGGGGGGTTGCGGAGAAAGATGGTGAAACAAATAGGTTAGAGAGGTCAGGACTGGTGGGTGGGGGGGTCTAATCAGGATCTAGGGGCAGGGAAAGGTGAGAACTGAGGGGGGAGGAAAGAGATCAGTACTTTGGACAAGGAGATAGAGTCATAGAGATGTACAGTACGGAAATAGACCCTTTGGTTCAACCAGATATTCCAACCTAGTTTAGTCCCACCTGCCAGCACTTGCCGCATTTCCCTCCAAAACCTTCCTATTCATAGAGTCATAGAGATGTACAACGTGAAAACAGATCCTTCGGTCCTACTCGTCCATGCTGACCAGATATCCCAACCCAATCTAGTTCCACCTGCCAGCACCTGGCTCATATTCCTCCAAGCCCTTCCTATTCATATACCACATCCAAATGCCTCTTAAATGTTGCAATTGTACCAACTTCCACCACTTCCTGTGGCAGCCTATTTCACACAGTCTCTTTTATATTTTTTCCTTCCTCACCATAAAATTATGCCCTCTAGTTCTGGTCATAGAGTCATAGAGATGTACAGCACAGAAACAGACCCTTGGGTCCAACTCATCCATGCCGACCAGATATCCCAACTCAATCTAGTCCCACCTGCCAGCTCCCAGCCCATATCCCTCCAAACCCTTCCTATTCATATACCCATCCAAATGCCTTTTAAATGTTGCAATTGTACTAGCCTTCACCACTTCCTCTGGCAGCTCATTCCATACATGTAACAGCCTCTGTGTGAAAAAGTTGCCTCTTAGTTCTCTTTTACATCTTTCTCCTCTCACCCTAAACCTATGCCCTCTAGTTCTGGACTCCATCACCCCAAGGAAAAGATTTTGTCTATCCTATCCATGCTCCTCATGATTTTATAAACCTCTATAAGGTCACCTCTCAGCCTCCGATGCTCCAGGGAAAACTGCCATAGCCTATTCAACCTCTCCCTATAGCTCAAATCCTCCAACCCTAGCAACATCTTTTCTGAACCTTTTCAAGTTTCACATGTTACGCTTTTCATTCCTGGGACAATTCTCATGAACCTCCTCTGAATCTGCTCCAAGGCCTGCACATCCTTCCTGAGATACGGGGCCCAAAACTGTGCACAATACTCCAAATGTGGTCTGACCAGAGCCTTACAGAGCCTCAGAAGTACATCCCTGCTTTTATATTCAAGTCCTCTCAAAATAAATGCCATCACTGCAAGTGCCTTCCTAAGTACTGACTCAACCTGCAAGTTTACCTTGAGAGAATCCTGGCCTAGAACTAACTCCCAAGTCTCTTTGCACTTCAGATTTCTGAATTTTCTCCCCATTTATAAAATAGTATATGCCTCTTCTTCCTTCCAAAGTGCATGACTTCACACTTTCCCACATTGTGCTCCATCTGCCACTTCTTTGCCCACTCTCCTAACCTGTCCAAATCCTTCTGCAGCCTCCCCACCTCCTCAATGATATCTGTCTCTCTACTTATCTTTGTATCATCTGTGAACATAGCCAAAATGCCTCAGTTCCTTCTTCTTGATTGTTAATGTATAAATTGAAAAATTGTGGTCTCAACACTGAGCCTTTCAAACCTCTTGTCACCGGCTGCTATCCAGAGAAGGTCTCTTTTTACCTCCACGCTGCTTTCTGCTAGACAGTCCAGCTTCAATGCATGATAGCATCTTGCGTCTGACGCCATGGGCCTTATTTTACTCAGTTGCCTCCTGTGCAGCACCTATCAAAGGCTTCCTTGAAGTCCATGTAGAGAACATCCATTGGCTTTCCTCAGTCTAACCTGCTCGTTACTTCTTCAAAGAATTCTAGCACATTTGTCAAACATGACCTCCCCTTGATGAAACCGTGCTGACTTTGACCTATTTTACCATACAAAGGATTCCCACAACTGAGGTTAGGCTAATTGGTATGTAATGTTCTGTCTTTTGCCTTACTCCCTTTTAAACAAGGGTGTCACGTTAGTGATTTTCCAGTCCTCTGGGACCCTTTCTGATTCTAAAAATGCCTGAAAGATCAACACTAACCCTCTGCTATCTCTTCAGTTATCTCCCTTAGAACACTGGAGTGTAGTCCATCTGTATCCACCTTCAGGCTATTCAGTTTTTCTTGAGTTACTCACAGAGTCATTACAAATTTGAAAGCTTTTTAAAAATATGCAGATGTCTTCAATTTACCTATCTTTTAGATGGAAGTTGATAAAAGCATAAACCGAGTTCTCTACTTAACAAGAATACAATTTGCTATAGATAAATGATTATACAACTCTAACAGTTAAATTCTAATCCTCTAATAAAAACTCTAGCTCTACCCACAGGCATACATGCAGATACAAAAACTATGGATATTATGCTTATAGGGAAAGACTGGTTACACAGTTCAATTAGTCCCTGTCTAGAGGAGTTTATTGTGATGATCTTAGCTCGTTGTGATGTGCTGCTCAATGATTCTCCATCTCTAGATACTTTCATTTCCTTGCAGAAGCATCTTGGGCAGCCAATTTACATCAAGGAAGTCTCTGGCATACTAGTTAAGAGCCTCTGCTTACAACTGACGAGAGAAAAAAAAAACTCATTTTTTTGGACTTGCCATGGTTTTTATTCGAGAGGAAACAGACTGTTCCTGCCCTCTGGCTATCTAATGGCTCATCCCAAAGATTCAAACCCCAAGCTATTCAACAACCTGTGAGCCAATCACATAGTTTTTGACAGGAAGAAGGCCTTTACGTTGGAAATTGGGTCCTTTAGAAACTAAGCTTTCGCAGTATTCATTATGGAGCATGAGATTTAATTTAACAACTATTACTGTAGTACTTAATTTCCAGAGTTCCAATATAGGAAGACAAAAGGAAAAAATAGAAAAAAATCACGGAGGTCACAATTTGTTTTGAACTAGCATTAACAAGGTGGCCCAAATCCATCTTGTTATCAATGTGTGTTTAAAAGTAGGAAGTACTTGTTCTTAGAAAGAATGGTAAATTAATACTCAGGTGAAGGCAAATCGTACTCTGTGGCAGTCTGAGAATATAAAACTCTTACAGACAGTTTAGTTTAAATTATTACTTTTATTTACCAACGGCATCAATGTTACACTATAACATAGATACCTTCAAGCCAGGCTTGAGCTACAGTTTTAAAACTATTAGCAGAGTAGTGAAGCCAGCTCTTACCCCTAAGAGCTCTCTCAGGCTATTCCCCTTATTGCTGCAAACAGGCTGTCTTTATACAGAAATTGAGATTAAAATTATAAAAGCACCACATGTCCTTAATCAGATAAGCAGCAATAAAATGACAAAAGTTTGCAGAGGAAGAGAAACTCATTGACAGGTCTGAGTATGCTTGACTAATTAAGCTACATGCACATCAAAGTGGGAACTCTGATCAAGCCAGGGCAAATGGCCAATTGCTTTGGCTAGATAACTTTCCCTGTTAATAGTACATCATAACGAGGGACTTGTCTAAACTATGAGGAAAAGGTCTTGAGGTAACCTTGCTCAGCTAACAAGCCCAGTATCATTGTCCGACAAAATGGCTTTTTCTTTTAGAATCATCTTAGATTTCCAAAATGCAAATTAAATTCATAACATTCCCAGATCTCAAGCTCCGGGGAACGACACAAAATCATTCAATCCATGACAAGCAAGCGTACTCAAATTCGATCACAAAGAGTTAAGATTTCCAGCAGCTTTTGTCCTCTCTCTCTCTGTCTCTCTCTCTCTATCAATGAACCTTGAACCCTTTGGTCAGTGAATGTAATTTCCAGAAGAATGTTTTTTTCTCTCTCTCTCTCTCGCTTACACAGATGAACATCTTTCAACTTTCTTACTATGTCAGTTTCAGCCTTTGTCTCATAGAGCCAGGAACCCAGATTTGATTCTACCCTGGGATGCCTGTCTGTATGCAGTTTGCACATTCTCCTTATGTCTGCATGGGTTTCCTCTGGCTGTTGTAGTTTCCTCCAACAGTCCAAAGATGTTTGGCAGCTTGGTCATGCTAGATTGTCCATAGTTTCCAGGGATGTGAAAGCAATGTGGATTAGCCATGGGAAATGCAGGGTTACATGGATAGGGGAGGGGGTCTTGGGATGGGTGGGATGCTCTTTGGAGGTTCAGAGTACATTCGATGGGCTGAATCGCCTGCTTCAACACTATAGGAATTTTATGAATAACATTACAAGTCATTCCAAACAATGTATCTCATCATCACCCTGCTATTTGTGTATTGGGGGTGCAGGTTTCACTGGCAAGGCCATCATTCCTTGTTCATCCCTAAATCTCCTTGAATGGAATACCTTGTTAGCCCATTTCAGAGAGTAGTCACATATAGGCTGGACCAGGAAGGACAGCAGATTCCCTCCATAACAGGCAATAGTGAACTAATTTTTGCAACAGTTGTTATCATTAGGCTTTTTTTAGATCAAGAGTTTTTCAATTTACATTTTACTAGTGGCTGTGGTGGATAGAATTTGAACCAATACCCTAGAGCAACAACCTGGGGTTCTGGATTTCTAGTCTGGTGATTTTACCATGACATATCTTAGCCCATCCATATCGACATATGAACAAGGAACAAGAGTAGGCCACTTGACATTTTAATCTTAACTCAACATACCTGCATATATAGTATACACAATAATCTTTCAACCGCCCTGTGATCAAGAATCTGTCCACTACTTCCTTAAAAATATTTCAACAATTCTGCATCCACTGCCTTTTGAGGAATAGGATTCCAAAACCCGCAACCTTCTAAGAGATAAAATATTTCCTCATCTCTGTTTTAAATGGTCGCTCCCTTATTTCTAAACTATAATCTCTAGTTCTCATTTCTCCCACAAGAGGAAACATCCTCCTAATCAAGACCCCTGAGGATCTTAAAATTTTCAATTAAGTCACCTCTGACTCCTGTATACTCTAGAGGATACAGGTGCAGGCTGTCATATCCAAGCAGCACTTCAACAGTATTTCACTTCTAAAGTGCATCATTAAAACAATCTTCTATAGGATGTAGGTTTGCACCTTGACCTGTAGGTTTGATATCCAGACGTTTCATTACCTGGCTAGGTAACATCATCAATGGCGACCTCCAAGTGAAGCAAAGCTGTTGCCTCCTGCTTTCTATTTATATGTTTGTCCTGGATGGGGTTCCTGGGGTTTGTGGTGATGTCATTTCCTGTTCGTTTTCTGAGGGGTTGATAGAAGAATGGAGAAAGTGAAGTCATATGGTGTGCAGGGTGTTCTAGCTAGTTGAATAAAGCAACAAGAGACAGAGAGAAGAAGTTGAAGGGAGTTTCTCGAAATGAGAAAGGTGACCAGTGGTGTTCCACAGGAATCACTGCTGGGACCACTGTTGTTTGTGATATACATACATGATTAGATTAGATTAGACTTACAGTGTGGAAACAGGCCCTTCGGCCCAACAAGTCCACACCGACCCACCGAAGCGCAACCCACCCATACCCCTACATTTTACCCCTTACCTAACACTACGGGCAATTTAGCTTGGCCAATTCACCTGACCCGCACATCTTTGTGACTGTGGGAGGAAACCGGAGCACCCGGAGGAAACCCACGCAGACACGGGGAGAACGTGCAAACTCCACACAGTCAGTCGCCTGAGTCGGGAATTGAACCCGGGTCTACAGGCGCTGTGAGGCAGCAGTGCTAACCACTGTGCCACCGTGCCGTCCATGATCTGGAAGAGGACATCATTGGTCTGATCAGCAAGTTTGCAGATGACATGAAGATTGTTGGAGTAGCAGAAAGCATAGGGGACTGTCAAAGAATACAGGAGAATATAGATAGACTGGAGAGTTGGGTAGAGAAGTGGCAGATGGAGTTAAATCCAGGAAAATGTGAGGTGTTACATTTTGGGAAGTCTAATTCTAGACCCAACTATACTGTAAATGGAAGAGCCTTGGGAAAGGTTGATGAGCAGAGAGATCTGGGAGTTGAGGTCCATTGTACGCTGAAGATGGCTGCACAGGTAGATTGAGTGGTAAAGAAGGCATATGATATGCTTGCCTTCATCAGACGGTATAAGAGCTGGCAGGTCACGTTAAAATTGTACAAGATTTTGGTTCGGCTGCATTTAGAATGCTGTGTACAGTTCTGGTCACTACATTACCAAAAGGATGCGGACGCTTTGGAGAGGGTGCAGAGAAGGTTAACGAGGATGTTGCCTGGCTTGGAAGGTGCTAGCTCTGGAGAGAGGTTGAGTAAGCAAAGAAAGAGATTGAGGGCGACCTGATTGAGGTCTATAAAATCATGAAGGGTATAGACAGGGTGGATAGAGATAAGGTTTTTCCCAGGGTGAGGGATTCAATAATGAGAGGTCACGCGTTCAAGGTGAGAGATGAAAAGTTTAAGGGGGATACACGTGAAAAGTATTTTACACAGAGAGTGCTAAGTGCCTGGAATGTGTTGCCAGCAGAGGTAGTGGAGGCAGGCATGGTAGATTCATTAAGGTGCCTCTGGACAGATGTATGAGTAGGGGAGTGGAGCAGAGGGATATAGATGCTTAGGAATTAAGTGATAGGTTTAGACAGTGTATTTGGATCAGCTCAGGCTTGGAGGGCAGAAGGGACTATAAATTTTCTTGTTCTTTGTTCTCTTATGCACACATCAAGAAAATGGCATACAGCTCAAATTCTATTGCAAGAACAAATTTTTATACTGTTTTTACAGACAAGTTTCGAACCACAAGTTTCTTTTTTTACTCCTATCTCCTCCCAATTGTATTCGCATACATCAAATCCCAATTTAGTATTTAGAACTATACCATCCAAACACATCATTACATTTTCACATCTCGGATGATAAATATGTACTTTGTTATTACCTTTTTTCAGTCCCTCCTATTGCCTGACTATCTATTTTAAGTTCCAAAGTCCATCCAGCACAAAGTTTTCAAATATTTCACATAAGTTTAAAAACATCGTGCTAGGAGCTGGCCCTATCCACAAAACTCACCAAACCACCAGAACAAGTTAACCATCATTTATGCTTTGGCTAGTTGGTCCTATTTACAGACCATCAAAGGGCTCTTAAGAATAACGTCCTTTTGGTAAGTCCTTCTGTAAGTTTCAATGAGTGTGAAGGTAATTGAAACTTACAGAATATTGAACAGCCTGAGTTGATGTTGGAAAGATGTTTCCATTGGTAGAAGAAACTAGAACCCGAGGGTACAGCCTTAGAGTAAAGGGAAGACCTTTTAGAATGGAGATAAGATGCTTAATCAGCCAGAGAGTGGTGCATCTATGTAATTCACTGCCACAGAAGGCTATGAAGGCCAGGTCATTGAATGTATTTAAGACTGAGATAGATAAGTTCTTGATTGTCAAGGGGATCAAGGGTTAAGAGGAGAAAACTGGACAATGGGGATAAGAAAGTTATCGGATATGATTGAATGGTAGAGCAGACTCTTTGGGCTGAATAGCCTATATTTTATGGACTTATGGCATCCAGTGGACCCTTTTTTAAAAGCTTTTGGATTTTTTTTTAAAAAAGAAATTGACACCAATATAACTAGCAAATGTTTTGATAAAAATTTTCAATATAAAGTCATACAGAAAAAGACCATTCAGCCCAACTTATCCATGCCAAACAAGCTTCCCATACTAAACTAGTCCCACTTGCTTGTGTTTGGCTCATTTCCCTCCAAACCTTACTTTCAGTCATTTGAAAAAAAGTTTGCTGATTTGGTGGCTCAGTGGCTAGCACAGTTGCCTCACAACAACAGGGTCCTGGGTTTGACTCCAGCCTTGGATGATTGTGCAAATTCCACACGTTCTCCTCAGGTCTGTGTGAGTTTCCCTCAGATGCTCTGATTTCCTTCCACAGTCCAAAGGTGTGCAGATTAGGTGGATTGGTTATGCTAAATTTCCCTGTAATATGCAGACTGGTTGGATTAGCTATGGGAAATGCAGTGTTAGGGTAGGAAAGTGGGTCTGAGTGGGATGCTCTTTGGGGCTCAGTGTGGGCCCTACAGGCTAAATAGCCTGCTTCCATACAGTCAGGATTCTATGATTATTTAATAGTGGGCTAGACATTCTCATGTTTATATTGTGGTAGATACATTTTCAGTGTACTAATCAAATCATGACAAGTTACTACTTTTAAATACAAGAAATATTTTTAATATAAAAAGGTTCTAAAACACCACCTAATTGCCCTGGTTCATGACAGATTTTATGTTTTATGCAAATGACTGAGGTGGAAACTCAGAAAATATATATTTCTCAAAATAAGTGCAGTTTGCATGTGGATCACCAATTGTGGCCAAAGCAACAACTCAACCCACATAATGTTGGCTTTATGTTCTTTCTAATATAAATATATATCTTATGCTGTTCTACCACAAGAGTCAGATTGCTTAGATTTAGAATTTATCTATCAATTATAACAGTACCTAAACAGTCCAAAGTTGAAACTGATCAATTTCAAAGAGGGCAAACAAACAATAAACATAATCTCAAAAGAATCTAACTGTCCAGTCCTGAATGTTAAGAAAATTACAAATGAGGTTACCGTTAGTGCTTCAAATCCATTACACAATGCTACCTGGAGATTGCAAAGTACTAAACCTCTAAGTGAGTGATAATTCATTTCCTATTGATTTGTATAGTATAAATGAAACAGTAATCATATTAACTGGACCAGGATATCTTAGAAGCACTGATCCAGGAACAAGGCATTTAGGTTTTATAATGCAATGTTGAATAGACAACTGAAAACAGCCCAAAGTTCTGTTTTAATTAAGTACATTTTCATGCCAACATGATTTCAACAAATCATCCCAAAAGAATTGCACTTTGGCAAATTCCAAATCCAATCTAACATTCTTTACTTTATTATTTAACAGGATGCAGACATCTCTGGCTAGGCCAGCATTCTTCATTGGGTCCTAGTAGCCCCTGAGAAGGTGGTGGTGAGCTGCCTTTTTCAACTGCTTTGTCCTTGAGGTGCAGGTAGTTACACTATGACAGTAGAAGGGAGTGATAGGATTTGTGACTCTTAGGCAAGTTACTACAGACACCTTGACAAGTTACTACAGTGCATTTTATAGATGGCGCACATGGCTGCTACTGGGAATTGAGTTTTTTTGAGTCAGTTAAAGATGGTGAAATTAAGTATCAATCAAGTGGACTACATTGCCCTGGATAGTATTAACCTTCTTGACTGTTCATTCATTCAGGCAAGTGAAGAATATTTCACCACATTTCTGACATGTGCCTTGACATGTGGAGAGACATTAGGAAATCCGAGTCTAAGTTAGTTGCCACAAAATTCACAGCTTAAATATTTAGATTCTTTCTTGGTGGCAATAGCCATTGCTTGGCACTTGTGTGACCCAAATGTTACTTGCCATATAACAGCCCATTCCTGAGTATAATCTGGATCTTAACGCTCTTCAAGCAAAGTGCTTCCATATGTTATGATGCTATCACTTTAACACGGTTATTTTGTCCTTGGGTCTTTGAAAGAGAGGTTGTAAAGGCAGAGGTGCCGAAATGTCTCAGAGGAGCCAAGTCTAACAATGGCAGGAGCATGTCCAGTTCAGGATTTTTCTATTTTGGTTTATTTTCAGCAGAAAATATATTGGTAGCAGGCATAGAACTGCTGCAGATGATCCCTGGCTGACTTTTCTCTCTGAAATCTTTCCTGCCTGTAAGAACTTGTGTTTGAATTTACCTATTGCCAAGGTGTGTGTTTATGATAGGTTATAGCTCCTTAATTAAGTTGCAGTTTTGAGTCAGTTGAGTTTTCAAATAGTTGTTATTCTAAATGGTTTTCTTTTGTTTGTGGTTCAACTATAGTAATTAAATGTGCTTTGCTTAAAGCTTGACCAGTTGCATTACATCTGGACTATCCACTTCACATCTGCCTTTAAAATAAGAAAAGTTAGGGTCTCGGTTATCTTCTTAAATATTTAGAGGGGGTCTGGTCCATAACACATACCTGTAGAAAAAAGTAAAAGTAGGACTGGCAGCATCTATGGAGGGAGAAACAGTTAATGTGGAGTCCTGTATTCCTTTGTAGTCAGCATCCAAATGTTAACTTTTTCTCTACAGATGCAGCCAGACCTCTTAAGTTTTTTCAGCATTCTCTGTGTTTTAACATTTTCAACATCTGCAGTATTTTGCATTTATAGAAGTGGAATGTTCTGCTACAGCTGTACAAAGTATTAGTGGGATCACATCTTGAATATGAGAAAATTATCTCATTTAGAAAAAAATATAAATGAAGATGTAGTTTAGAGAAGGTTCGTTTGATGTGTCAAATAGATTGATTTTAAAAAATGAAAAAAATAAACACTTTGTGAATAAATCTACTTAAAGACTGGCTTTTTTTTGCCTTCACCAACTGACTATCGAGAGTATAACATCCTGTTATAACACCCTTGTGATGAAGGGATGGTCATTGGTGAAGTGAGAAGATGCAGATGGTTGGCCCTAGGACACCAACTTGAGAAATTTTCATAATATTATCCAGGGGTGAGATCCAGCCTCCAGCAGCCACATTTCCCTTGCACGAGGTAGGACTTCAAAAGCACAGAAACTGCCTCCACCCACCAATTCCTATTGACTCCAGTTTTGCTAGAGCCACTTAATATCATTGACTGTCAAATATTGCCTTGCTTTCAAGGGCAGTCATTTTCATCTCGTTTTTGGAATTGAACTCTTGTGTATATTGGGACCAAGTCTAAAAGAAGATTCAGCCCATAGCTTTTGCAGTTATGAGTATGTATAGTTAGTATCTTGCTATCAAGTGGAACAAATTATATGTTTTTTTCCTTTAATGTGTAAGGCTCTGAAGTCATTAAGGGTAGGTATATTTATGTGGCAACCCTCTCCAGTGATATAGTTTACCAGCATTCACAAGTGGATATAGCAGGACAGCGGATCCATCGTTCACGGAATCACTTAACTCTACCACTTACTGTTTCGACTGTTTAGCACATAAATAGCTCCATTCAGTAACTTAGGTTGATACCTTATTTTAGGTATGCCTGGTGCTGCTCCAGGTACACTCCCTTGCACTCTTCATTTAACAAAAGTTGATCTCCTGGTGGAACAGAGAAACCATGAGGTTACAGTTTGTGATTAAGTACAATTCTGCTCCTTATGGTCCATATTAATTCTTGGAAGCCCAATTTTGAATCATCAGATCTGTTCGAAATCTATCCCATTTAGCTCTGAGGTAATGCTACACAACTTGATGTGAAGACAAACTTCACCTTTCCACAACAATTGGCAAGAGTAACCACTGCGCAATGCCATGGACTGATGCATGTGGCAGGCTGGTTGGTGAGGAATACAAAGTTTTTTCCCCTTGTTGGTTCCCTCATCACTGCAACAGACCCAATCTAGCAGCTATGACCTTTTGGACCTGACTAGTAGTGGTGCTACGGATTACTCTTGTTGGATATTGAAGACCTCAACCCAGAGTATATTCTGTGCCCTTGCTATGCTCAGTGTTTCCTCCAAAAAATTAGAGGTTTACAGATTTACGAGGTGAAGGAGAGTTTTGGAGGAGAGTCAATAGAAAGCAATCAGAAAGTTCCCTGACTTGCATTTGACTTGATGCGTTTGAGACTTCTTACACTCTGGAGTCAGTGGGAACACCCAGGGCAGCTCCCTCCTGACTGTATAACAGTATGCCACCATCTCTGCTGACTCTGTACTGCTGATAGGACAGGATACAATCAGGGATGGTGGTATCATACACACAATTATACTTCTAGACAATATAAAGCTGTTGTTCAACTAGTCTGTGGGACACCTCTCTCAACTATGTTAAGCCCACTTTGTTAGCAAAGAATGTTTTTCAGGCCGTTGTCTGTGACACTTTGGTTGATGCCAGAAAGTCTATGTTGTTATGACATTTTCTTTTTTAAGAACATTAGTGAACCAGATGGGATTTTGCTACAATCTACAATGTTTTTGTAGTCAACATTAAGCTAGCTTTTAATTCAAGAGTTATTACTTGAATTTAAATTCAATTACATTCCATGATAGGGATTGAACCCAAGACTCTAGAGCCGAAGTCTGGGGACCTGGATTACTAGGAGAAAGTGAGGACTGCAGATGCTGGAGATCAGAGCTTAAAAATGTGTTGCTGGAAAAGCACAGCAGCATCAAAGGACTTATGCCCATAACATCGATTCTCCTGTTCCTTTGATGCTGCCTGACCTGCTGCGCTTTTTCAGCAACACATTTTTAAGACCTGGATTACTAGCCCAGGGTACATTAATACTAAGCCACCACGATGAATGATTATAGGGGGCATGCAGGAATATAGAGTTAAGATTAAAATCAGATGAGGCATGACTTTACTGAATGCAGAAGCAAGCTCGGAGAGCCACTTTTGTTTCTATGTTTTCACCTAGATTTTTTTCTGTCATTAGTAAACCATAACAAAAGTGTTCAATTTTTATGAAGTAAAGTTACAACCTTTTGGCAGGGATGAAGTAATGGTGAAGAGACAAAGACTATGCATTATTGCATCATCCTGTAGGGAATGGTACTGACAATTTCTGGTTTGACTAAATTCATCACGTGGAGTGAACAACAAAAAATCTGACTTCGTCAAGAGGAGAAAAAACTCCAGGTTCATGAAACATGCAAGGGAACTTCTTGCCATACCTGAAGATTTAGTCCTAGCGTTTTGCCTGTTGCCTGACAGTTCAGAGACAAGTCTTTGCCTATAATCATCTGGAGAGCAAATGCCAACTGTGTTAAGTACTGAGTTGTGCAACTAAATTGAAAGCAGAAGTAAGTATCTTGGAAATAGATCTATCAATGTTAGTCAAACTGTTACCAGCATAATAGGGAATATTCAAATGTTTTTTATATTCACTGTTTGATAATTTTCAAGCACAAAAACGGTGTTCATGGCTCAATAGCGTGTGAACAAAAGATGGAGATGCGAACTGGATGCTTCAGCTCACTCCAACCATACAAAACGCTAGGTCTAAATCTTCAGGTATGGCAAGAAGTTCCCTTGCAAATCCATTCTTCTTTCAACATTATTCTGGTTTGTCTGCAATTCTTAAGCTTAAGTTTGAACTGATTAAAATGTTGAAACACCACTGAATTTACCATTTATGAATATAACCAGGCATGCATAACTACATTCCCCAAAAGCAAAACCAGCTGTACCAAATATTTTAGGAAGAATATTCAATTACATACATCAAATGCTCACCTTCAAGTGGTATGACTATTTCATGAAATACACAAGAACATATAAATTAGCAGATCATTCAGCCCTCGAGCTAGTTCAGCCTTTTAAGATGATCATGGGTTAATTTGGTGTTGACTTGCACACTCCCCTCTATGCCAATAACCTTAGACTTTCTAACCTTACAGGAAGTTACCTACCTCCATCTCAATAGTATTCAATGAGCTAGCCTCCTTAAACAGAGTATTCCAGAGTCGTATGTTGTTTTGAGAGAAAAACAAATTCTTCTCATCTCCATTTTAAAAGGGTGACCCTGATTTTAAAAATTGCCGTCTGGTTCTGGACTCAAGAGGAAACATCCGTTCAATATCCACATTGTTGAGACCATTTAGGGTCTTAAGGCAGTTCAATCAAATCATCCGTAAATCTTCTGAACAAGAACAGTCTGTCCAATCTATCCTCAAATTAACCCATTTATTTCTTTAATCAAGCTAGCTAACCCCTTCCAAACTGCCTCCTATGCATTAACACTTTTTCTTACAGAGCAAAACTGCACACAATTTAAGATATGGTCAAGGCTCCATAAAATTGAAGCGTAATATCCTTCGTTTTATGTTCAATTCCTTGTGAAATAATGAATTGCATCCATTAGTCTTCTTAATTATTGGCTGTATTTGCATACTAATGTCTTGCTACTTGTGTCCAAAAATACTCAGATTTCTCCATTTCAGAATTGTGCATTCTTCATTTATGTAAAAATGTTTTTTTCAATTCTTCTTGCCTAAATGAAAAAAATCACATTTTCCCACTTCATACCCCCAACGGCCAGATTTTCACCGACCTTTGTAATTTTGAAATTTAGTTTTCAGTGACCATAATTCAGTTATGTTTAGTTTAGTGATGGAAACAAATAGGTACATGCCACAGGGCAAAAGTTATCGATGGGGCAAGGACAATTATAATGCAATTAGACAAGACTTAGGATGCATAGAATGGGGCAGCAAAATGCAGGGGATGGGGACAATCAAAATGTGGACCTGGTTTAAGGAACAGATATTGGATGTTCTTGATAGGTATGTCCCTGTCAGGCAGGGAGGAAATGATAAAGGTAAGAGAACCGTGGTTTACTACAGAAATTGCATCTCTTGTTAAGTGGAAGAAGGAGATTTATATGATGAGACGAGATGGTGCAGATGAGGCGATGGAGCGTTACAGGTTAGCTAGGAAGAATTTAAAGAGAGGGTTAAGAAGAGCAAAGAGGGGACATGAGCAGTCTTCAAAATAAAGGAGAACCCTAAAGCTTTCTATAGGTATGTGAGGAATAAAAAGGATGACTAGGGTAGGAATAGGGTCAGTCAAAGATAGAAGTGGGAAGTTGTGTGTAGACCCTGTGGAGATCAGAGAGATGCTAAATGAATATTTCTCATTAGTTTTCACTCAGGAAAAGGAGAATACTATAGATGAGAAGAATGAGGTACGAGATATTAGACTAGAAATGATCAAGGCTAGTAAGGAAGAGGAGTTATCAATTCTAGGAGTGAAAAGTAGACAAGTCCTCTGAGCCAGATGGGATTTATCCAAGGATTCTCTGGGAAGCAAGGGAGAAGATGTTGGCATCTTTGGCTTTGATCTTTGAGTCATCATTTTCTACAGGTTTAGTACCAGAGGACTGGAAGATTGCAAATGTTGCACCCTTGTTCAAGAAGGGCAGTAGATATGACCTAGGTAATTATTGACCAGTGAGCCTTACATCTGTTGTAGGAGAAGTTTTGGAAAGGATTATAAGAGATAGAATTTATAATCATCTAGCAAGTAACAGTTTGATTGGAGATAGTCAACTTAGTTTCGTCAAGGGCATGTCATGTCTCACAAACCTGAGTTTTTTGAGAAGATGACCAAGCATATGGATGAGGGTAGGGCAGTTGACGTGGTGTACGTGGACTTCCGTAAAGCCTTTGATAAGGTTCCACATGGTAGGCTGTTGGAGAAAATGCAGAGGCATGGGATTGAGGGTGATTTAGCAGTTTGGATTAGAAACTGGCTTTCTGAAAGAAGGCAGCGAGTGGGGTTGATGGAAAATATTCAGCCTGGAGTCCAGTTGCTAGTGGTGTGCCACAAGGATCTGTTTTGAGACCACTGCTGTTTGTCATTTTTATAAATGACTTGGAAGCAGGCATAGGTGGATGGGTTAGTAAGTTTGCAGATGACACTAAAGCCGGTGGAGTAGTGGACAGTGTGGAAGAATGTTGTAGGTTGCAGGGGACTTGGATAAACTGCAGAATTGGGCTGAGATGTGGCAAATGGAGTTCAATGCAGATAAATGTGAGGTGATTCACTTTACAGGAAGGCAGAATATTGTGTCAATGGAAAGATTCTTGGTAGAGTGGATATGCAGAGGGATCTTGCAGTCCATATACATAGATCCCTAAAGTTGCCACCCAAGGTTGAGAGTGCTGTTAAGAAGGCATACGGTGTATTAAGTTTTATTGGTAGAGGGACTGAGTTCTGGAGCAGTAATGTCATGCTGCAACTATACAAAACGCTAGTGCGGCTGTACTTGGAATATTGTATACAGTTCTGGTTGCCCCATTACAGGAAGGATGTGGAAGCACTGGAAAAGGTGCAGAGATTTACCAAGATGTTGCCTGGTCTGGAGGAAAAGTCTTATGAGGAAGGGCTAAGAGACTTGGGTCTGCTCTCATTGGAAAGAATAAGGATAAGAAGGGATTTGATAGAGACATACAAGATGATCAGAGCATTAGATAGAGTGGACAGTGAAAGTCTTTTTCCTAGGATGAAGATGTCAGCTTGTATGAGAGGGCATATCTACTAATTGAGGGATGATAGATTTAAGATAGATGTCAGAGGCTGGTTCTTTTACTCAGAATGGTAAGGGCATGGAATGCCTTACCTGCCAATGTAGTTAACTCAGCCACATTTGGGAGATTTAAACAATCCTTGGATAAGTACATGGATGATGATGGGATAGTGTAGGGGGGTGGGCTTAGATTAGTTCACAGGGCGGTGCAACAAAGGCCTTTCTTCGCTATATTGTTTCATGTTCAATATTCCCTCATCTAAGTCCAGCATATAAATTGCAAAAAGATTGAAGCACTTGTTACATCCTGTCAATATGGAAACAATCTATATTTATGCATACTCTTTTCAGTCAGACTGTCTCCTATGTATGCTGGCATGCTATCCACCACACCACATCCTTTTATTTTTTGCAAAAGCTGTTACATGCAACTTATGCGAACAGATTTTCCTTGTTTATTCCTTTAAAGAATTCCAATAAATTGATCAAAGATGATTTGCATTTTACAAAAACCATTCTGACTCACGATTATCTTGAGTTTTTTTTTATTCCCAGTTAGAACCTTCTCATGATTAATTCAAACAAACATCAGACTAACTAGCCCAGACTTTGCAGTTTTCTGCCTCTCTCTCTCTCTCATGGGCTAAATTTGCTACTTTCCAGTGTTATGCAACTGTTTCATAATCCAAATTTTATAAAATTAACACCAATTAATCTATTACTCCATGAACTACCTCTTAAGACTCTAAAATGAAGTAATCAACAATTGTAAGAGGAGACAAAATAACTTAATTTATTCAGAAAATATGCTTCATAATTACTGGATCAAACAATTTAGCTTCTGCAGGGTTATTTTATTGCATGGAGATAAAAAAGGGAAAGGGGCATAGTAGTAAACAAAAAATATTTTCCTTGATGCCAAAATGGATTTTTATTTGTTTACATTTCTCTTCAGGTTCGAGACTCAGTTTTCAGGACATCCAATGAGTCTAAATGGCTAAAAATAAAAAATAATGCAATTCATATCAAGAGAAATAAATAAATAAAGACAACATCTTAGAAAGTTATGGAAAAGATGTGTAAAAGCAGAAACTTAAGTTATAATTTATTTCCATTCTACATATTAAAACATATTTATACATTCATATTTTGAATGCATAATACAAACCAAAAATATCATATGGAAGATGTTACTATGTATTTGGTTGATTCCCATAAATCAAAGTAAAAGGCAATAAATATTGTATGACAGCCAGAAAAATCCAGTTTTCTTTCCAAGTACCAAAAGAATTTCAAAGTCACAATGTGCACTGTACCAACAGGAGCATAAATAAAATTAGTTGATGTACTTAATGTTTAGCAGACAAGCAAGGATTCATCATCACTGGTTTCATTCTTCAATGTTGCTTCAAGGCATTCCTCAGGGATCTGGGCTGTATGTACCATCCCACAGTTCTCACAAGGTCCATCTCTATTATTAGACTGTTCTCTGTGAGGAAGTGAAACGCAATTCTTCCTGCATCCCTGCAAACTATTAGAGCCAGGGTCAGTTACTGGTCTGCAATGGTCCCTCACATCCACACCTGATGCTGCATCAGAAATTGGAATTAACAATTCAACATCATCATCATCATCATTATCATCTCTTCCATGCACTCTATTATCAAGCTGTCTCAAGGGACTCTGGTTCTGTCCTGCTAAACTGCATCTCCCAATAGAAATCCGCACTCTGCGCAAACTCTGTGTTACCCTACTCAGTGCGCTGCTCAACTGCTGTCTTGCTGGACTAATGCTTGGCTGCTCTGAGGTTCCCAATTGTGAAGGAACAATGTCTGTAGTAATAGTAGTATGGCAGCCAGTGGAGATTCCAGTTGCTCCAACAATAGCTTCTACTACAGAGGTTGGTGCAGCTTTTTGAGGTAGAGGGGCAACAACACCACCAACCGCCCCTGGTATGTCTCGCTGCTCATCATCTCTATCTGCATCATCAGAATCAAGCATCAAAAGACTTCTGTGCAGACTGCTCCTTTCTGGTTCTCTTGTAACGTGTTGCTCACCAGCTGTGTCACTTCCATCAGTTGACACAAGCGCTAGAGATCCTGAATTCCTGGATCTTGCAAAGCTAAAGACACGGTTCCAGAGGTTAGATTGTCGAGTGGATGTGGTGGATCGAAAAGAGGTTAATCCAAGTTGTGATCGTACTGCCAATCGGAGATTTTCCAAAATGGATGCCTAAAACATAATTGAAGACAATTAGCTTCAGTAGCAAACCTTACAAAAACTAGTTTATATTGTTCCAATCATGTTCTCTTCAAATCCTTGAGAAACTTAAAACAAATATTACAATAAAAAACATTTTGCAAACAACCATGCAGCAGAAAATAATTTATTGGTTTTGGTACTGTTGGGTGAAAGAAAAACATTTAGTTGTATATGAAAGCTTTCATTAATCAGATTGATTGAGTTTTTTGAAGAAGTAACACAAAGAATTGATGAGGACAGAACGGTGGATGTGATCTATATGGACTTCAGTAAGGTATTTGACAAGGTTCCCCATGGGAGACTAGCTAGCAAAGTTAGATCTCATGCAATACAGGGAGAACTAGCCTTCTGGATACAGAACTGGCTCAAAGTTAGAAGACAGAGGGTGGTGGTGGAGGGTTGCTTCTCAGACTGGAGGTCTGTGACCAGTGGAATGCCACAAGGATTGGTGCTGGGTCCACTATTTTTCGTCATTTATATAAATGATTTTGATGTGAGTATAAGAGGTATAGTTAGTAAGTTTGCAGATAAAACCAAAATTGAAGGCGTAGAGGACAGTAAAGAAGGTTATCTCAGATTACAACGGGATATTGATCAGATGGGCCAATGGGCTGAGAAATGGCAGATGGAGTTTAATTTAGATAAATGCGAGATGCTGCATTTTGGGAAAGTAAATCTCAGCAGGACTTATACACTTATTGGTAAGGTCCGAGGGAGTGTTGCTGAATAAAGAGACCATGAAGTGCAAGTTCATATCTCCTTGAAAGTAGAGTCGCAGGTAGAAAGAATAGTGAAGGTGTCTAGATTAGATTAGATTACTTACAGTGTGGAAACAGGCCCTTCGGCCCAACAAGTCCACACCGACCCGCCGAAGCGCAACCCTCCCATACCCCTACATTTTACCATTACCTAACACTATGGACAATTTAGCATAGCCAATTCACCTAACCCGCACATCTTTGGACTGTGGGAGGAAACCGGAGCACCCGGAGGAAACTCACGCAGACACGGGGAGAACGTGCAAACTCCACACAGTCAGTCACCTGAGGCGGGAATTGAACCCGGGTCTCTGGCGCTATGAGGCAACAGTGCTAACTGCTGTGCCACCGTGTCGTTTGGTATGCTTTCCTTTATTTGTCAGAATATTGAGTACAGGAGTTGGAACGTCATATTGCAGCTTTACAGGACATTGGTTAGGCCACTGTTGGAACATTGCATTGAATTCTGGTCTCCTTCCTATCCAGCATTTATTGCCCAACCCTAGTCACCCTTGTAGTGATGGTGATGATCTGCCTTCTTAAACTGCTACAGTTCACATGTTGTAAGTTGACTCAAAATTTGGTGATTTATAGTGAAGCAGATTTGATTAGGGGACAGTGTATAACATGATAGAATTGGGTATCCAATGAACACAGTCGCTGATTTCTCAGCAACAAACCCAATCAAGCAGACAAAATGCATCCTAGCCACTCTCCCCTACATCGAAAACATTTCGGAAATGACTGCCAGAATACTCAGACCCCTTTTGCATTATGGTAGCCCACAAACTCACCAACACACTAAAACAGCAGTTAATGAACATGAAAGACGCTATACAGACAACAAGCAAAATTAATGTCATTTACAAAACACCATGCAAAAACTGTAACAAACACTACATTGGATAAACAGGCAGAAAACTAGCCACCAGGATACATCAACATCAACTAACCACAAAACGACATGACCCTCTCTCATTAGCACCCTTGCAAACAGATAAGGACGGACACCACTTCGACTGGGACAACACATCCAATCTAGGCCAAGCCAAACAGAGACATACACAAGAATTCCTAGATGACTGGCATTCCAACTGGAACTCTATCAACAAACACACTGACTTGGACCCCATTTACCACTCCCTGGGAAAATGAACAGGAAATGACATCACCAGAGGAAATGACGTTATCAATCCAAGGAAACTCCAACATATAAATAGAAAGCAGGAAACACCATCAGTGCTTCATCCGGAGATTAACTGAAGATGTTACCTAGTATGGTGTTGAAATGTCTGAAAATGAACCTTCTAGCTCAGTGAGCAAACCTACATTCAGATGGCAATAACTTGTGCCAAAATGCTATCACAGGCATTACATTGTCAATTGACCTTTTAAATCCACAAAACATTGTCAATAACAGAACAATGCAGCATTACCACAGGTTAAACAAATATTACAAATCACAAAATCTACGATTTACAGGGAAAAGAAAAACAGATAATGTTGCCTTAGAGAGACACGTGGGCTGTATGAGAGTTCCTACATTGCAGAAATCTATTATTAATTTTGAAACTAATCTGGGTATGTTCAAAAACAATGTGTTGAATTTACAGAATTGTAAGCACTGGTTATTACTCACTTCTAAAGCTGAAAATAATGGAGAAAATATCATTCTTTGCAAATGTAAAACTACCCTGCGTGACAGTCTAACTAATTAGATATATCTGAGCAGCATGCTATATTATTTTAATTTTCTTTTTGCACGTTAAACCACTCTTCTTCACTTCAAATGCTCAGTTCGATTTTTCTTTGCTACAGTATTGCAAAATTAAATGAAGGAAAATTACATACAGCATACTCCTAACTCTATCAGAGGAGTGATACACTTTATTTCCTCTTATATTCCAGGCATACAGTCTCTTCAAATGTACCTTGTTGAATAGGATTTAACAATAAAGGATGCAGGGCACAAGAATCTCAACTTCTAGAGCTTTACCAATGCCAGCACCACGAATCCCTAGGATTAGCATATTTGTAGGAACACCACCATTTCCTAACACATATCATTCTGACTTGGAATGTCCCTGTCCCTTCATTGTAGTTGGGTCAAGATCCTGAAACTCTTAAGCAGCACTCCCTACACCTTATGAGCTTATGAAGGTGGATAACCCATCATCTTTCCCGAGCGTGGGCCATAAGTGCTGTCTGAGCATCCTGTGAATGAACTAATAAAAAAGTGGGCAGCAGACATTAAGGAAATTGTATAATAGATGGAGGGGTCAAATCAGTAGGAACTTCACCTCATTTCTGATGGCCTGCGATAAAATGGGAACCCCACCTTTTAAAATGAAAGGGGTCACTTGTGACATTTTTGTACCTTTATCCCATGCAGTAGTCCTTTGGGGGTCCTGTACTTCTGCTCACTTACAGTTACAGGATTTCTTAGCTGACAAAGATTATTTTTGCAGTTGGAATGACTCCAGTGCAAGAATTCCTTCTCTGTTTCAGGTATAGCAGGATTAAGTGGGGGAAGTGCAGAGTCCAGCAAATTACACATCTTCACTCTGAGCACAGAAGCAGGTCCTTCTGTCTATTTAATTCTAGGTAGATATTCACAGCTAACAGTCACACAACCATCTCTTGGATTGCTATACTGGTGTATTGTCATGGTGTGCATATCTATGCTTTACCTTGTTGCCTTTGTGTACTAGCTACAATCAGCTATATAAAGATACAGCTATGTGCTGCACTAACAAACTTCTCATGTTGGAATTTCAATGTAAAACACCCAGATGGCAAATGCTAAATGAGTTGAAGATCTCAATTATTCAAAGACACTCACTAGTTCAGTTCAACACATGGTTCTGAATCTAAACAACTTCATCTAATACAATGAATCCATTGTTTTGATATATTAATGAGATGTTAACCAGATGGTTTATTTTATGATAATATCACCATTAGACTGGCTTTTAATTGCAGATTTTAATCAAGTCCAAATTTCACAAACTACCATGCTGGAATTTGAGCCCAGAACAGCTTGCGTCTCTGAATTACTAGTCCAGTGACATTACAATTACACCACTGCCCTTCCATATTATTGGAATTGAAAGTGATCACCTATTAATCACAACATCTGAAATGAAAATTTCATATCTATTTAAAATTAAGTTGCTTGCAACTTTCCTCTTAATATTTCATGAGAATTCCTATACCACAATGTCACAAAAGCGTCAAAATGTAATCATAGTAAATGCTAGGATTTTTGAATGCTAATTGTCATGTATGCATAGGTGATCTGACAGATTAGCGATTGAACCAAAAATAGTTTATTTACTTGCAGTTGAAGATGCTTGTCCAAGGTATGATAAATTAACTAAATTTTACAGCTCAGGAGGCTAATTTGTCTTTGACTGCTTTGAACAAGATATTCAATTCATCCTACTTTTCTGGTCTTTTCCAATAGTTCACACATTTTCAAATTTTCTTCCTTTCAAATATTTATCCAAGTACTTTTTGAAAAGCAATTGAATCTGCTTCTTCTACACTTTGTGCACACTTCTAATCACAATATCTTGCTTAATATAAGCATTTTTTTTAGATTATTCACAGTGTGGAAACAGGCCCTTCAGCCCAACAAGTCCACGCTGACCCACTGAAGTGCAACTCACCCAGACCCATTCCTCTACATTTATCCCTTAACCTAACACCATGGACAATTTAGCATGGCCAATTCACCTAACCTGCACATTTTTTGGACTGTGGGAGGTAACCGGAGCACTCGGAGGAAACTCACGCAGACACGGGGAGAATGTGCAAATTCCACACAGTCAGTCGCCTGAGGCGGGAATTGAACCTGGATCTCTGGCGCTGTGAGGCAGCAGTGCTAACCACCGTGCCGCCCACTATAGAAAGCAGGAATTTTCAGCAGTGCTTTGCCTGAGGCCCACCTAAAATGTTTTGATTAGATTAAATTAGATTACTTACAGTGTGGAAACAGGCTCTTCGACCCAACAAGTCCATACCGACCCTCCGAAAAGCAACCCACCCAGATCCATTACCCTATATTTACCCCTTCAGCTAATACTATGGACAATTTGGTATGGCCAATTCACCTAACCTGCACATTTTTTGGATTGTGGGAGGTAACCGGAGCACCCGGAGGAAACCCACGCAGACACGGGGAGAATGTGCAAACTCCACACAGTCAGTCAGTCTACTGAGGCGGGAATTGAACCCGGGTCTCTGGCACTGTGAGGCAGCAGTGCTAATCACTGTGCCACCGTGAATCTTACCAATCATAACAAAAGTGAAGACTCTGATGGAAAATTCTCATTCCAAACTAAATAGGAAATCACAAGATGGCTGGGAAAGTGTGGGCTTTTATTGGGAATTTGTGCCTAACTTCAGCATAATAGCTGCTTCTTTTGTAGATTTGATATGAAAATAGGCAAAACAGCATAGTCAGCAGAGTCATAAGCAGCTTTAAGTAAGTGAATCGATATCAGTTGCCCCTGACTTTTAAAATGTCTTTCGGACCTATATACCTCAGAAGTTTATAAACGTCTATCAAGTTTCCCCTCAGCCCCCGCCGCTGCAGAAAAAACAACTTGGGTTTTTCTAGCCTCTCTTTTCAGCTCATACCCTATAATCCAGGCAGCATCCTGGTAAAATTCTGTTGCATTCTCTCCAAAGCCTCCACATCCTGTTGTGGTTCTATTCGCTGAGCTGGGAATTTGTGTTGCAGATGTTTCGTCCCCTGTCTAGGTGACATCCTCAGTGCTTGGGAGCCTCCTGCAAAGCACTTCTGTGATGTTTCCTCCGGCATTTATAGTGATTTGTACCTGCCGCTTCCGGTTGTCAGTTCCAGCTGTCCACTGCAGTGGCTGGTATATTGGGTCCAGGTCGATGTGCTTATTGATTGAATCTGTGGATGAGTGCCATGCCTCGAGGAATTCTCTGGCTATTCTCTGTTTGGCTTGTTCTATAATAGTAGCGTTGTCCCATGTTCTATAATGTTGCTTGTCATCTGAGTGTGTGGCTACTAAGAATAGCTGGTCACGTTGTTTCGTGGCTAGTTGGTGTTCACGGATGTGGACCATTAGCTGTCTTCCTGTTTGTCCTATGTAGTGTTTTGTGCAGTCCTTGCATGGGATTTTGTACACTACATTGGTTTTGTTCATGCTGGGTATCGGGTCTTTCGTCCTGGTGAGTTGTTGTCTGAGAGTGGCTGTTGGTTTGTGTGCTGTTATGAGTCCTAGTGGTCGCAGTAGTCTGGCTGTCAGTTCGGAAATGTTTTTGATGTATGGTAGTGTGGCTAGTCCTTTGGGTTGTGGCATGTCCTCATTCCGTCATCCTTCCCTTAGGCATCTGTTGATGAAATTGCGGGGGTATCCGTTTTTGGTGAATACATTGTATAGGTGTTCTTCTTCCTCTTTTTGCAGTTCTGGTGTACTGCAGGTGTGTTGTGGCCCTTTTGAACAGTGTCTTGATGCAACTTCTTTTGTGTTGGGGTGGTTGCTTTCATAGTTTAAGACTTGGTCTGTGTGAGTGGCTTTCCTGTATACCTTTGTGGTGAATTTTCCGTTCGGTGTTCTCTGTACCATCATATTCGTAAACCGATTTGTTCGTATGTCGAGGCGCTACTGTATTTTCCATATATTTCATGTACAAGTCAACCCTACTATATTGCATTAAATCGTATTCATTCACTCATACCAGTAACTCTATTGATTGCTCTTTGTTTACTATATCACACTTCATTCATAACACTACTCACCACACTTGGTTTACTCCAGCATGTTTTGATTCATTCATTCAGATCGGTACTAAGTCTATTTGTACTTATCACACTTCGTTCACTATATATCCAAAAGTTAATATCGTTCAAAAGTTAACCATTATGCCATTATATCTGAATAAGAGAGAGAGATATTAGTTACATAATGTATATCTTTAAATTCTTTGACAAATGTGTTAATATTGCTGAGGTTCATAACATACGAGATTAAATGGGAGGGAAACGGGACAATTTGGTGGGAAAGTTCAAGACAGTTACACATTCAGAATTTAATAAATGTTTCATTTTAAATGTGCCATTTATAACAGGCCATGATGATGTTGAACAGTGGGATTCTGCCGGATTTCAATGAAACTTTCACGTGTTAAATTTTCATACCAGTGTCTTGCTTTTATCCAGTAATTACCTTTACTGTAATTCATTGTTTTTTCAGAATTTGAGCCCTTCAAAACTTATGCCTGTGTATTAGTTGACCCCTCTAATTTCAGCTTTAAAAAATGTCTTCAAAATTTGATGTATACACAAGTATATATGGTCGACCTTGCCTTTCCAAACTGCCATAAAGCCCATTCCTGAGAATTCTCTCCAATAAGCTTTCCAACCACCGATGTGAGACTCTCTGATCTATGGTTTCCTGGATTGTCTCCATCTCCCTTCTTGAATTGAGGACCAACATTAGTTACTCGTCAGTTTTCCAGGTCCTCTCCAGTGGCTAGCGAGGACACAAAGATCTTGGTCAAGTCTCCAGCAATCTCCTCTCTTGGTAGATACCATTGAGCACTGGGGACTTACTCACCCTATTGCTCTTCAAGAGACCCAACATTACTTCTTTCTTGATCTCAAAATGCCCGAGCATATTAGCATGTTGCACACAAATCTCACTATTCTCCATATCCTTCTCCTAGGTGAAAACTGATACTAAGTACTCATGTAGGACCTCACCCACATCCTCTGCCTCCAAGCACAAGTTCCCTCATTTACCCTTCAGTAGTCTTACCTTCAGGTTGTAAGTTTGCTCACTGAGTTGGTGGGATTGTGCTCAGATTAACATAATCAGTGAGCCTCTGGTGAAAAGTCAACGTTGTCCCGCTTGCTATTTATCTGTCTTGGTTTGTTGTGGTGATATAATTTCCAGTTGTTTCTGAGTGGTGTAAGTTTGCTTACTGAACTGATGGGTTTGTGCTCAAATGTTTCATCAACATGCTAGGTAACATCATCAGCGGGCTTCTAGTGAAGCATTGATGTTCTGTCCCGCTAGCTACTCGTGTCTTGGTTTGTTGTGGTAATGATATCATTTCCAGTTCTGAATTTTATGTAACTGCTCAGAGACACCTTGACCCTGGCACCTGGGAGGCAACATACCATCCTGGAGTCTCAAGTGTGGCCTGTCTGTGCTTCTAGCTAGCAAGTCTTCTACCACTATCACTCGATTGGATCTCTTCCATTCCAGCTCTGCAGCAGAGCTGGTTGTGGTGCCACAGATTTTGCTGCTGCTGTTAACTCCCCTAAGAGACTACTAAGCAGATGCATCACTAAAAGTCCTGGTGAAGTTATATACTGAGAGGATGTGTAGAATTGGGCTTTTTGGGTTAACCATAGGGATGTGTAAGATGATCCAGAGGTGCAGAAAATTATCAGCAAACATAAGTCCATCTTTGCAACCCATAAACATGATTGCAGTCAAATAATGGGTTAAGTGTTCATAGAGGGAATTGTTCCTAAGCTACAGAAACAGAGTCTCGGTTTCCAAAGCACGCAGAAAAAGAAGTTCTGAAAGTGATAACCAGTTTGTTACAACTGAGATTGTGCCCCACGGCATCACCAGGAAGGCAGTTTAAAAGATTTTGGAGGGAAATACAGAGGCAATGTGAAGAACAACTTTTCATTCAGCAAGTGGTAATAATCTGGCACTCATTGTAAGGGTGATGAAAGCAAGCACCAATGATTTTGAAAGGGCACTTGCAGAAAATAAACTTGCAGGCTTTTGAGGGAATTAATTTAAGCGATTGGTCCATAAAGAAATGGCATGGTCTTGATGTGTTAAATGGCCATATTTGACTCTTTTACACTGATCTTTCCTAAACCTCTGTCAATCTAATTCCATGATCTCCGGTTTCTGGCCTGTCACTCCAGCTGAGCCTAGACTACTGAATGGTTGAGGCAAGATTGCAGAGAACACTAACTTACCAGGGCAGTGAGACAGACAAAGAAATGGTAGCTACCCAATTGAAATAAGCTTCAAGGCCTTCTAGACGGAAGATAAACACTGGTGAGCACTTACAGTTGATTAATGCATGTGAGCTTGGGTAACAGTTTTCTCTTTTCCTTTCTTAGCAGGCGACGTCTCTTTGTAAATTACGGAAATGGGAAATGGAGCCACAGCCAGTGCCTCTCCATGAACAGGAATGGGGGGCACCCAGGACATGGCCCAAAGATGGAAAAGTGAACAAAACAAAGACATTGTAAAGTGATAAGATCATGGCAACAGGCAGGAAACCCCATTATTCCAACAGGATCACCAGCAGATATGGTGTGGCGTGAAACATGAGATTCCAGATATGCCATTCCTTTTAGCAATGATGTTTACGAATGGTCCCAGGGCATGATGGTTGGTTTTACGGAGGCTCTTTTGACTTAAGTAAATTTAAGGAATGGCAAGAAATTACTCAGGGTGGAGGTAACGATTCCCCCTTGTGACAAAAAAAAAATTGGAGGTCTCGCTGACAGCGAGGGTTACTTGAGAATACAATGGGATCTTGATCATATGGGCCAACTGGCTGAAGAATGGCAGTTGGAGTTTAATTTAAATAAATGTGGAAGTACTACATTTTGGAAAGGCAAATTAGGGCAGAACTTAGATATTGAATATCAGGTTCATGGGGAGTGTTGTTGAATAAAGAGACTTGGAATACAGGTTCACAGTTCCTTGAAATTGGAGAGCCAGGTAGTCAGGATAGTTGAAGGTATTTGGTACGCTTTCCTTTATTGGTCAGTGCATCGAATACAAGAATTGTGAGGTCATATTGCAGCTGCACAGGACGTTGGTTTGGCCACTATTGGAATACTGCATTCAATTCTGATCTCCCTGCTTACAGGAAGGATGTTGTGAAACTTGAAAGAGTTCAGAAAAGATTTTCAAGGATTTTGGCAGGGCTGGAGAGTTTGAGCCATAGGGAGAAGCTGAATAGGTTGGGGCAATTTTCCCTGGAGCATCAGAGGCTGAGGGATGACGATATAGAAGTTTATAAAATCATGACTGGCATGATAGGGTGAATAATCAAAGTCTTTTCTCTGAGGTGGGGGAGTCCAAAACTAGAGGGCATAGGTTTAAGGTGAGATGGGAAAGATTCAAAAGGGACCTAAGTGGCAATAATTTCCCGCAGAGGGTAGTGCATGTATGGAATGAGCTGCCAGAGGAAGTGGTAGAGGCCAGTATAATGGCAACATTTAATGGTTATATGAATAGGTAAGGTTTAGAGAAATATGGAGCAAATGCTGGTAGATGGGTCTAGATTAATCTAGGATGTCTGGGTGGATTTGACGAGTTGGACTGAAGGGTCTGTTTCCATGCTATACAGCTCTATGATTCTAAATGCTATACGAAGTCATTGTTTTGTTAAATGGTTAGAGGCTGTGAAGTGTTGCCATCCTCCCAAATCTAAACCTAAGAAAGATGCTAGTGCCTCGATGGGGCTCTACCCCTGGCTTGA
Organism: Hemiscyllium ocellatum; assembly: GCF_020745735.1. Classification (NCBI taxonomy): domain Eukaryota; kingdom Metazoa; phylum Chordata; class Chondrichthyes; order Orectolobiformes; family Hemiscylliidae; genus Hemiscyllium; species Hemiscyllium ocellatum. The sequence goes on from NC_083404.1 coordinate 68,915,377, forward strand.
ATCACTTGAGGATACAGTTATGGAAAGCATCATCCTAACAGCAACTGTGCAAGAACAGATGGTCGATGAAATAGTTGTCCTGAAGCCTTGGTCCCCCTTTGAGGTTAGAAGCATGATCAATGAGGCTTCAAACCCAGTGAAGAACCCAATAACACTTCCATAACTGGCTGGTCCAAACCTGCCAAATTTATGACCCCTTTCCTGGAGATGTTCTTCTCCTACTCAAAGTTGCAAATGGCACCTCCTGGGTGGCTATTAAAGATTCCTTTTCAGTCCTGGCCAGGGAAAATGGGGATTGGATAGAGGAACCCACCCAGGAGTAGTGGGGTCAGGAAAATATCCTTAGGAACAGTAGCTCTTAGAAACAAGCTATGCAAGCCATTTTAAATGGAGCCACGCAGCACAGTGACTTTGGGGAGGTCACTCAATGCCTTCAGAAGAAAGGGGTATCCCTTGTTGATTTTGTTGCCTATTTTAAGGGCAGATGGGAATCATCCGCGGGAGTGCCTCTGGAAGGAAGTGATCCTTTGGTGGTACAGATTCTGTTAAATTATGTTGAGCTCCAGATAGCTCAGGCTTTCAAGTTTACCAATCTCACCTAGCAACAACAGAATTGGGGATGGCTGTAGTTAGTTCCCTCACTAATGTGGGCCGACAAGATCTATTCAGTTAAAAGTCTGAAGGTCCCAAGGATCAGTTTGTCCAATATCACCAATCTTATAACAAAAAAGATAAAGATATTTGCTGTCAGTGTGGTGGGAAGGGTCATTGGACTAGGGGCTGTTGGATGCAGTTGGCTGCTCCACTGCAGTAATTCAACCCTGTGTTCCTGCCCCAAATTTTATCCTCATTGACCCTATCCAGACTACATAATAAGGGTTAACTGCACAGGCTGTCTTGATCCAGCTACCTTCCTCTCTCCACAAAGACCCACTGATGGAAAGTAATGCTCAGGGGAAGCGAGTTAAGGTTTTAGTCGACTCTGTCGACTAGTCACCTATTTTTGTCTGTACTCCACCTCCATAGAACTTCCGATAGGCACTACAGCTGTATCCATCATCAGTAAAGCCAGAATTCCCATGGTGGGATCTCTCTCCCAACCTGCTCCTATTCAGATAGGTCAGCTCCATGCAGAGGAGTAATTTGTCATTGCCAAAAATTCACCTGTTCGCCTGTTGGGTCGGCAAGACCTGTGTAAACTCGGTGCTTTGACCCACTGTTCTGATCAGGGCCTGTTTGAGGAGCTCCTTGATCACTCTATGGCGCAAGTCCTGAGTTTGCCGATGCAATGCTCTGACCCTGTGACACAGACTGTAATGTATTGCTGCCAATTACAGAACAACCCTGTTGAACCTCTCTTGCGCCCCTGATGACTGACCTAGAAAGAAGCACCGATCCCACTGAAATGCAAGCCTCGCTGCCTTTTGATTAGGTCAGTCAGGTTCACTGCAGTTCAACGGCGAGTTTATTTCAGTCCTGTGGGTGTAGGGGCTTCCATCCAGCTTGATCTGTACACTCACCCTTGTACGCAATGGATCCCTCCTCAGTGCCCTATGCCACTGTCTCTTTTAAGTCCCCGCATTGGCCTGAGGAAATTGGTCCTATGATCTAATCCTTGTCCTGTGGTGAATCTTTAAGGGAGACCCACTGCGTGAACTTTTGGATTACTGTATTCTCCGATGAGGCCAGTTGTGTCTGGGTTCCTTCTGCCCACTGGCTGGTAGTTTTTCTTCAGTATCAGCCACCATCACCCCATGGCTATATGTTCCCATCGCTCCTAGCATTCATCCACTCTTCCCTGTGGGCACTCCATAAACATCATGTGGGTTTGGTGCTTACTGCACTGCCGCGTTGTATTACTGTCTGTCCAGGCATCCGTCAATATAATCTGTACCCTGACTTGGAAATAGGCATTTGGCCTGTTATTAATGTTCTGCTCTCTCAGGGTGCGTTACGCCCAACTTGGAAGTTTCAGAAATATTCCCATTTTACCTATTCCTAAACTGGGGAAGAACAATGAGGGGTGGTCTGTTCAGTATTTGCGCACCATTAATCAGATTGTTATCCCTATGGACCGGTTGTCCCTGATGCTACCCCCGGATTTGGCTTATTGTACTGTCAAAGACCTCTGCTCAGCGCTTCTCTCCATTCCTCTGCATTAAAATAGCCAGGATCGCTTTGCCTTCACCTACGGGAGCCGACACCTGGACACATCTGCCTCAGGCAGTGTGCGCTGTGGTGGTTCAAAGGGATCGGTTTCAACTTTCCTGGCCTTGTGGAAGCACGGAGTTGCAATATGCTGATGACCTCGTCACCTCATGGCCCACACTGATGCTCAGTGGTACTCTATATGACTTTGCTGAACCACCTAGCCTCCTAAGGGCACAGTGTTTCTGTTGCCAAGCTACAATTATGTCAGAGCTCAGTACAATATCTAGGCTGCATCCTGGAGAACGTTCCTGTCGCCTGGGTCCTGATCATGTTGCTGCTATTCTCAACGCCCCGTCTACACAACTGAGGATGCTGTCTTTTCTTGGCATGGTGAACTATTGCTGTCAATGGTGCCTGAATATTGGTGCATGGAGGCGATTTTGTGTTAGGTAACGCTCGAAGGTCAGCTTTGTTCTATTAATTGGACCCCTGAGTGGCTGCGAACGTTAGAGGAACTCTGGACTACTCTGACATTGGCCCCAGCCTTGGGCGGACCCAATTATCACAAGCCTTTCATCCTTTATATTAATGAATGAGAGGGCTTCGCCAGCAAAGTCCTCGTCCAAAACCATGGGAACTTACAGATTGCTCTTGGCCATATGACTCCCTTAGGAGGGTTCAAGTACATGCTAGTCATAATAGATATGTTCTCTAGATGGATAGAGGCATTGCCCAACAGTAGTAAAGTGTATTATGAAACCGACTTGGAATATGGGACAAAAGAATAGTGATGGGGTACCCACTTTACTGGGAAAATTGTAAAGCACCATGTGTAATATTGGGATTTGTGTGGAAGGTTCATATCCCCTATCAACCCCAGTCCTCAGGATTAGAAGACTGAACTAAAGGGATGCTAAAAAAAATACCTTTGCAAAGACTTGCCAGAAAACTGGACTAAAGTGGCCTGGGACCTTGTCTATTACCCTGTACATCCTCCAAAACCTGGTTAATAAAACCATGGGTCTAACCCTATTTTAAACTCTTATGGAAAGGCCTATGACTATAAGTACACAATTCCCTCTGTCTACATCGGAAATAGGATTCTGGATCAGTGGTGCTGGATGAGCACAGCAGTTCAGGCAACATCCAACGAGCAGCGAAATCGACGTTTCAGGCAAAAGCCCTTAATCAGGAATAAAGGCAGTGAGCCGGAAGCATGGAGAGATAAGCTAGGGGAGGGTGGGGGTGGGGAGAGAGTAGCATAGAGTACAATGTGTGAGTGGGGGAGGAGATGAAGGTGATAGGTCAGGGAGGAGAGGGTGGAGTGGATAGGTGGAAAAGGAGCAAGGGAGGTCGGACAGGTCCAGACAAGTCATGGGGACGGTGCTGAGCTGGAAGTTTGAAACTAGGATGAAGTGGGGGAAGGGGAAATGAGGAAGCTGTTGAAGTCCACATTGATGCCCTGGAGTTGAAGTATTCTGAGGCGGAAGATGAGGCATTCTTCCTCCAGGCGTCTGGTGGTGAGGGAGCGGCAGTGAAGGAGGCCCAGGACCTCCATGTCCTCGGCAGAGTGGGAGGCGGAGTTGAAATGTTGGGCCACGGGGTGAAATGTTGGGTGTGGTTGATTGGTGCGGGTGTCTCGGAGATGTCCCCTAAAGCGCTCTACTAGGAGGCGCCCAGTCTCCCCAATGTAGAGGAGACCGCATCGGGAGCAACGGATACAATAAATGATATTAGTGGATGTGCAGGTAAAACTTTCATGGATGTGGAAGGCTCCTTTAGGGTCTTGGATAGAGGTGAAGGAGGAGGTGTGGGCACAGGTTTTACAGTTCCTGCGGTGGCAGGGGAAAGTGCCAGGATGGGAGGGTGGGTCGTAGGGGGCGTGGACCTGACCTCCAGCACCACTGATCCAGAATCTGGTTTCCAGCATCTGCAGTCATTGTTTTTACCTCGCTGATTTTAACCCTACTGCGAACCCTCTTTGCAAGGATGCCTGCCTTGAAGAAGTTTTCCTCCTCTTTCTACAAGAATCTCAGGAAGTCCCTCTCTCACTGCAACTCCCAGGTCATTTCCTCTGCCCTGAAGCTCATCAACCATGTTGTGCTATGCTATTCTCTCCCCACCCCCGCCCTCCCCTAGCTTATCTCTCCATGCTTCCGGCTCACTGCCTTTATTCCTGTTGAAGGGCTTTTGCTGCTCGTTGGATGCTGCCTGAACTGCTGTGCTCTTCCAGCACCACTGATCCAGAATCTGGTTTCCAGCATCTGCAGTCATTGTTTTTACGTCGGAAATAACCTTGATATGGATAAATGAGAAAATCCTACAGTATACCCGGGCCCTGAGTGAAGCGGCCTGGGCCAATCATTCAAAGGTGGAAAGGACCACATCAAGTATTACTGACAACTCAAACTACAGTTCAATTGGAAGGATGTAAGGAATGGGTGCATGCAACTGATTGTAAAATATATAAGCCCATCAAAACAAATGAAAAGAATTCTGTGGATGCAATTCCTGGGCCTCTTCAACCTGCAAACAACCGAAACTAGAGATGTATGGCCTTGTGGAGGGCATGTCCAAAGTACTCATCAGTTATAAAAACTGATGACATAATACAATGCATCTCGCACTCTAACACAGAAGATAAAGGAATGAGTTAGGGTCTGGGAAGAATTCCTGATGAAGGGCTCTGGCCCGAAACGTTGAATTTCCTGTTCCTTGGATGCTGCCTAACCTGCTGTGCTTTAACCAGCAACACATTTTCAGCTCTGGGAAGAATGAACCATCTTTCCTCCACTGTAGTGAGAGGTCAAAAAGTGCATTAGAGATTTTGCAATGTTGGTCCTTGTAAGTTAAGCTTCCGCTGTCTGGAAGATTTTACAGGATTCCCTTGTGTTGGGGGGACAGATCACAATCTGCAAGGAAATGGGGCAGATTGCAGGGATATGTCAGACAGAGAGATTTGAATTGCTCCCGATCCCATATCAAAATCACCGATAATTCTCATATGATACACTGGGCTTGTCAAATCAGGAGTTGGGGAGGCAGAGTGTATTTTTCCTGGTGCAGAATCTCAGGTTCGACTTTTAGAGATGCCTTGGCTGCTGGAGAGTATGGCTCAGACAAACGACTTCCCCTCTGTTATGAGAATTAAGCAACTAAAACCATCAATACACCCTAATACCTTTTGTATCTGGCCTATCAAAGCAACCGTATGGCAGAAAAAGAAACTGCCTGTTGGGCATGTGCCCATATACCGACCCATTCACAGGGGGTATTCCCTTTGTGGCCTATATCCTTTAGCTGGCCTGAAGTTGGCAAATAACCAATACGCCAAAACTCCTCAGGCAAATCCAATAACTGAGGACGTGCAGGAGTGGAACTCAGCAGGGTATAATAATCTGGCCTAATTTCAAGACTGGTACCAACCTGACTATAACAGATCCCATATGCCCCCTTTCCTTGTGGTCCTTAACAATACTGTTAGAGATACGATTTGTTCCACACGAAGTGGGAGCGTCTCTACTGACACTAATGTGGGAACAACGTTCTTTTATTATCCCTTGGACTGAACCATCCAATGAACCAAGGTCACTTTTCGTTTAATTGGTCTAGTGTCCCAAGTTGTCGAGGGTCGGAGATTCTAACTTAACTTTGTACCTATTTTGTTTGCAGTCTTAAGGCCTATTCTAGGCTTCCCTCAGATTGAAGGGGCTCGTGTTTTATGGGCTACATGGTACCTTGCATCAGAGTTTTGGATGGGTCACCTTCACCCCTGAAGCCCAAGAGATCCCTCATCAGACTCCTTACCTGGATTGTGATGGCTTTTCCTTCTACTGGAATCTAGCTGCATTTCCAAGGATTGAGCAAATTAAAAACAGGATTGGAAACTGTTGCCATTTATGTTGCTGAGGCCCTAACTGGGATCAATGCTGAGCTAGTCGCAGTTAGATCAGTGGCCCTTCAGAATTGCTTGGCCTTGGATTTTCTATTATCCAAGGAGGTGGGTACGTGTTCTGTTACCGGGCAGGAATGCTGTACCTACATATTGGACGTTTCTAATTTGGTGACTTTCATCAGCCCAGAAATCAAGTGATTAAGCTCCCCTTTTGATTCTGGGTGGTCTTTTGACCTCACCAGGCTGAGTAAGTGGGGATCCTACTTAGTCATTGGGCTCGTCACCTTTACCATCATACTCCTGATATTTAATCTCATATGGAGAACTACAGGCTGTTGTTGTGCACAGTTTATTGCTACCACATTTTCCAATCAAAACCGGTGATCATCTACTGGCCTGTACCCCATAACAACCCCTACGATTAACAGGCATGTATGACCATGCGCCCTTTTCCAGAATGATATGCGCCCTCTTTTGTTTGGGCGAACCGGTATTCTTAACTTTGGTGTCTATCTGGAAGAAATCAACGAGGAGGGAATTGCGGAAGTAGTAAGGACTTGGCGTACTGCTGCATAATGGGACACTTGACCAAGGTAAAGTTATCTGGCTCGCAGTTGTAGTGGAACAATGTTGCTGGAGATAAAGATCGAGGTTGTGTAATTATAACGAAATATAGGGAGTGAATCTTAAGCTTGTTAGACTCTCTGTCCTTGAGCAACATCAGGAACAAAGGTAGTAGCTGCATTGTGCGTTTCGTTATCTTTAATTATTGTACTCAACATTATTTGAGTGCTGAATGTAATCTCAGTGAAACAAGCAAAGTTATTTGTATCGTTGTATAAATACAGGCTGATTGTTCAGCTTGCGAGGGCTGAGACACAGACAGTGAACACTGTGGTAGCCTCTCCGTAAATTCATGAAAAATAAAGCTTCTTGAAACAAGACTCGAAGTCTCAGACTCCGTAATTTCCTCAACAACCTGAAACACTAAAGTTGATTTCCTCAAGGTGCTATAGTGATGCAAGCTAGCTAAATATATTCCATTGTATACTGTGTGCCACTGCATTGGCATAGGATGACTGTGCCACTGATGACATGAATGAGCTACAAATTAGAACTAAGCATCAACTACAGCCACATGCACAATGCCTCTAATGCTCAAAGAACGTTTGCCAAACTCAGTTTGCTTGCAGTGCCATTCTGCATGCCCCAGCATCTGCTTGCCTCTTCATCTGGGCCCTGCTCGGTTATATGGCACACTTCGCCCCACCTGCTTACTATCTCCCTGTATTCCCACTTACGACCTAGTTCCTTGGTCTCGGAGACAGTGATGTAGCACAGTGGTGAGCAGGGGAGAACCAGTGAGGGGTTAATGGCAGGGGAGACAAGTGTTTGGAACAGAGCAGCAATTGAGTTGTAATTTCTGGATGTGAACTAATTTAAAACGTATGAAAAAACAAAATTCTTTCATTTTTGCTCCTGTCTCAGTATCCATCCCATAATTGTAACTTATTCACCAGCCAATATCATGCCCCCCAAGTCCATAGACCTCATTGCTGTTCTAGTGAATTCAGTAATAATCTGATACCATAATCCATTAGATGCTAGAGGCAATCCAGAATACAAGTAATTAACTGGAGAAGTGACAATTTTACTGAGGTTTGAACAGATCTGTTCCACGACAGAAAAATGAATCGGACCATCAGGCAACCTTTGAAGAAATTGTTTTAAGTACAGGTGAGGTATATTCACAAAATGGCACAGTGGTAGTGACCTTAACGTTCTGTAAAGAAACACAAGTTCAAATCCCACTTGCTTCAGACATGCATAATACCCTCTCTGAACAAGCTGATTAGTAAATATTTTAGAAATCTTCTTGACGAAAAACAAGATAGAGATTTTAGTGAAGTAGCAGAAAGCCACACATGACAGATGTCATGTTGCTATGATAGTAATAGCCAAACTGCAAAACCACAGATTAACAATCAGAAAAAAAAACACAAAACTGTGACTAAATAAATAAATGAGCATGACTCCAGAAAAAGCAATGGCACAGCAATTTCAATTTCTGTTCAATTATACCTTAATATCTGTCCATGGGTTTGTATTCAAGTTCTTACTGATTTATATTCTAGATCAGATTCACTTGATTAAAATCTTACAGAAAAAAGCATTTGCAGTCCCGTAATGTTACTTGTACAAAAAGATGGAAAACAGGGAGAACTAACCATTTGGACACAGAACTGGCTCAAAGGTAGAAAACAGAAGGTGGTAGTGGAGGGTTGTTTTTCAGATTGGAGGCCTGTGACCAGTGGAGTGCAACAAGGATTGGTGCTGTGTCTACTAATTTCATCATATATATGAATGACTTGTATGCGAGCATAAGAGGTATAGTTAGTAAGTTTGCAGATGAGACCAAAATTGGAGGTGTAGTGGACAGCGAAGAAGGTTACCTCAGATTACAACGGATTCATGATCAGATAAGCCAACGGACTGAGGAGTGGCAGATGGAGTTTAATTTAGATAAATGTGAGGCGCTGCATTTTGGGAAAACAAATCTTAGCAGGACCTATACACTTAATGGTAAGGTCTGAGGAAACGTTGCTGAACAAAGAAACATTGGAGTGCAGGCTCATAGCTCTTTGATGGTGGAGTCACGGTAGATAGGATAGTGAAGGCGGCATTTGGTACTGAGTACGGGAGTTGGGAGGTCATGTTGCAGCTGTACAGGACAATGGTTAGGCCACTTTTGGAATATTGCGTGCAATTCTGGTCTCCTTCCTATGTGAAGGCTGTTGTGAAACTTGAAAGGGTTCAGAAAAGATTTACAAAGGATGTTGTCAGGGGTGGAGGATTTGAGCTATAAGGAGAGGTTGAATAGGCTGGGCTGTTTTCCCTGGAGCATCGGAGGCTGAGGAGTGACCATATAGAGGTTTATAAAATCATGAGGGGCATGGATGGGATAAATAGACAAAGTCTCTTCCCTAGGGTGGAAGTGTCCTGAACGAGAAGGGTGAGAGGGGAAACATACAGGAGAGACCTATGGGGCAACGTTTTCATGCAGACAGTAGTACGTGTATGGAATGAGCTGCCAGAGGAAGTGGTGGAGGCTGGTACGATTGCAAAATTTAAAAGGTATCTAGATGGGTATTTGAATTGGAGGGGTGTGGAGGGATATGGGCTGGGTGCTGGCAGCTGGGACTAGATTGGGTTGGGATATCTGGTCGACATGGGCGAGTTGGACCGAAATGTCTGTTTCCATGCTGTACATGCTGACTCTATATCCAAAATAACACTGCTTGGAGCAGGAATGTGTCAATCAAGAGACAAACTAAAAATCTTACAAGTTACTACCTGATTTGATGAACAAACAGGGAAATCTTCAACTGGTGGAATCAAGCCCTGTGCAATTAACTGGCCATAGGATGGAGGAGCCTCCCTTCGCAAAAGCTCAGCTTCAACTCTTGATAGATGGGTTTCAAAAGATCTTAGAAACAAAGATGGAAACAACAGAGTCATCCTGACACTGACATAAATACAGCAGCAGTTATCAAAAAAGTGCCAAATTCAACTCTATGGATTAACCACATCTCTCTTCAGAGACTGCCAGACCTGCTTAAGATTTCCAGCACTTTGTTTTCATTGCAGCAATGTTAAAAATCACACAACACCAAGTTATAATCTAATAGGTTTTCTTTGGAAGCATTAGCTTTCAAAGCGCTGTTTTTTCATCAGGTGATTGCGAAGCAGGATCATAAGACACTGAATTTATAGCAAAACATTCTGTAGCAGAATTTATAGCAAATTTATTGCAGCAGTTAGAGATTTATCATTTCCTCTGTTCGAGCTAAAGAAAACAAATTATTGGGTTAAAAGATATTTCATTCAAACAGCAGCTAATGGACAATTAGGGATGGCGGCCTTGTCAGTGACATGTACCGCCTGTGAAAACATTAATTTCATATATGATCTGATAAATGGTGCCTTGCCATCTCCAACTTTTCCATTTGGGCTTTCAATTTTCTCAATCTTCAAAGACATTAAACAACTGCCTTATGAAACTGAGTGACCAAATTTTCTTCTGAAGAAATGACCTTGCTCCAATTAGGTATTTGCATGCTTGGTGAACCTCGTACTGAGCATTTGCACTGAACTCCATTTAGTCAAACGAACCTGCTGCATGGTGCAATAGACTCACAAAAGATCTTTTAGCTCAATTTCACCTTAGACTTGATTACAAGGATCAAAGGATTAAATGCGTTGATTGAGATATTATACTGCATTAAGTATTTTTAGTCATATTTTTGAAATTGCAGGTCTCCTCTGCATGACTAGTCTGAAGATTGCAATGGTACTGCTCTCATTGATCAACCTCCTATAAAATAGTTAGTTTCTAGTTTTTTTTTAAAATCACATTACTCATTGCATTCTCTAATCAAACTGCTCAGATGCGAAGTAAGGCACAAGCCATTTCACAACAGTGTGACAATAAAGACTCTGATACACTAAGGCACTTTCACACAACCATTATTATGTAAATTGTATGAATTCTGATTTTAAAAATAGTCTAATTTGACTCAAGTGATAAATTCTTGATAATTCTGCTATCAGGTGACTTTACCCATTAGAAATCTCTACTTGCAAATCAAGTCCGCAAATGTTCTAAACTTCTCTTCACAGCTAGCAATTTGGATTCAAAATTGGTTTGAAGATCGGAGACAAAGGGTGTTAGTGGAGGATTATTTTTCCGCCTGGAGGCCAGCAGTTTGTTGCAAGGATTGGTACTTTTTGTCAAATATAGAAATGATTTGGATGAGAGTATAGGATGAATGATTAGTAAGTTTGCAGATAACACCAAATAGGTAGTGTAGTGGACAGTGAAGAAGCTTATCACAACAATAACGTGACGTTGATCAGATGGTCCAATCGGCCCAGGAGTAGCAGGTGAAGTTTGTTTAAATAAATGTGAGGTGTTGCATTCGAGTAAGACACGACATATACACAGTAGGAGCCTGGGAAGTGTTGCTGAACAGAGACCTCGGGGTGCAGGTTCATAGTTCCTTGAAGATGGAGTCACAGGTAGGCACGGTAGCGAAGGCGGCGTTTGGTAAATTTGCTTTTGTTGGTCAGTGCATTGAGTATAGGAGTTGGGATGTCATATTGTAGCAGTACAGGACATTGGTTCGGTCACTTTCAGAATACTATGTTCAATTCTGGTCTCCCTGCTTTCGGAAAGATGTTGTTAAACTTTAAAGAATGCAGAACAGATTTCACAATGTTGCCAGGTTTCGAGGGTTTGAACTATAAGGAGACGCTGAACAGGCTGGGGCTGCTTTCCTGGAGCATCAGAGCCAACAGGTCATAGAGTCATAGAGGAGATGTACAGCACAGAAACAGACCCTTAGGTCCAGCTTGTCCATGCCAACCTGATATCCCAACCCAATCTCGTCCCACTGCTAGCACCTGGCCCATATCCCTCCAAAGCCTTCCTACTCATATACCCATCCGGATGCCTTTTAAATGTTGCAATTGTACAGCCTCCACCACTTCCTCTGGCAGCCCATGTACCACTGCCTGCGTGAAAAAAGTTGCCCTTTAAGTTTCTTTTATATCTTTCCCCTCTCACTCTAAACCTACGTCCTCTAGTTCTGGATTCCCCCACCCCAGGGAAGAGACTTTGTCTATTTATCCTATCTATGCCCTTCATGATTTTATAAACTTCTATGAGGTGACCCCTCAAGCCTCTGGCACTCCAAGGAAGGGTCGGGTATGTTTTGGCACCGTCCTTTTGGCTCTAGACTGTTTTGGCGCTCATTACTTTGGCGCTAAACTGTTTTGGCACCAATTCAGAATAATAAAACAGTCTTGCTTGGTTAAAGAAGAGAGGACGACCCGATGTAATTTTCTCAACTAGCAAGAGTTGATAGTCAAAGCTGTAATGACCCGCTGTAGATTCAAATCTTGTTTTGTAATCAATTTCTCATTTAACAATTGTTAGTAGTCATCTACTGCCTTGATGATACTTAAGTCCTTCTTTCTTCACATTGGAAAGCTGAAATATAATTTTCTATTTTCTTGTAGAGCCCATACCAGAAATGGCTGAAAACATTCTAAGCAAGTGAGACAAACCAAAATTTTCACACGATGGTTATCTACATGAATTGGCGCCAAAACAGCTCAGCGCCAAAGTAATGAGTGCCAAAACAGTTTAGATCCAAAACGACGGGGCCAAATGTTTGGTGCCAAATAGTCCCATTCCGCCAGGGAAAACAGTCCATGCTATTCAACCTCTCCCTATAGCTCAAATCCTGCAACATCCTTGTAAATCTTTTCTGAACCCTTTCAAGTTGACCTGAGAAGGGTTTATAAAATCATAAGGGGCCTGGATAGGGTGAATAGCCAAGGTTTCTTTTCCAGGGTAGGGGACTCCAAAACTAGAGCGAATAGGTTTATGGTGACAGGGAAACAATTTAAAAAGGATGTTTGGGACAACCTTTCCATGCGGAAAGTGGTGTGTAAATGGAATGAGCTGCCAGTGGAGGAGACTGGTACAATTACAACATCTAAAAGGCATCTGGACAGGTACATGAATATGAAGAGTTTGGAGGGACATGGGCCAGTTGCATCAAGATTAATTTGGGATATTTGGTTGGCATGGGAGAGTTGGACCGAAGGGTCTGTTTCTGTGTTGTACAATTCTATGAAAATCAAGGTGCAGAATAAAATTATTAGATAATACAACACAAAAATACGTAGAATTATCGCTATACTCCACATTCAGGTGGAGACCAAGGGAAGGGTTTGTGATAATTCTATTCAACAAATGCTACAATTTACAACAATGAGTCAATTTCAATTATCCTCAAAAGCAATGAGCCTGCAGATTTGCTGAACAAAGTTGTAATTTTACCTACAATCTGATGTAAAGGCAAGTTGAGTCTCAACAGCTCCTGGATTGTGGAGCTCTCACTTTATTAAGCAAAAACATCACTACTTATTCTATTCCTGAACTCCAGTCTAGATGAAAGTACAACAAGATAACACCATCCATTATCTGTACAAACAAACAATTTTAATGGAGGGAATTATGTAACCATTGTGAATAAACAGTATTGATTTTGCTCTAAAGTTCAAATTAAGGTTTGATTATCAGATGTGAAAAAAAGCTTTGCTCTGCCACTAGATTGTAATGCACCTTAACATAAATTAGGTGACCTGTTGTGAAAGTGAAAACTGATAATGCATCCCAGGAACATTAAAAGTGGAAACAAAAGCCTTAAATTATTGACTTAGCATACAAAAATATTGTGGACACAGCTCTTATTTAACCGTTACTACCTGGAAGAATAAGTGTACAAAATAAAGTATAAAACTTTGGTTAGGCCACAGCTGGAGTACTGTATGCTGTTCTGGTCACCACATAAAAAGGAGGATGTGACTGCAATGGACAGCATACAGAGGAGGTTCATCAGGATGTTGCCAGGGATGGAGCACTTTACCTATGAAGGAAGGCTGGATAAACTTGGATTGTTTTCTTTAGAGCAGAGAATGCTGACAGTGAACCTGATTGAGGTGTATAAGTTATGAGAGGCAGATGGGTGAATAGAAACAGCTGTTCCCTTAGATGAAATGTTAATAAGAAAGGGTCATAATTTTAAGGTGAAAGGCAGAGATTTAGAGAGGATTTAAGGAAACATTTGCTCCACCCACCAGAGTTGGTGAGAATCTGGGATGCACTGCCTGGGAGGGTAGCTGAGGCAAGAAGCTTCATAATCTTGGGATGACATTTTAAATGTCATAACAGTATGGGCCAAGTGCTGGAAAGCTGGACGAGTGCAGTTTTTGTCAGTGCAGACCCGACGGGTCGATGGGTTTGTTTTTGTACTGTATAATTCCAAGTGCTATGGTCACAAAATTATCCATGCCCAACAATAAAAATGTATTTCAAACTACGGTTGGTTCTGCTATAACACGAATTGGGTTTAATGCAATTGAAGAATTTAGATCGTTATTTGTAGAATGTGAACTTTCCTTACCTATATTGGCTATAACATGATTCCAGCCCCATTAGTTTAAATGGTGTAGCTGCTGCACAATTTTCTTAATATGTGAGATCACACAAGAATGGAACTATCGCATTTTATCAGAACTGACCGCAATAAATACCTGACCAAAAATACCTCAGCTTTAGAGAAGGGAAGGCCTTGTTGGTCAGGTTGAAAATAATTGAGCTCCCTTCCATTAATTATTAGCCGCAGTATTGATTCACAGTCAACTGACATTTAATAAATATTGACATTACAACATCAGAATTTTAACACGAGTATTACAACAAGAACAACTAATGGTTTGTACAATAAAAAGTGTGTTATTGCAGCCAGCATATTGGCATTCTTGCCAGATTTGGAATCCATTCAAAATACATACTTGCCTCTCCATGAAGCCGCCTTCTCTCTGCAGAAACATAATTTATTGGTACAGACAAGGCCTAAGAACAAGTTTAATTAACTATTCTAGTTCAGAGATTCCACAATAACATTCTCATTTTTCCCTCTCTCCACTTATAATACAGCTATTCTAAATCTCTGCGTGATGAGACTACCACCATCTTTTGAATATAATGGAGAGAAAAATCTTTCTTCCTCAGCCCACAGCAAGAACAAATGCATCTGCTAGGTCCATTCAGATTGGCAAAAGACAAAGTTAAAATAAATTATCTTGCATCTGAAATGCTAGGATTCTGCTTCAATTCTTCTACAAATCAATCTATTTAACTTTTGCAGTCAGCACTTACCTGCGTTCAAACATTCTCAGAGAGTACAGTTTGCAGGTACATCCTAGTGCAATCACAAGGAGTAGCCCACAGATTAAACTTCCAATGACTGCTGCAGTTATCACCCGCGTTGGTACAATCACAGGACAGCTCTCTTCATCACTGCCATCACCACAGTCATCCTGTGCATCGCAAACCCAGCTCTCAAACACACAGCGGTTGTTCTTGCAGTGGAAGTTACCAGGCTGACAAAAGAAGCAGTTCTTCTCATCTGACCCATTCGGGCAATGGTTCTGGTAATTGCACCGGTCTGCTAGAGGATAGCACACTCCATTGCGAGAGCAGGGAAACTCATCCTTTTGGCATGAGCTACAGTTGAGCTCATCTCGTCCATTTGGGCAATGCCAATAACCATCACAGCGCTGTTGCTCAGTATAGCAACCCCAATTGCCTCCACAGGGAATCTCCCATGGAAGGCAAAACCCTGCAACTTGATAGGTGGCATTAAAACCTCTGGCTGCATTAACTTTGTCAGCATAAAAATGCACCCGCACCTGTCCAGAAGAAGAGACAACAGTGATTGGTGGCCGAGAATCAAAGGATGTCAGGACACGTAGCAGTCTGTGAGAGTTCTCCTCCAGGCCATCATACACTTTAATATAATCTCCATAGCCAGTGCCATCCAGCTTCAAATCTGTGATACGTAAAATGACTTTGCGTCTGTCTCCAGTGTCAATCAGCCATGTGCAATTGCTGCCAGGTGGATAAAATGCAGGATAATTAGGAGAACTGAATGTTCCATAAAAGTTTCTCAGCCACTCGCCACAACTAGGGGGTTCACAATCTATTTCATCTTCCAAATCAAGGCAGTCAATATTTCCATCACATTGCAAGGTCTCAGGTAAGCATGTATAAGCTGCTGTATACCTTGACAAACATTGGAACTGATCATATGTGCAAGGCTGAAATGGAAAGGCAGTTGGTGGAATTGGCCGTTCGCACAGCTCTTCATCAGAGTTGTCTCCACATTCATCCATTGTGTTACATTTCCAAATTTCAGGGATACATTTTCCATTGTTACAGTGGAACTGGTCCCAGTCACAGCCTACTTCCTCAGATCTTCCTGAAAGGAAAACATACTCAAACTCACTATGGAAAAAAGTAGCAATTGTTGAAGTGAATAAATTGCTTTTATTTCTTTAGAAACTAGAGAAACAGACTAAAAATTAAACTTGAAAAATGTGTTGCTGGAAAAGCGCAGCAGGTCAGGCAGCATCCAAGGAGCAGGAGAATCGACGTTTTGGGCATAAATCCTTCTTCAGGCTGTTACGGGATGTCCAGGTGGATGGGGTGTGTTGGAGGCAGGAGAAGGGGTCGTCAGAGTGTAGGCGAGAATCCTGGTTGAAGTAGTAGGCGCGGAGGCGAAGGCGGAAGAATTGTTCGATGTCTCGCCGCATGTTGAACTTGTTAATCCACGAGCGTAGGGGGATGAAGATAAGGCCTCTGCTGAGGACTGATCTTTCATCCTCAGAGAGGAGGTCTGGAGGGATGGTGAAAATACGGCAGGGCTGGGAGCTAGGACCTGGTGTGGGGGTGGAGTTAGGTGTGGGGGCGGGGATCGGCGTGGGGGCGGGTACGCATGCGCGTGGTCATTGTGCAGGTGAGTGACATCACTGGGGGCGGAAGTAGATGCGGCGACGGCAACTCCAGGGGTGGAAGTGGCTGTGGCGACGGCAGAAACGGTGTTGTTCCCGGTGGCTGTGGACCCTGCGGAGGCCGCGAATCTGTCGGCAATGATCTTGCTGGTGATCGTGGAGGCGGTTGTCTGAGCAGCGATCGTGGAGTCTGCTTGGTCGGTGAGGGCAGAAGTAACATCATGGTTCGCTTATGCCCAAAACATCGATTCTCCTGTTCCTTGGATGCTGCCTGACCAGCTGCGCTTTTCCAGCAACACACTTTTCAGCTCTGATCTCCAGCATCTGCAGTCCTTACTTTCTCCTAAAAATTAAACTTGAAAGCATACTTTTGTTTTACAGAATATTTCAGAATAAACAATCACCTTCAGGGCCAAGCTTTGCGCTTGACACATTACAATGAATACTGATGCTGCTATTACATGTCTCCTATTGGAATGACAAACTTCGTTTCACTGTAAACAAAATGCGTGTGCACATCTCCATCTCTACATAGTTCCATATGCCAAAAAGGTGATAGTTCAGAGGGGGTGGAGGAAGGATAGAGAATGAGCCATTTCTGAAAAGATTCTTCATACTTCTTTCCTAATAAAGTCTCAATACAAAATACAGAGAGGGCAGAAATGGAAACAGGAATCGGCAAAGTCATTGATTTAAGCTAGACTGTTCCTGCTTTTCACTTCTTAAACTTTCAGAAGTCGGGCATCTTTACCTTCATACCAGGGAACAACACTGCTCCATGACATGTACCTTGTGCACTGAAGGCAAAAAGATAAGCTGCCAGCTTTATGGTTGTTAGCAAGCAATTACTTTGATAGTGGTCTGGAACTACACAAGAAGAGCCCACTGGAGATTTGGGTGACAGGGGAAAGATATAAAAGAGACCTAAAGGTCAACAATTTCATGCAGAGGGTGGTATGTGTACAGATGAGTTGCCTGAGGTGATGATGGAGACTCGTACAATTGCAACATTAAAAGGCAACTGGATGGGTATATGAATAGGAAGGGTTTGATGGGACTAAATTGGGTTGGGATATCTGCTCAGCGTGGACAAATTGGACCGAAAGGTCTGTTTCGTGTTGCACATCTCTATGATATGTCTGGAATAGGTGGGATTTGAACCCAGCCCTCCTGAAGATATAGAATTCAACAACTATTTAAAAGGTCAGTGACAATAATAAAATAACAGGAAGAAAACATGCAACCTGCTTCTTTGGAAATCTTAACTGAACAAACATTGTGCTTGGCCAATAATGAATGCATTAAGGATTCAGCAATATGGAACTGGAAAGGTTTTAGCTGTTCATACATTCAAATTATATTTAAAGCAATTGACATTTCAAAATTAGTTTAATTGTCCTGTTAGTTAATCAATAGCATACATAATAATGAAAGATGTAATTCAAAGTGGAGGATATGAAAGCATACAACTCAAGACAGTTGGTAGGTTAGAGGGTAAAAGATACCTCATGTACCTTCAAATTTCACCTACATATGTAGGATCTCTCTAACCAGGAATGGGACTTGCCAGCTTCTATTCACTACATTGGGCAGGGTAACAAATCCTATAGCCCCAGGAATTTAAATTCTTTGAGGTTTGGTCTAGGTTACTTGCAACCTTTGATTCATAACGTAATTCCCTTTCTTTCTTTGCCTCCAACTTTGTCTTCTCAACTGTTCTTCTACAAACAAGCGGATACTACATGGTTCTCCAGTGCATCACTCCCTTTAGTTTACTATAATTTAAGTCAGAGAACAGCGGTCAGCAGTCGTCTAAGTTCTGATTAAAAAGTGATTACCTTAAAAATACTGTTTCTCAAAGCATGATTGCTGCCTGATTGACTAATCATTTCTAATGTTCAACTTGTATTTCAGATTCCCAGGATCAGGAGTATCCTGCATTTACGTTTCTAATCTTAAACCATTACTATTTTTAATCAGAGGTCACAAATACACGCTCTGTTTTCTGCTATGACTTGCTGGAGAGGAGCATCACTTTTATTTTGAGAGAGTCAAGGGTGTCTATTGATTGACACCATCGAAGCAGCTGCTTTTTTTAATCTGCTGTGTAAGTAGTAATGGGTTCAGATAATGGATCAATCCAGGTTGATTTCAGGATTTTACTTTTGGGTTTGGTTTTTATTCTCAGTTTGTTTCTTGAAAATGTATTCCTCTTTCTTTTACATCATAAACCACCAGGTTCAAAGAGCAAATACATCCTTCTGGTTCTCCATTAACACTTCGATCTGCTTAAACACTAACTTGAGCTTGGCAAAGATGCTGTCCATTAAATCATCTTAAACTCTCACACCACTATACATAATCAGAAGTCAAATTTCAACATTGTGCAGAATTGCTAAACCAGAAATATAAAATCTCCAATTTAAGTCTGTGACAAGAGAGGAGAATCTGTTTACAAGACAATTGAGGCAGATGTAAAAAGATCCCAATGCATTAAAGAGGAGCTGCGGATTTCCCAAATCATTTCTCAGAGAGATTGCTCATGAAATTGGGAGGACATCAAACTTTCAAGCAATCCACTGACAAATAGATATTGGTTTATAGGCAGAAGATAGATACAATGGGCCAACTGACAAAACGTAATTAGAAGTAACTTAAAAACATCTGTAGAAGGCCACCATCATTTCGCTAAACAGAGGAACCTCAATTATCCGAAAGACACAAGTGGAGATTATTTCATTCAGTTAATCGAATGCTGGATAACGTAGTTTAGCCAAGCATCGGGACCTTGCGATCTTGTTCGGATAATTTGAAATTTGGATAATTGAGTTTCCTCTCTAGTTTTCAGTGACTTGGAAGATAAAATAGAGACATTAGATCCAAGTTTACTGACTTCACAAAGTTAGGCCCTTTGGCCCAAGAAACATAGATCAGAATTTTTTAAAAATCAATTTTTTTTTGTTTGAGATATAAAAACTGACTAAGGTGGTTGACTTTTATTTCAAGAGGGTTGGGTTTCAACAGATGTGCAAGCATACCGATTGAAAATTTGCAAGCTACTAGTGAGACTATGTCGGGAGTAATGTGAACAATTTTAGCTCCCTTATTTAAGGCATCATTTCATTGAGGCACTTCAGAAAAAGTTCACAAGGATGTTTCATGAATGGAGGAATTGTCTTATACGCAAAGGAACACTACAGCGTGAGCACGAAGCAGAGAGAGAGAAAACACGTGAGGAAGAGAGAGCAAGACAGAGAGCGCAACAGCAGAGAGGTGGAGAGAAAGCTGTCAAGAGATGGGCAGAGGAGGAGGCTAACAGCAGGGCAGGCAAACTTGAGGGGGGGCTGAGCAGGCATGGGCGAGATATGGAGTGTGGGTACGGGGCGGGCAAGAGGGAGTGCTTTGGGTATGGAGAGCAAGAGGGAGAGTGAGTGGTACAGGGAGAGAGGACGAGGAGTACAAACAGAGAGAGAGGGGGAGAACGAGCCACAAAGAGAAAGAGAGAGGGCGAGAGTGTGAGCAGTGAGAGGGGGAGACAGAGAGAGAGAGCTAGCGAGAGTGAAGGGGGCCGAGAGGGAGCACGAGGCATCGAGAGTGCGGGCGAGGGGGCACAGTGAGAGAGGAAGCGAGAGGTAAAAAGAGCGAGAATACGTGAGAGGTACAGAGAGCACAAGCATGAAAGCAAGGGTAAACAGGGAGAACACGAGAGCGCGAGGGATACAGAGAGCACGCGAGGGGTACAGAACAGAGAGCGCGAGAGGGTGTGCAAGGGGGAGCGAGAGAGTGTGAGGGGGACCGGGCGAGAGCGAGGGGTACAGAGAAAGCGAGAGCGAGGGGTACAGAGAAAGCGAGAGCAAGGGGCATAGAGAGAGCAAGCAGAAGGTACAGAGGGAAAGAGCGAGTGAGAGGTACAGAGAGAGCACAAGAGCAAGGGGTACAGTGAGAGAGGGGTACATAGAGCGCAAGTGACAGACAGCGAGGAGTACAGAGAGCGAGCGAGAGAGCACAAGAAAGAGAGCGCGCATGCGCGAGAGGTACAAAGAGCATGCGTGAGGGGTACGGAGAGCGTGCGCGAGGGGTACGGACAAACAGCTCGCAAGGGGTATGGAGGGGGACAGCAAGGGTAACAGAGAGAGGGGAAAGCAAGGAGTACAGAGAGAGGGAGGGGTATAGAGGGACAGAAGAGTGAGGGCAGAGATGGGTAGTGGAGGTATGGGGGGGCAGAGAGAGAGAATGTTGGGGAGAGAGAGAGAGGGAGGGGAGCAGAGAGGGGGTAAGGGGCAGAGGGGTGAGGGGAGGGAGAGAGAGAGAGATCTTTGATCAATCAGGGAATAAGGGTGATGGGGAAAATGCAGGAAAGGAAGAATGTTGGAACAGTTATGAACCTACTGAATGCCCAATGGCTTACTGCTGTTTCTACCTCCTATCGCCTTTTAAATTAGTGCTTATACACTCTACACTCAAAAATGATTGTTCCGAATATGTTAGAAATGGGAAAAGCTCGGATCCTTGCAGCAAAGTTTAAGGATCAAGCCTCCAAGCATTACTAAAAGCTAGTAAATATGACGTTCTTTTCTTTCATATCCATCATAGACAAGGAATGGAGAAACAATAATGTGGAGTCTTTACCAATAAATTTATCTGAAGGCTGTATATGCTATATCTGGTCACTGTTTGCATACTGACTGCAAATTATGTGACAGATACATCACATCCTGTTTCAACATGGTAATGACTGGCAGTAGTAAAGGTATTTGCACATCATCCTGCAACATTAGACTGATGCAAAAAATAATTCAATTAATTTAACAGGGTGACAGTAACATGAAAAGGTGAAAACTGATTTACAATTATAACAATCTAGTTAGATTTCCAGTTAAACTATTACTTTCATTCCTGGACACTGAACCTCAAGAAATCTTCAACAGCCTCGAAGAGCAGACCTAACAGAATTATGCCAAGGCTAGAAGATTTAAAATTCTGGCGACAAATTGCTGACAATCTTTATACTTCACAGGATAGCAGAATAAGATCCAATCTAATTGTATTTAAAGATTGAAGGTAAACAGAAACTTCTATTGGGGGATACTTCATAGGGAATTACCCCCCATAGTGCGGCACGGTGGCTCAGTGGTTAGCACTGCTGCCTCACAGCACCTGGGTTCCAGGTTCAATTCCAGCCTTGGGCAACTGTGTGTGGAATTTGCACATTCTCCCCGTGTCTACGTGGGTCTCCTCCGGGTGCTCCTGTTTCCTCCTACAGTCCAAAGGTGTGCAGGACAGGTGGATTGTCCATGCTAAATTGCCCAGACTGTTGGGTGCATTAGTCAGAGCGAAATAGGTCTAGGTGGGTTACTCTTTGGAGGATCGGTATGGACTTGTTGGGCCGAAGGGCCTGTTTCCACACAATAGGGAATTTAATCTAATCAAAATTCATGGAGACTGGTAGGAAGCATTTCTTTACACAAAGGCATTGGAAATCAGGCACTCTCATCAAAATCAAGAATTTTATGACTGAGTTTAACAGTTTTGTTAGGCAAGGTAGCAAGGACTACAGAACCAATAAGACATAGATCAGTAATGATCTAAGTAAATGTCAAAATAGTTCTAAGTGGTGAAAGGCTTAAGTCCCCAGTGTCATGACAACTTTCTCAGTCAGCCCACATCCCAATTCAAAATATCTCCCTACTTTATCTGGGACACTGCTTTATGCCAACTGGCTAGACATTTTGCCTCTACAACAGCAACTTGATTTCAAAAGTTATTAATTAGTGAGTTGTGATGCACTTTGAGACATGAAACAAATTACAAAAAAAAGTTCACAAGCACCATATTCTATTAGTGTATGGGCACATTCATTGTCAAAATCCACTGCTTATAAAGTTAAACGAGGATAGATCTCAGAAGGCCCCAGTGGTGGAATGATTAAAATTAAGAGTGTGAAGGACTGAAAATTATAGGAATGCAGAGGCCTAGAGAGTGATTGGGCTGAAAGAGACTGAAGAGATTAGGAGGGGCATTAGAACGAACAAACTAGCTGCATTTCAACTCAAAGAAAAAGGCCACCAAGTTTACACATACCTGTGACATAAGACAGTCGGAAACCTTTTCCAGTATACCTGTCATCTGAATGAAACTTAATCCAGACATGGTCCTTTGAAGAAATGTAAGGTGCTGGAATGGATGAGCCACACACTCTAATTCCGTCAACATTTTTATATGCTCCTATAGTTAGCCAGTCGGAACTACACCAAGCAGAGCTCTGGATATCAAAATCCTGGAAGCTAAGGCAAAAAAAAATGCAATAATGTTCAACTTGCAAACAAAATATCTATCAAGATGAATAGATTAGATTAGATTAGATTAGATTAGATTTACAGTGTGGAAACAGGCCCAACAAGTCCACACCGACCCACCGAAGCGAAACCCACCCATACCCCAACATTTACCCCTTACCTAACACTACGGGCAATTTAGCATGGCCAATTCACCTGACCCGCACATCTTTGGACTGTGGGAGGAAACCGGAGCACCCGGAGGATACCCACGCAGACACGGGGAGAATGTGCAAACTCCACACAGTCAGTCCGCTGAGGCGGGAATTGAACCTAGGGCTCTGGCGCTGTGAGGCAGCAGTGCTAATCTTGTGCCATCATGCCAACCGCTGCAGACCATTTGGATTAGGTAGACACTGTTGTTAGGAAGGGAATTTGATCCATTGACATTGAAGGAACAGTGGCATACTTCCAAGTTTGAATTTTAAGTGGCTTGGGGAGATGCTTGTAGATTGTGGTGCTGCTATCAATCTGCTGCCCTTGTCCTGCTACAGAGGAACCTCGATTATCCGAATACCTATCATCCGAAAATCAGATTATCTGAAGGAGATCCCGAGGTCCTCATAGAAACATTACATCAAAGACCTGTTTCCAACAGTGATCGCATCTTTTGTTAACAGTAATTAAACAGGCACTGTCTCTAAATGACTGACCTCCCGGCCTCTGTCTCTGCCCACACTTTCCTGGGAATTCTTCAGAGGGATGTACCCTAACCCCACCCCCCCTGCTTCCCCAGATGATCTCTTGAACAGGGTAAAGGTGGAACCTGTCAAAAAGTTGCATTAAAAAGTTGTGTGTGTGTGTACACGCGCTCTGTTTGGAGACTTACCCTACAAAGGCAGTAGTAGCAGCAGCAACTATTGTTGATGTATAGTCCAGCTGCTCTGGAGAAGGGGCAGGGGTGTGATGTTGGATGGGGTTAGGGGAGGGGGCGGAGGGGTTTGGACAGGGTTGGGGCGTCTGGACAGGGTTGGGGTGTCAGCGTTGGACAGGGTTGGGGGGGTAGGAACAGAGTTCTGAGGGCAGGGGGTGTTGGAAGGAGTTTGAGGGAGCAGGCGGGAGTGGTACTGGACGGGGGTAGTGGGCGGTGGTGGGGGCAGGGGCTCACGCTACGTGCTGCTGCAGTCTCCTGAATGAGGAGCAGACTTTAAAAACGCTGAGCCCCAGAGGAAATCAATGAAACGAATAATCGATTATCCAAACGAAATAGTACCTGTCCATCTCATTCGGATAATCAAGGTTCCCCTGTAATAGATAATCAGCGATTTGGGACATGCTGTCAAAGCCGCCTTGGTGAATGTCTGCAGTCCATCTTAGATACAGTACACACCGCTGTTACGCTCGTGATGGAGGGAGTGAATGGTTTTAAATGTTTTGCTTCTAAATAAATTAATTTGTTAGAACACTCCTTAGACTTTCCTGATGATACAAAGCCCAACATAAATGCAAGATTTCCTTATACTTACTTCATTTGCTTTAAAATCTTTCTGATCTACAGATTTGCTTGCATAGCAAGTCAATCCGCAGTGAAGAAGACCTATGGGTGCTTTGAAATTTTGTTGTATTTTACAAAACTCACTATCAAAATATTGTTGCTGTATCCTGCCTTGCACTGTTATAGATATCAGGAATTCAAGAGTTTTTTTTAAAGTATGCACGCTAGCTTGCTGAGCTTGAAGGTTTGGTTTTAGATGTTTCGTCTACATAGTAGGTAACATAATCAGTGAGAGTCTCCAGTGAAGCGCTGGTGGTATGTCCCGCCTCTCTTTTTAAAGGTGTTGAGTTCTTAAGGTGGGTAATGTTATTTCCGGCTTTTTCAAGGGAAGGTAGATAGGATCTAAATCGATGTGTTTATTGGTGGAGCTCTGATTAGAATGCCATGCCTTTAAAGAATTCCTGTGCATGTCTTTGTTTCGCCTGTCCTAGGATGTGTGCGTTTTCCCAGTCAAAGTGGTGTCCTTCTGTGTCTGTATGCATAGAAACTAGTGATAGTGAATCGTGGGTTTTGGTGTTGGTTTTGGTTTTGGCCAGTTGGTGTTCATGAATCCTGGTGGTAAGTTTCCTGCTAGTTTGTCCGATATATTGTTATAGTTCTTGCATGGTAACATGGTTAGTTTTACTGGTAGTATCTAATAGATCCTTTAGGTTCATTTGTCGCTATTAAGTGCGTTGGTAGATTTGTGGGCTACCATGATGCCAAAGGGTCTGAGTAGCCTGGAAGTCATTTCTGATATGCCTTTGATGTAAGGTAATGTGGCTAAAGTTTTTGGTTGTGTTGTGTCTGCTTGGTTGGGTTCGTTTCTGAGGGATCGGCGGATTGTGTTTACTGGGCACTCGTTTTTCTTGAAAACATTGTGTAAATATTTTTCTTCTGTTTTTTCTAGTACTTGGATGCTGCAGTGCGATGTAGCTCATTGAAATAATGTCCTGATGCAGCTCCATTTGTGGGTGATGGGATGATTGCTTCTGAAATTAAGTATTTGATCTGCGTTTGTTGTTTTTCTGTAGACGCTGGTTTGAAGCTCCCTGTTAATTGTATGTTCAACTGTCACGTTTAGGTGTATGTTGTCATTCTCCTCCTCTTGACAAAAGTGTCATCTATTTAGTGGACGTAAAGTTTGGATTGGATAGGTGGGAGGACAGCTTGTTCAAGTCTCTGCATTACTGATTCCGGTCTCATAGATATTGGTGACCCCACAAGCGTTCAATTGTTTGGAAGTTTTGTTATTGAATATGATGTGGGTGGTGAGGTACAAGTCAACTAGCTTGGAGGATGTTGTGTTTGCTGATGAATTTGGTGCTGTCAGGTGTTTGTGGTCCTGGCTTTCCTAGTAGTGATACCAGTGTTTCTTTGGCCAGGTCGAGGTTAATTGATGTGCAGACCATTATTTCGTCGTCTTCTATCTTGTTGTGTACGATGGTGCTCAGGAATTTTTGGGTGTAATGAATAGAGTGATGTGAATCTTTAAATAAGTGTTTTAGTTTTTGGTGGAGTTCTTTGGCTAGTCTGTATGTTGGTGTACCACGTAGGAAGACTATGGTCAAAGGGGGCACCAGGTTTGTGTATTTTTAGTAATCCATAAAAGTATGGTGTGTTGGATCAATCTGGTTTCGTGTTTTGGATGTCTGTCTTGTTTAATTCTCCTGATCTTTTAAGTTCTGTTAAAAAGGATGGAATTCTGTTTAGTTGTTGTGGGGTCGGGTCTATTGCCACCTGCTGGTAAGTTGCATATATCTGCAAACAGAGCATTTGCCTTTTAAGACAGTCAGATTTTTAAAAAAAAAGTCATGTGTCCCTTGTCTGCAGGTAGAATAATGATGTTTTTGCTATTTTTAAGTCTTTCTAAGGCTTTATTTTCTTAAGCATTAAGTGTGTTTCTTTCCTTCTCTTGGCCTGATATAGGTGCAACAGCTTGTCTTATGGTCTGCTGTATTTATTCTGAAAGACTTATTTATTTGTGCCTTTTAAATTGAATGCCATGCCTCTAAAGAATTCCCATGCATGTCTTTGTTTCGCCTGTCCTAGGGTGTGTGCTGGATTTAAAGAAAAATCTTTCAGACCGTCAACTTACTGATACAGAAAAAAAACAGTCCTAGTCAGAGGGTTAAACTACAATTACAAAGACAATTACAAAGATTCACAACACTCTATTCACTCCATTCATGAATTACTGAACACCAATGACACAAAAGATGGAAGAAAATGAAATAATGGTCTCCTTTAACATTACAGCCCTTTTCACATTATTTAACACTGACCTGGCCAAAGAAACACTGGTATCACTATTAGAAAAACAAGGACTACAACACAAGACAGCACTAACTTCATCAGCAAACACAACATCCTCCAAAGTAGTGAATTTGAGCCTCACCACCTACTTTACATTCAATAACAAAACTTCCAAACAAGTCAAAAGAACACCTATGGGATCACCAATATCAGGTCTCACAGCGGAAGTAGTAATGCAGAGACTTGAACAACCTGCCTCCCATCTATCCAACCCAAACTTTGAGTCCGCTAAGTAGATGACACCTTTGTCATCACAACACGGAACAAATTAGAGGAAACATACAATACCATCAACACTATCCTGCAGGCATAAATTTCACAAAAGAGGAGGAGAACGACAACAGACTCCCATTCCTAGACATGACAGTTGAATGTACAGTTAATGGAGAGCTTCAAAACAATATCTGCAGAAAAATAACACACATGGACCAATCATCCCAACACCCACAAATGGAGCTGCATCAAGACATTATTTCAACAAGCTCAATGACACTGCAGCACCCAATTCCTCAGAAACAAACCCAAACAAGCAGACAGAACGCAACCAAAAACCATAGTCATGCTCCCTTACATCAAAGACATATCAGAAATTACTTCCACACTACTCAGACCCCTTGGCATCGTGGTAGCCTACAAACCTGCCAACACACTTAACAGCAACTAATGAACCTAAAAGATCCATTAGATACCACCAGCAAAATTAACATCATTTACAAGATACCATGCAAGAACTATTACAAACACGATATCAGACAAACTAGCAAGAAACTTGCCACCAGTATACATGACCTCCTATCGCTAGTTTCCATACATACAGACAAAGAAGAGCACCATTTTGACTAGGACAACACACACATCCTAGGCAAAACAAAGATACAGACATGAATTCTTAGATGCATGGCATTCTAACCAGAACTCCATCAATAAACAAATCGAATTTCAATCCTATCTACCTTCCTTGAAAAAAAGAAGCGGAAATGACATCACCCACCTTATGAAACCAAGACCTATAAAAAGGAGAGCTGGGACATACTACCAACGCTTCACCAGAGACTCTCACTGATGTTGTTACCTAGTATTATGATGAAACATCTGAAAACAAACCTTAAAGCTCAGAAAGCTAACTTACATACTTATCAACCTGAGCTACAAATCTTCTCAAAAAATTTGTTTTTTTAAATTTCTTCAGAATGTTTGAAGCATATAATATGCTACCAGTCAGAACGGATTTTGGCTTAGAGGGAAACTTAAAGGTGGAGGCATTTCCATTTATCTACTTCCAAGTGGTAAAGTCTTGATTTGGAAGGGATGTCTGAGGAGCATTGGTAAGTCGCTGCAATATATTTTGTAGATGTATGAAGGGTATGAATGTTGAAGATAGTGGATAAGATGCCAGTCGAATGAGCTGCTTTATTCTCGATGGTGTTGAGCTTGAGTGTTGCTGAAAGTGGAGAATATTCCATCATAAGCCTGATTTGGTCTTTGTAGATGACAGTGAAAGGGAGAGTATTTTGCAACTGATTTCCTAGCTTCTTTGATACAGTGGTTACATGGTTGGTGCACTGACTGCTTCACTTTCTGAGAAATCAGAAAATGGTGCTGAACATTGTTCATTCATTGGCAAAATGACTTTATGCTGGTGGAAGCATCTGATGATGGTTGGCAGCTGAATGGCATTGCTGAAATCCAAGTGTTGACGTAGGAGAGGACTGCAGATGCTGGAGATCAGAATTGAAGAGTGTGGTGCTGGAAAAGTACAGCAAGTCAGGCAGCATCCAAGGAGCAGGAGAATTGATGTTTCGGGCATAAGCCCTTCATCAGGAATGAGGCTTGTGGGCAGGGGGGAGCTGAGAGATAAATGGGAGGGGGGTGAGATTTGAGAATGCGATAGATTGGTGAAGGTAGGGGAGAAGGTGATAGTTCGGAAAGGAGGGTGGAGCAGATAGATGGGAAAGTTGATGGACAGGTCACGAAGGTGGTGCCATATTGGAGACTTGGGACAGGGATAATGTGGGGAAGGGGAAATGAAGAGACTGGTGAAATCCACATTCATCCCGTGTGGTTGGTGGGTCCAAAGACGGAATATGAGGCGTTCTTCCTCTAGGCGTCAGGTGGTAAGCATTTGGTGATGGAGGCGGCCCAGGACCTGCATGCCCTTAATGGAGAGGGAGTTGAAGTGTTGAGCGACTGGGCAGGGGAGTTGGTTGGTGCGGGTGTCCCAGAGAGGTTCTCTGAAACAATCCACAAGTTGGCATCCTGTCTCCCTGATATAGAGGAGACCACATCGGGTGCAACTTATACAGTAGATAATATTGGAGGAGGTACAGGCGAATGTCTGTTGGATGTAGAAGGACCTTTTGGGACCTCGGATGGAGGTGAAAGGAGTGGTGTAGGCATTGGCTTTACACTTCCTACAGTGGCAGGGGAAGGTGTTGGGAGTGGGGTGTGGGCTGGTGGAGGGCATGGACCTGACGAGGACATCTCTCTGGAACACAGATAGGGATGGGGAGGGGAATAGATCTCTGGTACGTTTGTAGGTGGCAGAAGTGGCAGAGAATGACACGATGTATGTGGGGTTGGTGGGGTTGGTGGGGTGGAAGGTGAGGACCAGAGGGACTGTCTTTGTTGCATTGGGAGGAGTGGTGTTCAATAGCAGTGGTGCAGGAAGTGGAGGAGATGCGCTGGAGGGCATCGATGATCTCATGGGAATGGAATTTGCAATCCTGGAAGAAGGTGGCCATCTGGGATTTTTCTAAGGTGGAATTGGTTACCCTTGGAACAGATGCGGTGGAGGCAGAGGATTTGGGAGTAAGGAATGGGGTTTTTAAACAGGCGGTAGGGTGAGATGAGGTCTAGTCCAGGTAGCTATGGGAGTCGGTGGGCTTGCAGTAAATGTTCGTGGTTAGTCGGTCGCTGGAGAGGGAGAGGTCCAGGAAGGGGAGGGAGGAGTCCAAGATGGTCCAGGTGAATTCAAAAGGTTTTGGTGAAAGTGATTAACTGTTCAATCTCCTCGTGGGAGCATGAGATAGCATTGATACAGTCATTGATGTAGCGGAGGAACAAGCGGGTGGTGGTGCCAGTGTAGCTGCAGAAAATGGACTGTTCCACGTACCCAACAAAGAGGCAGACATAGCTGGGTCCCATGCAGGTGTCCATGGCTACCTCTTTGGTTTGGAGGAAGTAGGAGGATTGGAAGGAGAAGTTGTTGAGGGTGAAGGCCAGTTCAGCCAGGCGGATGAGCATTGGTTGGGTTGGCGTCAGAGGAAGAAACGGAAGGCTTGGAGGCCTTTGTTGTGGCAGATGGATGCGTACACGGATGGATGTCCGTTGTGAAGATGAAGCGTTGGGGGCCAGGTAAATGAAAATCTTGGAGGAGGCGAAGGGTGTGGGTGATGTCCTGAACGGAGATGGGGAGCTCCTGGACTAAGGGGGACAGGAAGGTATCAAGATATGCAGAGATGAGTTCAGTGGGACAGGCGCAGGCTGAGGCAATAGGTTGACCAGGGAGATCAGGCTTGTGAATCTTAGGAAGGAGGTAGAAACGGGCAGCGCAGGGTTCGGCCTAGCAGGGGTAAGCTGCAGAGACTGGGTCTCTGGCACGAGGTCCGGCTTGGAGGTCAGAAGAGAAAGGGGGAAGAGGAGGAGAGCGCTAGTTATAGGAGACTTTATAGTAAGAGGGACAGACAAGCGGTTCTGTGGACATGGGCGAGATTCTCGGATGGTTTGTTGCCTCCAGGGTGCCAAAGTCTGAGACGTCTCGGAGCGTGTCTTCAGAATCCTTAAGGGGGAGGGTGTGCAGCCAGAAGTCGTGGTGCACATTGGCACTAACGACATAGGTAGGAAGAGGGGTGGGGAGGTCATTCATGACTCAGGGAGTTAGGCTGGAAGCTAAAAGTTAGGACGGACAGAGTCGTCATCTCTGGGTTGTTGCTGGTGCCCCGTGACAATGAGGCAAGGAATAGAGAGAGTGTGCAGTTGAACACGTGGCTGCAAGGATGGTGTAGGAGGGAGGGCTTCAGATATTTAGACAATTGCACTGCATTCTGGGGAAGGTGGGACCTGTACAAGCAGGACGGGTTGCACCTGAACCAGAAGGGCACCAATATCCTGGGAGGTAGGTTTGCTAGCACTCTTCGGGGGGGGGGTTTAAACTAATTTGGCAGGGGGATGGGATCCGGACTTGTAGTCCAGCAAGTAGGTTACCTGTTTTTCAGGATGTCTAATAATGTAGGGAGGCTGTGGAGAAGGTAGCACCGACAGGGAATACTTGCGGACACAGAGATGGGTTCAAATGTGTATACTTCAACGCAAGGAGTATCAGAAATAAGGTGGATAAACTTAAGGAGTGAATTGGTACTTGGAACTACGATGTTGTGGCCATCACGGAAACGTGGATAGAAGAGGGACAGGAATGGTTGTTGGAGGTTCCTGGTTACAGATGCTTCAGTAAGATTAGGGAGGGTGGTAAAAAAGGAGGGGGTGTGGCGTTGCTAATTAGAAACGGTATAATGGCTGCAGAAAGGCAGTTCGAGGGGGATCTGCCTTTGGAGGTAGTATGGGCTGAAGTCAGAAATAAGAAAGGCGCAGTCACCTTATTGGGTGTTTACTATAGGCCCCCCAATAGCAGCAGAGATGTGGAGAAACAGATTGGGAAGCAGATTTTCCCAACAAGGGCCACAGGGTAGTAGTCATGGGTGATTTCAACTTCCCAAATATTGATTGCTGCTCTTTAGATCAACTAGATTGGACAGGGCGGTGTTTGAGCAGTGTGTCCAGGAAGCTTTTCTAACTCAGTATGTAGATTGCCCGACCAGAGGAGAGGCCATATTGGATTTGGTACTCGGTAATGAACCGGGACAAGTGATGGGCTTGTTAGTGGGTGAGCATTTTGGTGATGGTGACCACAATTCTGTGACTTTCACCTTGGTTATGGAGAGAGATAGGTGCGTGCAACAGGGTAGGTTTTACAACTGGGGGAAGGGTAAATACGATGCTGCAAGACATGACCTGAGGAGCATAAGTTGGGAGCATAGGCTGTCAGGGAAGGATGTCATTGAAATGTGGAACTTTTTCAAGGAACAGATATGACGTGTCCTTGATATGTACGTACCTGTCAGGCAGGAAAGAAATGGCCGTGTGAGGGAACCTTGGTTGACGAGGGAGGTTGAATGTCTAGTAAAGAGGAAGAAGGAGGCTTACATAAGGTTGAGGAAACAAGGTTAGACAGAGCGTTGGAGGGATACAGGATAGCTAGGAGGGAGCTGAAGGGATTAGGAGAGCTAAGAGAGGGCATGAAAAATCTTTGGTGGGTAGGATCAAGGATAACCCCGAGGCCTTTTATGCTTATGT
Source organism: Hemiscyllium ocellatum (assembly GCF_020745735.1). Classification (NCBI taxonomy): domain Eukaryota; kingdom Metazoa; phylum Chordata; class Chondrichthyes; order Orectolobiformes; family Hemiscylliidae; genus Hemiscyllium; species Hemiscyllium ocellatum. The sequence goes on from NC_083404.1 coordinate 68,947,325, forward strand.
GAGAAACATGAGATTGAGGGTAGGTCCGATCAAGGACAGTAGTGGGAAACTGTGTATTGAATCGGAGAGGTCTTGAATGAGTATTTTTCTTCAGTATGTACAAATGAGAGGGACCATATTGTTGAAGAGGAGAGTATGAAACGGACTGGTTAGCTAGAGATACTTGTTAGGAACGAATATGTGTTGGGCATTTTGAAAAACTTGAGGATAGACAAGTCCCCTGGGCCTGACGGGATATATCGTAGGATTATGTGGTAAGCAAGAGAGGAAATTGCAGAACCGTTGGCAATGATCTTTTCATTCTTCACTGTCAACGGGGGTGGTACCAGGGGACTAGAGAGTGGCGAATGTTGTGTCCCTGTTCAAAAAAGGGAATAGGGATAATCCCGGGAATTACAGGCCAGTTAGTCTTACTTCGGTGGTAGGCAAAATAATGGAAAGGGTACTGAGGGATAGGATTTATGAGTATCTGGAAAGACACTGCTTGATTAGGGACAGCCAGCATGGATTTGTGAGGGGTAGGTCTTGCCTTACAAGTCTGATTGAATTCTTTGATGAGGGTAGAGAAGTGGATGTAGTGTACATGGATTTTAGTAAGGCATTTGATAAGGTTCCCCATCGTAGGCTTATGTGGAAAGTCAGGAGGCATGGGATAGTGGGAAGTTTGGCCAGTTGGATAGAGAACTGGCTCACTGGTCGAAGTCAGAGAGTGGTGGTAGTTGGTAAATATTCAGCCTGGAGCTCAGTTACAAGTGGAGTTCCGTAGGGATCAGCTCTAGGTCCTCTATTGTTTATAATTTTTATTAATGACTTGGAAGAGGGAGTCGAAGGGTGGGTCAGTAAATTTGCAGACGATACGAAGATTGGTGGAGTTGTGGATAGTGAGGAGGGCAGTTGTCAGCTGCAAAGGGACTTAGATATGATGCAGAGTTGGGCTGAGGAGTGGCAGATGGAATTTCAACCCTGTCAAGTGTGAGGTTGTCCATTTTGGAAGGACAAATAAGAATGCAGAATACAGGGTTAACGGTAGGGTTCTTAGTAAGGTGGAGGAGCAGAGGGATCTTGGGGTCTATGTTCACAGCTCTTTGAAAGTTGCCACTCAGGTGGATAGAGCTTGTAAGAAGGCCTATGGTGTATTAGCGTTCATTAGCAGAGGGATTGAATTCAAGAGTCGTGAGGTGATGTTGCAGCTGTACAGGTCCTTGGTAAGGCCACATTTGGAGTACTGTGTGCAGTTCTGGTCGCCTCACTTTAGGAAAGATGTCGAAGCTTTGGAGAGGGTGCAGAGGGGATTTACCAGGATGTTGCCTGGAAAGGAGAATAGGTCGTACGAGGATAGGTTGAGAGTGTTAGGCCTTTTCTCATTAGAACGGCGAAGGATGAGGGGTGACTTGATAGAGGTTTATAAGATGATCAGGGGAATAGATAGAGTAGTCAGTCAGAGACCTTTTCCCCGGGTACAACAGAGTGTTACAAGGGGACATAAATTTATGGTGAAGGGTGGAAGGTATGGGGGGCATGTCAGGGGTAGGTTCTTTACCCAGAGAATGGTGGGGCATGGAATGCACTGCCTGTGGGAGTGGCAGAGTCAGAATCATTGGTGACCTTTATGCGGCAATTGGATAGGTACATGGATAGGTGCTTAAGCTAGGACAAATGTTCGGCACAACATCGTGGGCCGAAGGGCCTGTTCTGTGCTGTATTGTTCTATATTCTATGTTCACGGACAATAAGGTTGGAGTCTGTGGATGGGAGATCCTCAGAGGGGATGAGACTCCGGACTGTCTGGGAGTTGATGGTTTGGTGATGAGAGGGGAGGTCGTGGTCGAGGGGCCAGTAGGAGGTGTCTATGAGTTAGCACCTGGCTTCAGTGATGCAGAGGTCAGTGTGCCAAACTACTACTGTGCAACCCCCCAGCCTCATGACTGATGAAGGCTTATGCCCAAATTTCTCCTGCTCCTCAGATGCTGCCTGACCTGCTATGCTTTTCCAGACACGACGTTGATTCCATAAGGACTATGTGGTGGTCATGTCTACAATACTGTCATGGATGGATACATCTCTGACAAGTGGTCTGGCGAAGACGAGGTCAAGTCATTTTGGTTTTAAACATCAGGTTGACTTCCTCACTAACTACTAGGCTGCATCTGTGGCTGGTGCCTCTTAAGGACTTAGGAAGCTCAGTTCAGTAGTTATACAACTGAACCAATTTTTATGGTGGACATTGAAGTCCTCCACAGAGTACTTTCTGTTTTCTGACTGCCCTCAGTGCTTCTTCCAGCTGGTATTCATCGTGGATGAGAACTGACGAATCTCCAGGAGGAGTTAGCTGGTAAACAGCAGAGATCTTCTGTTTTAACCTGATACCATGAGACTTCAAGGGGCCCAGTGTTTACGTTGAAGACTCCCAGGGCAAGTTCTTTCCAACTATACAACAGTACCACCACCTCTGATCTGACTCCATGTGTGTAAAGCATGATTCCATTAGCACAACTATCCAGGCTATTGCTCACGTAGATGGGACTAAATAGGGCAGACTTTGTTTCCTAAAGGATATTAATAAACCAGATGGTTTTTCATAACAATCGATAATGATTGTATGGTGACCAATAGAGTTGAGTGAGACAGCACCAAAACAGACTCTTTGGTCCAATCCGCCCATGCCAAATTTCCCAAACTAAACTATTCTTGTTTGCCTGCATTCGGTCCATATCCCTCCAAACTTTTCCTATTCACGTACCTATCCAAATGTTTCTTAAATATTGCAACTATACCTGGCTCAACTCCTTTCTCTGACAGTTTATTCCAGGGCTGTTTTCTCTGAATGGTTGGAGGCTGAAGGTTGACCTTATAGAGGTTTATAAAATCATGAGCAGCATGGACAAAGTAAATAAAGTCTTTTCTCTGGGATGGCGAGTCCAGAACTACAGGGCATGGTTTAGGGCTCGAAGGGAAAAATTTAAAAGGGACCTAAGAAGCAACCCTTTCAAGCAGAGGGTGGTGCTTGTGTGGAGTGAGCTGCCAGAGGAAGTGGTGGAGGCTAGTATAATTGCAGCATTTAAAAGGCAGTTGGATGGGTAAATGAATAGGAAGGGTTTAGAGGGATATGGGTCAAGTGCTGGCAAATGGGACTAGATTAAGTTAAGATATCTGGTTGGCATGGACGAGATGGGCCAAAGAGTCTGTTGCCATGCTGTACATCTCTGTGACTCTTATACAGACCACCCTGTGTGAAAATGTTGCCCGTCAGGTCCCTTTTAAAACTTACTCCTGAAAAATATGCTCTCTAGTTTTTAACACCCCTATCCTACAGAAGCAACCATTGCTATTCACCTTATCCAAGCCTATGATTTATAAACCTCTAAGGTCATCCCTCAATCTCCTACGCTGCGGTGATAAAGTCCCAACCTATCCAGCGTTTCCACATGACTCAAACCTTCTCGTCCTGGTAATATCCTTGTCCATCTTTTCTGCACTCTCTCCAATTTAATAGTATCCTTCCTTAAGCAGGATGGCCAGAATTGTACACAGTACTCCAAAAGTAGCCTTACCAATATCATGTGTAACTGCAACATGATGCCTAACTCCTATACTAACTGGTCTGAGCAATGAAGCCAATCGTGCCAAACGTCCTCTTTGTCATCCTGTTTACCTTTGATGTAACTTTCAAAAAACAATGTACCTGAATGCCTAGGTCACCCTGTTTGGCAACACACCCTAGGGCCCTACCATTAACTGTATTAGTCCTGCCTTTGTCGGTCTTACCAAAATGCAACACCTCACATTCATCCAAATTAAACTCATCTGCCATTCATCAACCCATTTACCCAATTGTTCAAGCTCCCTTTGTAATTTTAGATAACCTGTCCACTATACCTCCAATTTTGGTGCCTAAATTCTAATGCAACTTTTTATATAAATGACAAACCGAGACTAGTATTTTTAATTCCAGATTTTGATTAGTTCGATTTAAATTTCACCAGCTATTGCCATGGGATTTGAACTCATGTCCCCAGAGTATAAGTCTCGGGCACTGAATCCTAGCCCTTTTAATCCTGTACAGTTATGCCAACACCTCACCCTAACTTCATTAGTGACGAAGAAAATAGCTGGATTTTAAAACTGTCACAAGTCACAATTATTGTGATGGTTGCACACTGATTTGTTTGAGCATGTATAGCTTTGCTGATTTGCTAGGTGCTACAAATGCAATGAAAAGAAATAAGTTTTAAAAAATGTCAAGAAAATAGCAAATTATTGTCCTGTGTTCACTGCCTCAACATCTGTGGTTGAATGACTAATTCCAGAGAATTATAAACTTTGTTTGGCTTCAATTCATTTTGGCATTTGTATAGTTATTTATATGGTTATTTGTATAGTTATAAAATAATAAGTTATTTTAAAAATGTCAAGTAGAAAGTTTACTTAACAATTTACTTAACAGTGAAACCAAGAAAAAGTGTCCTAAAGATTTGATTAGATTAGATTAGATTAGACTTAGATTAGACTTACAGTGTGGAAACAGGCCCTTCGGCCCAACAAGTCCACACCGACCCGCCGAAGCGCAACCCACCCATACCCCTACATTTACCCCTTACCTAACACTACGGGCAATTTAGCTTAGCCAATTCACCTGACCCGCACATCTTTGGACTGTGGGAGGAAACCGGAGCACCCGGAGGAAACCCACGCAGACACGGGGAGAACGTGCAAACTCCACACAGTCAGTCGCCTGAGTCGGGAATTGAACCCGGGTCTACAGGCGCTGTGAGGCAGCAGTGCTAACCACTGTGCCACCGTGCCGCCCACTAAATTTGATATTAAACTAATTTGTTGAAACATTTTCTGATATTCTTAACAATTTCAGTGGAGAGAGATGGCTTTAAGGGAGTTAATAAGATCATAAGTAGTGGGCGGCACGGTAGCACAGTGGTTAGCACTGCGGTCTCACAGCGCCTGAGACCCGGGTTCAATTCCCAACTCAGGCGACTGACTATGTGGAGTTTGCACGTTCTCCCCGTGTCTGCGTGGGTTTCCTCCGGGTGCTCCGGTTTCCTCCCACAGTCCAAAGATGTGCGAGCCAGGTGAATTGGCCATGCTAAATTGCCCGTAGTGTTAGGTAAGGGGTAAATGTAGGGGTATGGGTGGGTTGCGCTTCAGCGGGTCGGTGTGGACTTGTTGGGCCGAAAGGCCTGTTTCCACACTGTAAGTAATCTAAAAAACAGAAGTAGGCCATTCAGCCCCTCAAGCCTTCCACCTTTCAATAAGAAGATGGCTGATCTGACATTCTCACATCTACTTTCCTGTCTTTTCCCTGTAACAATGCACAAACCTCAGAGGCTTTTTCTCATCAGTCTTACACTGGTGCCCCTTCAGTCTGAGACAATGCCTTCCGGTCTTAGACTCTCATGAGGGAGAACATCCGTCTGTATTCATCCTATCAAGTCCCTTGAGAATCCTATCACATGACCTGGGATGGGGTGGACGGAATGGATGGACAACTGTAACTAAGGTTAAAGAATGTGTTTTTTTTATAGTTTTATATCACTTCCTTTCAAAATACGGTGGCAAATTGGAGAGATGTGCAAGTTGATGATGTAGATGTAGTCCAGCAGATGTAGAGAGTAAGAGTTGGAAGCAATGCAGTCTCTCATTCCATCAATTAAGGCTAAAATATACAGGTGGAGGTCAGTGGTTGAATGGCAACTTGACCATATCTAAAGAGAGACTTGGGTGGAGAGGTAGCATGCAACAGTGGCATGCCTGAGTGCTTTGGAGACTGGTGGGCACCGCAAGGACTATAGTGCATTATTTTGGCAAAAGTAACAATTTAATTTTAAACTCATTTTGAACATTTTATTTTGCTACAGTTCAACATTTAAGGGGTTTATATTTTAATTTAGCTTAATTTGATTTAATTGGCTAAATTAAATGTTTATTAAAAGTATAAAAAGTATAAATCTGTTAAAAGACTACAGGGAAGTCAGAAGTCAAAATTATAATATTTCACTGTGAATAAAACTATGGCAAACAAAGATTAGTCCTTAATAAAAATCAAAAGAACTGCAGATGCGATAAATCAAAAACAAAACAGATTGCTGGAAAAACTCAGCATGTCTGGCAGCACCCAGAGCTAATACTTTAGGACAAAGGACCCTTCCTCAATGTGGAAAGGTCATTTGACTCAAAATGTTAACCGTTTCTTTCCACAGATGCTGCAAGACCTGCTGAGCTTTTCTAGCAAAGACTCATCCTGGTTTCTTCCTTCACCAACTGTCTGTGTATCAGAAGTATATAATCTTATTATTACTTTCAACCTTTGTAAGCATCCTCATAAGATGTCAATCGGAATTCAGAGCTTCAGTCTCCTGTGTGGATTTCCTCACACAGAGGCAGAAATGTCAACAATGAAGACAAAGATTCATTCTATTTGAGATAATTCTCTCACAAATTAGCAAATCCAATTCTGAAGAACAGTCAGATCGAACTTGAAGCCTTAACTGTTTCTCTCTCCACAGATGCTGTCAGACCTGAGCTTCTCCAGCACGTTGTTTTATCATTTATAAATAGAATGACATTTTGCTTTGCGTCCCTTCCTTTCCTTGACTTTGTGCTTCACACTTTGAAGAACAAAGATGTAAACAATTTGCTCAAGTTTGTGTATAGTTCCAGGTTGTACAAGGGATACAGGCTTCCCTGCTCAACGCATTGTACGACTGTAAACCTGCTTTCCTTTTTCCCCAATAAGAACCTCATCCTGGGATTCAGAACGCAGATGAAAAGAAAATTCCCCCAGCCATGTCTGCAGTTAAAAAAAAATAAGTTGGGTTAAGAAAACGGTAGTGGAGGGAGAGGAGTTCCCCTATCATATACTGCATGGCTTAATTCAGCTCCAACAGAGCTTAGCCCAGCTTAGATTGCTTTAGTATCATGCCTATTTGCTCCATATACACAAAGCCACATTGAAATGTGAGGCCAATGATGCAATGGAAACAAATCCTTGACAGATATAAAGCAAAAATACACTGTTCAACATCTATATTTAGGGTTGATCTTCAACAGCTGATTCAATTTTTCGCAATGTTATCTGTGGTAAGAATCATGGATGGAAATAAAACCCTGCAGGAACAGAACTTCCCTTTATCTTCAAACACTTTCCTCCATCAATCATCCAAATATTGCAGCTGGCAACATGGAAGACTAAAACTGTTCTTCACACAAAATAGAAAGGGGGATTTTTTTTTGACATTAACATTTTGACTAACTTGATTTGCCATCTGGTCCCTGAAAAAGATCATTTTTTTGCTGAAAAAGTCTGTCCAACTTCGATGGCAGATATGGTCATGTTGCAAAATTCAGTATCGTATTGTGCCACACAACATGTACAGCCAGCACATAAAAATGCAACAGTTTTTATACGTTGTGTCTGGTTAGTGCCTTTACTGCAGTAGAATTTGAACTTTATAGATCCAAGGTCATTTAACACTGTACCAAAGATCTCTGCCCCTCAACAAACAAACCCTTTTAATTTCGCCTATATAACAATTCTAAACAGTTTACAATGACAGTATTATCTCAAAGCCATTGCTGAAGTGAAAAGAAACGTGTGACTATGCTAAATTTATAAACAACAGATAAATAATCACAGAAGATTAAACAGCTAATCTTCCACTATCATGATAAAATCAGAAAATCCTCAGTGCAAAATGTCACTCAGCGCAGCATGCTTCTTCCAGCTCTTTGAATACGCTATCCAATTAATTGTTACACTGCTCATTCCCAAGAGCCCTCAAATTTTCTTCCCTTCAAGTAATAATTTAACAGCTTGTTTATAGTTAGTACTAAATGTACTTCCACCAATTCATAACTACAGGCAGTCTGAATCGCAAATGAGTCCCAAATGAGAATTTGGTCGCAAGTCGCTTTGTCTGCAAGTTGGAACATGGCAGGACAATGTAAAACAGCCAACGCTTGTATATCAGGTCATAGAGTCATAGAGATGTACAGCATGGCAACAGACCCTTCGGTCCAATCCGTCGATGCCGACCAGATATCCCAACCCAATCTAGTCCGACATGCCAACACCCAGCCCATATTCCTCCAAACCCTTCCTATTTGTATACCCATCCAAATGCCTCTTAAATGTTGCAATTGTACCAGCCTCCACTACATCCTCTGGCAGCTCATTCCAAACACGTACCACCTTCTGCGTGAAAAAGTTGCCCGTCAGGTCTCTTTTCTATCTTTCCCCTCTCACCCTAAACCTATGCCCTCTAGTTCTGGACTCCCTTACCCCAGGGAAAAGACTTTGTCTATTTATCCTATCCATGACCCTCATTATTTTGTAAACCTCTATAAGGTCACCCCTCAGCCTCCGACGCTCCATGGAAAACAGCCCCAGCTGTTCAGCCTCTCCCTGTAGCTCAGATCCTCCAAACCTGACAACATCCTTGTACATCTTTTCTGAACCCTTTCAAGTTTCACAACATCTTTCCGATAGGAAGGAGATCAGATTGCACACAATACTCCAACAGTGGCCTAACCAATGTCCCGTACAGTTGCAACATGACCTCCCAACTCCTGTACTCAATACTGTGACTAATAAAGGAAAGCATACCAAACGCCTTCTTTACTATCCTATCTACCTGCGACTCCACTTTCAAGGAGCTATGAACCTGCACTCCAAGGTCTCTTTGTTCAGCAACACTCCCTAGGACCTTACCATTAAGTGTATAAGTCCTGCTAAGATTTGCTTTCCCAAAATGCAGCACCTCGCATTTACCTGAATTAAATTCCATCTGCCACTTCTCAACCCACTGGCCCAGATCCTGTTGTAATCTGAGCTAACCCTCTTTGCTGTCCACGACACCTCCAATTTTGGTGTCATCTGCAAACTTACTAACTGTACCTCTTATGCTCGCATCCAAATCATTCATGTAAATGACAAAAAGTAGAGGACTCAGCACCGATCCTTGTGGAACTCCACTGGTCGCAGGTCTCCAGTCTGAAAAACAACCCTCCACCACCACCCTCTGTCTTCTACCTTTGAGCCAGTTCTGTACCCAAATGGCTAGTTCTCCTTGTATTCCATGAGATCTAACCTTGCTAATCAGTCTCCCATGGGGAACCTTGTCAAACGCCTTACTGAAGTCCATATAGATCACATCTACTGCTCTGCCCTCATCAATCTTCTTTGTTACTTCTTCAAAAAACTCAATCAAGTTTGTGAGACATGATTTCCCACACAAAAAGCCATGTTGACTATTCCTAATCAGTCCTTGCCTTTCCAAATACATGTACATCCTGTCCCTCAGGATTCCCTCCAACAATTTGCCCACCAGTCTATAGTTAGTGGCACCACGTTTGCCAACCTCCAGTCTTCCAGCACCTCACTTGTGACTATCAATGAGACAAATATCTCAGCCAAAGGCCCAACAATCACTTCCCTAGCTTTCCACAGAGTTCTCAGGTACACCTGATCAGGTCCTGGGGATTTATCCACTTGTAACTATTCCAAGACATCCAGCACTTCCTCCTCTGTAATCTGACGTTCTGCAACATGTCACCATCTATTTTCCTACAGTCTATATCTTCCATATCTTTTTCCACAGTAAATATTGATGCAAAATATTCATTTAGTATCTCCCCCATTTTCTGTGGCTCCACACAAAGGCCGCCTTGCTGATCTTTGAGGGGCCAACCCTTTGGATTCTCCTTAATTCTATTTGCCAAAGCTATCTCATGTCCCCGTTGTGCCCTCCTGATTTCTGTCAAGTATACTCCTACTTCCTTTATACTCTTCAAGGATTCACTTGATCTATTCTGTCTATACCTGACATATACTTCCTTCTTTTTCTTAACCAAACCCACAATTTCTTTAGTCATCCAGCATTCCCTATACTTACCAGCCTTCCCTTTCACCCTGACAGAAATATACTTTCTCTGGATTCCTGTTATCTCATTTCTGAAGGCTTCCCATTTTCCAGCCGTCTCTTTACCTGTGAACATCTGCCTCCAATCTGCTTTCGAAAGTTTTTGCCTAATAACGTCTAAATTGGCCTTTCTCCAATTTGAACTACAACTTTTAGATCTGGTCTATCCTTTTCCATCATTATTTTAAAATGAATAGAATTATGGTCGCTGGCTCCAAAGTGCTCCCTCATTGACACCTCAGTCACTTGCCCTGCCTTATTTCCCAAGAGTAGGTCTAGTTTTGCACCTTCTCTAGTAGGTACATCCACATACTGAAACAGAAAATTATCTTGTACACACTTAAGAATTTCCTCTCCATCTAAACCTTTAACACTATGGCAGTCCCAATCGATGTTTGAAATGTTAAAATCCCCTTCCATAATTACCCTATTATTCTTACAGATAGCTGAGGTCTCCTTACAAGTTTGTTTCTCAATTTCCCTCTGATTATTGGGGGGTCTATAATACAATCCCAATAAGGTGATCATCCCTTTCTTATTTCTCAGTTCCACCCAAATAACATCTCTGGATGTATTTCCGGGAATATCCTCCCTCAGCACAGCTGTAATGCTATCCCTTATCAAAAATGCCACTCCCCCTCCTCTCTTGTCTTCCTTTCTACCCTTCCTGAAGCATTTGTATCCTGGAACATTAAGCTGCCAGTCCTGCCCATCCCTGAGCCATGTTTCCGTAATTGCTATGATATCCCAGTCCCATGTTCCTAACCATGCCCTGAGTTCATCTGCCTTCCCTGTTAGGCCCCTTGCATTGAAATAAATGCAGTTTAATTTATTAGTCCTTCCTTGTCCCTGACTGCCCTGTTTGACTCACTTCTGTTCTCAGCTGTATCCATCTCAGATCGATCTCTTTCCTCACTATCTCCCTGGATCCCTCCCCCCTCCCCACCCTGTCCTCACCATGTGCTTTGACTGCTCTTCTCCCTTTTAAGCTGTTGTTTTGACTTTTTTTCCCCAAAGTTCCAAAACAATGCAACAGCATATAAAACAGTATTCGTTACTCCTGGATTTCAAGGAAATCACCTCCAACACCAACTCCAGCTCCTCAAAAAGAGGAGCTCTTACAACCAGAAACTTTTCCTGTCCTTCAAATTGGATTACCCAGAATCCTCTGGTCCTTAAAATTACACCCGATATGGAATAGTGCTTTTAAGTATGAGTATTCATAAAGCAAACACTTGCCAATCAAGGACCCAGTCTATCAATTTTAATATTTATTCTTTCGCAAGAAAAAATATGCGCATCTACTGAACCATAAGTATCTGAGTGACAACAATAATTTCACAATCACATGGTTACTTCCAGTTCTGGACTTGCTTAATAAGTGAATTTAGATTCCTCAGCTGTCATAGTAGGAGTTGAACATGCACTAGCCTGGGCTGTTGGATTATTAGTGACGTTACCTCTATGACACAGACTCCCTCAATTCTCTACTCCCACCTCAGTTTCTTTTGTCAATTGCCAACGATCTGTACTGCCTCATTGTTTTCACTGTAAAGAGGGTTAGCAGTTTCATCAGATTTATTCTTTCATGATTATGAAAGACTTAAATTTCCCCTTCACCTTCACAGCTTCAAGAGCAACTTCAGTTCTTCAGTCTCACCATATGACTGAAACCCTTCACCCTTGGTACCATTGATGTACACTTTACCCCAAAGCCTGGCTACCCTTCCTAGGACGTTGTGCTCCAGCTGGGCCTAAGCCAGACTACTGCGACCCTTAGGACTCATAACAGCACACAAGCCAACTTCCACACTCAGACAACAACTCACTAGAACAAAGGACCCAATAGCCAGCACGAGCCAAACCAACGTAGTTTACAAAATACCATGCAAGGACTGCACAAAACACTATATAGGACAAACAGGAAGACAGCTAACAATCCGCATCCACGAACATCAGCTAGCCACAAAACGACACGACCAGCTATCCCTAGTAGCCATACACTCAGACAACCAGGAACATGTATTTGACTGGGAAAACACTACCATCATAGGACAAGCCAGACAGAGAACAGCCAGAGAATTCCTAGAGGCATGGCATTCATCCACAAACTCCATTAACAGACACATAGACCTGGACCCCATATACAAACCACTACAGCTGAAACTGACACCCGGAAACGGCAAGAAGATCCATCAACAGACACATCGACCTGGACCCCACATACAAACTACTACAGCTGAAACTGACACCCGGAAGCGGCAAGAACAAACCACTATAGACACTGGAAGAAACATCAAAGCAGCGCTTCACAGGAGGCTCCAATAGCACTGATGATGTTCCCTAGCCAGGGAACGAAACGTTTGCAGCAAGAACTTCCAGTTCGGCGAACAGAACCACAACAACGGACACCCGAGCTACAAATCTTCAACCAGACTTTAAGCACAAAAGTATGATGTAATGACTGCCACCTCCTTGGATGTGCGCAGCCCAAATAACACTCAAGCTCAACAACACCCAGAAAAAAGCAGACTGCTACACAGATGCTCCATCCATCATTCATTCCCTCTATCAACAGAGCACAATGGCAACATGTACAACCCTGAAGATGCACTAATCTTTCATGAAGGCACCTAAGACAACACCTTCCAAACATACAATCTCTACCATTTAGAAAGACAAGGGCAGCAAACATATGGGAATATGACCTGCAAGGTCCACTCCAACTCACTCACAGACTGACTTGGAATTACTATTGCTGGGTCCTCCCTAAAGCACAGGGCTGCAGCAATGCAAGAAAGCAACTTACGACCACTTGCTCTAGGATAAATACAGATGGGAAACAAATGCTGCCCAAGCCCAAATCCATGAACATTTTGTTTTGAAATACAAGAGTGACTTGAAGGGCTGTTAAACAAATTGGTATACAATCAGAATACAGTTTGCAAATTAAAACTAGCGGCAGTTTATAAGAAACATATTGTCCAAATGCTGTTGGTTTAGGCCTGGCGATGCTTGGCTTTTGAGCAGGGAATTGGTAGCTGAGTTTAAGTCAGGTGCTGTGAAATGGTGCGATCTTGCAAAAGGAACAATTTGGAATATTAATAAGAGACATTCACACGATCAGTCCAGTGAACTGGATAGCAAATAAAATGCTCAGCTGCATTATGAATAATGCAAGATATAAATCAAGAAGGGATTTTAAATGTGTATAATCATGGACAAGACTATGTTTTGTTCAACTCAGCTTCCAAGTTGTTTGGTAAAATTGCCTAACAACAGATGTCTCCTCTTTGTTGCACACTAATATTTCTCAGTATTAATTTTCATAACTCTATCTCCCTGAAGCAGTTTATTATTGTGAATATAGACACTGAATTTTGGTCACTGAGAACAAACCTTTAAAGCTAACCTTTAATCTGTTCTCATTCAATGGCTGCAACCATTCACTTCCAGCAGAAGTCCCTGCACTTCTAGCAAGAATACAAATGACATATTTTTTCATGCCTTGAGACAGTTGTGTTGCCTTCTACGCAATTACACTAACATGTTTGAGAGGTTCGAATCCAAGATCCACTGATCTGATTGATAACATATCATGCATTCTTTACTTATCAGGGTCATTCAGCACCAGCCAATTTTCCTTCCACATCTGTGCTGGATAGTACACATGGGACAAGTAAGCTATTGCATTACACTGTTCAAACTTACCTGATGGTGATGACTTCCTCCCGGTTAGCCTGTATGTGCCAGCTACAATTAACTCGGGTTTGATAGTTAAAGGGCCAGCCTGGACTTGTAATTATTCCACTTGGCGCACTGAGCTGTTCTGGTGTATCACCACATGCTAACAGAAAGAGATGTTGGATAATTAATACAGTAAGTGCATGTAACATTGCGTCTGTACAAGTGTAACAAGAGGAAAAGAAAAATATCAATAAACATCACAACTTCAAATACACAACCCCTTTAAAAATGGAAAAGCTTCCACAGAGACACAAACAAAAATTAGACTCTGATCCAAAGAGACAAAAAAAAAGACATCAAGGAGTTTTTTAAAACTAGAGACTGTGGAATAAGCAGGAAGGGTGCTGCCGCAAGGAACTCCCTCTCTCACATTCTCTGGGAAAGTGTTCACACTATCCTTCAACTGTACATACCAAAACTCCCTCCCTCCAGTCCATCTACACACAACACTCCTCTTTTTTATGCAGTAAAGTGAATTATGTGCAAACGTTCCCAGCATTCTTTTAAGTGCAAAATCACACGCACTCTACTTCTTCACGTGAATAAAAAATTCTCCCATCGAATATGAACAGTACAGAAAGAGGCAATTTGACCCACCTTATCTGTTTCAGGTCCCAAAACAGCTCCCCAGCTAGTCCCACTCTATAGGCCTATCCATATAGCCCTCTCAATTCATCACTTTCAAATATACATCTAGCTCTCTTTTGAAACGTCACATGGAATCTACCTCCCTCACTCTCCCGGACAGCACATTCTAAATCATAACTCCTGAGTAAAGAAGTTTCCAATCTCATCACTAGCTCTCTTCCCGACAATCTTTAAATTGTGATCCCTAGTTACTGATGTACACCAACTGGGAAACAGAATACCCTTATTTACCCTGTCAAAATTGTTCATAATTTTGAACACCTCAATAAGGTCACCTCAACCTTCCCTACTCCAAAGAGACTGAGCCCATTTGTCTAAACACCTTGTATCTAAAATGCGTCAATCACAGAACACTGAACGTTACAGCGCAATACAGGCCCTTCAGCCCATGATGTTGCGCCGACCTGTGAAACCAATCTGAAGCCCATCTAGCCTATTCCATTTTCGTCCGTATGTCTATCCAATGACCATTTAAATGCCCTTAAAGTTGGTGAGTCCACTACTGTTGCAGTAGTGCATTCCATGTCCCTAGTACTGAGTAAAGAAACTATCTCTGATGTCTGTCTTATATCTATCACCCCTCAAATTAAAGTTATGTCCTCTCGTGCTAACCATCACTATTAGAGGAAAAAAGCTTTCACTGCCCACACTATCTAACTCTCTGATTACCTTCTATGTCTCAATTAAGTCACATCTCAACCTTCTTCACTCCAATGAAAATAGTCTTAAGTGCCTTAGCCTTTCCTCATAAGACCAGGCAACCCTTTTCAAAGCTCCAAATCCTTCCTATCATGCGGTGACCAGAACTGTACTCAATACTCCAAGTGTGGCCGCACCAGAGCTTTTACAGCGGCATGACGTCATGGTTCCAAAATTCAATCTCCCTAACAATAAAAGCTAACACACCGTATGCCTTCTTAACGACCGTAGTAACCTGGGTGGCAACTTTCAGGGATCTATGTACATGGACACAGAGATCCCTCTGCTTATCTACACTACTAAACATCCTACCATTAGCCCAGTACTCTGCATTCCTGTTGCACCTTCCAAAGCGAATCACCCCATACTTTTCTACATTAAACTCCATTTGCCTCCTCCCAGCCTAGCTCTGCAGCTGATCTATGTTCCTCTGTAACCTACAACATCCTTCTGCACGATCTACAACTCTACTGACCTTAATGGCATCTGCAAATTTACTAACACATCTTTCTACGTCCTCGCCCAGGTCGCTTATAAAAATGACAAACAGCCATGGACCCAAACAGATCCGTGTGGTACACCATTCGTAACTGAACTCCAGGATGAACATTTCCCATCAACCATCACCCTCTGTCTCCTTTCAGCTAGCCAATTTCTGATCCAAACTGCTAAATCACCTTCAAACCCATGCCTCTGTATTTTTGTGCAATAGCCTACCATGGGGAACCTTATCAAGCGCCTTACTGAAATCCATAAACACCACAACTGCTTTACTTCATCCACCTGTTTGGTCACATTCTCAAAGAACTCAATAAGGCTTGTAAGGCATGACTTATCCTTCACAAAACTGGCTGGCTATCCTTAATCAACTTAATTCTTTCTAGGTGATCCTAGCATCATTCTTGTAAATATCCTTTAAAATTTCTCCAAGGCTTTAACACACTTCCTTAAATAAGGTGCCCAGAACTGAGCACAACATTCCAAATGTGGTCTGTCCAAAGATTTGCGAAGGTGTTGCACCATTTCCTTGCTTTTATAAACTCTGCCTCTATTTATAACACCATGTACATTTACAGGGCAACACGGTGGCACTGTGGCTAGCACTGCTGCCTCACAGTGCCAGAGACGCAGGTTCAATTCCCGCCTCAGGCAACTGTCTGTGTGGAGTTTGCACACTCTCCCTGTGTCTGTGTGGGTTTCCTCCCACAGTCCAAAAATGTGCAGGTTAGGTGAATTCGCCATGCTAAATTGCCTGTAGTGTTAGGTGAAGGGGTAAATGTAGGGGAATGAGTCTGGGTGGGTTGCTCTTCGGAGGGTCGATGTGGACTTGTTGGGCTGAAGGGCCTGTTTCCACACTGTAAGTAATCTAATTGACTCTAATCTAATCTAAAAGTACCCTTCCCCGATTTGCATGTACGCATTCCCTCCTTCAACCTTCACATACAAGCGTAAACACGTGTGTGTGTGTGTGTGTGTTTGTGTAAGAGAGTGAGATAGACATGCAAGGGAGGATTAGGTTGTATATGCGTGCATGCAAGGGAGGGAGTTCATATGTGCATTTATAAATAAAAGGAAGGAAGGAAGGAAGGAAGGAAGGAAGGGTCAGCTTTTGAATGTGCATATGTATAGGGTGAAGAGCTGAAGGGAGAGAGTGAGGGAGGTGGAGAGGGAGTGAATATACTGATGCGTATGCATATATGATGTGTGTGGGAGACAACTGATAGCACGAGGTAGAGACAGGGAGGAAGGGTTTATTTGCGCAGGCATATGAGGGAGAACAACGTACATGCATTAGGTGAAGGGAATGGAGATGGGGAGATTGTATGACGGAAGGGTGACTTGGGGCATACAAAATGATGGACTAAGTGATGTAAAATGGGATGCCTTGACTTGTGCAGATGCAATCAGCTAAAGGGCCCTTTTCTGAGCCATAGGCATCTACAGGGAGTGAGTGCCTCTGTGCATGTGTGAAGGAGATCAAAGCATATGCTTGACAGATGAAGACAGAGTTGGGTGCATTTGTATACGAACGCAGGGGTTGATGAGGGAGTGTGGGTGCATTTCTCCAGGGTGCACATGTACATGTGTGCATTCAAGAGAAGGTCATGGGTAAATGTGTGAAAGAGGGAGAGAGGGGAAAGGGAGGTCAGCCTATGGATGCATGTGTTTAGGGTGGGGAGTTGAAGACTGAACGTAAGGTGGCGAGGGACTGAGTACGTGGGTATGTATGCACAAGAGAGAAGGAGCGTTTGCATGGGCAAGGGATGTGGAGAGACAGTGTATATGGTTGAGGTAGAAATGTGTATGCATATGCAGGAGGGGGAGAACCAGTACATATAGATTGGAGTCATACACATGTAGTGGTGGAAGGGGTTGTGTGCGCACATGTACATGCTCAAGAGGGAGGGGAAGGGAGTGTGTGACTGTAGCAGGGAGGGCAGTGGGTTGTGTTTGACGGTTTTCTCAATGAGCTGCTGAGAGCAATTATCACTGATCCAAACTGAATGTTACCCAGTTTCACATATTTCCAAACTTTAAAATTCAATCAAAAAGGTTGTGAATATATACTGTGCAGCAAAAGGTTCCTGTATTCATAGAGAAAAGGAAGAGCTGGGAATGGACACTTATGCACCAAGAACAGGATTGCACAGTTTCTGTGATTCCGATGGGATAGGCAAAGTTATATCAAGTAATGACTGGACAGCAGAGTACAGTAGTTGGAGGATTCATTAAAAGATATTAAGTGACCATAGGAATCCCAGAGAGATAACATACTGTAGGAAAGTTACAACGGCATACACAGAATTAGAGAATGGTTAAAGTGCAGGAACCAACCTTGGAGTCAGCAAATTGGGTGATCAGGTGTTTACTGGAAAGCAGAAAATTCTCATGGACAAGGTAAGCTTGGAGTGGTCACCAGCGAGAAACAGACTTCAGACTGGTATAAGTAGCACTGAAATGCCTACCGTTGCTAGTGTATTAACCAAGAGAATTAACCAAGATACTAAAAAACTATCATAAACAAATTTCATGCAGTTATGTTTATTTGAAAAATAATAGCCCTCAAATTCCAAAGCAAAGTGAGTGGATGTTCCCTTGCAAAGCAGCAAGCCTTCTGAAGGACACAAAGCACAGGGAGACTGCAAGGTGACATCACTGATGTGTGTAAAATTATGAGGGGCATGGATAGGGTAGATCAGGAGAAACTTTTCCCTTGGGTGGATCAATGACAAGGGACACACATTTGAGGTTAACGTTTAATGGAGATGTGAGAAGGAAAATTTTTCATGGGTGGTACAGGCAGAAACCTTCATAACAGTGAAGAAGTGTTCAGATGTGCATTTGTGATGCCAAGGGGAGGAGCGGGTCAGCTATAGGCAAAGTGCTGGAAAACTATATCACAGTAGTTAGGTAATTGTTTTTGACGGGTGTGGATGTGATGGGCTGTAGATCTCTGTGATTCTCTGTAAACAGCTAAAACTCAAGTTGAGAGTGCCAGTGGTAAAGGAGTCAGAGATTTTTAAGAATAGCAAAAGGTCCTTCAACCCATCTCATCCAAGCAGGTCAAAAATAACCACCTCAAGATCAGCCATTCTATATGCTCCTGTAATCGAAGCTTGTCCTCCTCACTACTTACTACCTAACCAGTTTTTGTATCATCTGCAAACTTACAAATCAACCCTCCTCCATTCAAGTGTAAAATCATTTATACAAACTACAAGCAGCAAAGGTTCCAACACTGATCCCTGTGGGACCCCACTGGACACAGATTTCTCATTAATTATTTTCTTTGTTCTGGGAACTAATGCAATACAAAATTTTCAAATAATATTCTAGTTATGGCATTTTGCTGCAAATACTGTCTCACTTTAGTTTCATAGCAAACACTGTGGAACTTGAAGTAACTAATGCTGGCAACAAGAGATCCCTGAAAAAAACAGAAGATACAAACTTTACAATTGCTGAGAGTGGGGGCAAAAAAGGCAGTTGATATCTGACTTGAAAATATTGCAACAATAAACTCCAAAGTATCACTTTAATGATCTAAGTTACATTAAAGGTCACATTAATCAAGATGCTTCAACTTGCATGTTACTGGGGAATTACTATTTTTTTAAAAAATCACACTTGCTCTGGGACAGGAAACAAAAGAATTAGGAAATTCCTGCATAATGCAGTATCATCATCATCATCCCCTTGTGCATTAGAGCAATCAAAGTAGCTTGGCGAAACGTGTTTAAATGGATGTACTAAAGCCAAAAGCATTACTATGGAACAAATCTGTATTTATAACCAATGCAGCTTTGGATAGCATCTGGAACAGTCATTAATTGCAACAATGCAAAATAAATGTTTAAGTAGACAAACACACAAGGCACTATTACAGACCAATCTAACGTCTCTTTCCTAATGAATATGACCAGGAACTTAATTGATCACTGAACCGATATTAATCTCATTTACTTAATAACACTACTGTAAGCACTCAACATTTAAAATGTATATACCAGATTTATTGAATCCTGCCAATAAAAATAAAATAATCCCTTCATTGCTATAAGCATTATGTCAGGTCCTACATCAACTGTTAATTTCCTTCACATCTGAAAAGAACAAACATACCAGCTGAGATCTTTGAAATCCGTGTATTTCCTGAAACATACTTTCCACCTAGAACGCCATTTCCTGAAACAAAGTTTAAAAAAAATAAATTTAGTATGTCAAGAATAACACCATTTAGCAGGTTTTGTTTACTTCACCTATAAAGAAAGACATTTCCTAATAGGTCTAGAATATATACATATACACATTCAAATGGTTCACTAAAAACTTGATAAAGTGCATCACCTGAAATAAGTTAAAAGACCTCAGCAGCAAAAGTATCATCCTCCACTGTTTCCATCAGGATCCACCACCAAATACATCTCCCCTATCCACCACACTGTTCTGCAGGGACCACTCCCTGAGAGACACTGGTCCACTCCATCATTCTGAATACTCATTCACTCTCCTACGCAATCGCGCAAGGTTTAACACTTGACTAGCCACCTTCTCCTTCTTCATTGTCCAAGGCCCTAAACACCTTACAGAGAAAGCAATGCTTCATTTGTAGTTTTTTCAAACTGCATTTATTACTCTCAATGCAGTCTTCTTTACACCACGTCAACTGCCCTGTCCTCATCTACATGTTTGGTCACCTTCTCAAAAAATTGAATGAGGTTTATGAGACACAACCTGCCCTTGACGAAACCATGTTGACTATCTCCAATCAAACTGTTGCTTGCTAGATGATTATAAATCCTATCTCTTATAATCCTTTCTAAAACTTTTCCTCCTCCAGACATAAGGCTCCCTGGTCTATAATTACCTGGGTCATCTCTGCTGCCCTTCTTGAACAAAGGCACAACATTTGCAATCCTCCAGTCCTCTGGTACTAAACCTGTAGAAAATGATGACTCAAAGATTAAAGCCAAAGGCTCCGCCATCTCCTCCCTAGCATCACAGAGAATCCTCTGATAAATCCCATTCAGCCCAGGGGACTAGTCTGCGTTCACTTCTTCGATAATTGATAACACCTTCTCCTGACTAACCTCGATCCCTTCTAGTCTAATAGCCAGTATTTCAGTCTTCTCCTCTACATTATTCTCCTTTTCCTGAGAGAAAACAAATGACAAATATTCGTTTAGCACTTCTCCGATCTCCACAGGGTCCACACAAAACTTCCAATTCTTCCTTTGACTGGCCCTATTCCTAAGATGTCATCCTTTTACTCCTCACATACCTACAGAAAGCTTTAGGATTCTCCTTTATTTTACCTGCTAAAGATTTCTTATGAACCCTCGTTGCTCTTCTTAACTCTTAAAATCCTTCCTAGCTAACCTATAACTCTCCATCGCCTCATCTGAACCATCTTGCCTCAACGTCACATAAGCCTCGCTCTTCTGCTAACAAAAGATGCAATTTCTGTAGTAAAACACAATTCCCTTACCTTATCATTTCCTCCTTGCCCGACAGGGACATAGCCATCAAGAACATGCAATTTCTGTTCCTTAAACCAGCACCATGCTTCGACTGTCCCCATCTCCTGCATTTTGCTAGCTCATTCTATGCACCCTATATCTTGCCTAATCGCATTCTAATTGCCCTTCCCCCACTTAAAACTCTCGTCCTGTGGCACATACTTTCCATCACTAAACTAAACGTAACTGAATTATGGTCACTCTCTCCAAAGTGCTCACCTACCACTAAATCAAACACCTGACCTGATTCATTACCAAGTACCAGATCCAGTGTAGCCTTCTCTCTTGTCAGCCCTTCGACATACTGTGTCAGGAAACCCTCCTGCACACACTGGACAAACTGATCCATCCAACGTATTATTGTTATAGCATTTCCAGTCAATGTTGGGAAAGTTAAAGTCCCTCATAATGATCACCCTGTTCCTTTCACTCCTGCCCAGAATCTCCTCCACATCCCTGGAACTTTGTGGCAGCCCATAAAAAAACTCCCAACAGCGTGACCTCTCCTCTCTTGTTTCTAACCTCAGCCCATTCTACCTTCCCTGATCTTAATGAAAGCTCTAAACCCTGGAACCTGCAACATTCGTTCCTGACCTCGCTCAATCCATGTCTCTGAAATGACTACCAGGTATCTGTCCATGCTGCAAGTTCACCTGACCTTATTCTGGATACTCCTGGTGTTAAAGTAGATACACTTCAAACCAGCTTGCTGTCTGCCAGCACACTCCTGTGACCATGAAATCCTGCCCATGTCCTCCCTACTCTCATCCTCCTCCGTACCACAGGTTCCCATCCCCCTACTGAGATAGTTTAAAACCGCCCCAATCGCACTTGCAAATTTTCCACCCAGGATATTAGTACCTCTCTGGTTCAAGTGAAGATCACCCTATTTGTAGAGATCCCACCTTCCCTAGAATGAGCCCCAATTATCCATATACCTGAAACCATCCTTCCTGCACCATCCCTGCAGTCACATGTTCAGCTGATATCTCTCCCAGTTCTTCGCTTCACTATCACATGGCACGGGTAACAACTCTAAGATAACAACTGTTTGTTCTAGCTCTCAGCTTCCACCCTAGCTGCCTGACATCCTACCCTCTTTCTGCCTATGTCGCTGGTACATATGTGGACCATGACTTGGGGATGGTCACCATCTCCCTTCAGGACTTCAAAGACACAATCCGAGACACCACGGACCCTGGCACCTGGGAGGCAACACACCAACCGTGAGTCTCTTTTGTTCACAATAAACCTTCTGACTCTCTTACTATTGAGTCCCCATAGAATAATATGCTCCTTCTTGTCCCCCCCTTCCCTTCTATGCAACAGAGACAGACTTTGTGCCAGAGACCTGCACCCCAATGCATGCCCCCTGGTAAGTCGCCCCCCCCCCACCCCCTCCCCCAACATTACATAAAATGGTATACATGTTTTTGAGGGAAATGACCACGGGGGATCCCTGCACTGACAGTTTTCCCCACTTCTAACAGTTACCCAGCTTCCTTCGAACGTAGGAGTAACTACTTCCCTGTCACGCTTATCTATCACAGACTCTTCCTCCTGAATGATCCGAAGTTCATCCAGCTCCTGCTCTAATTCCCTAACGCAGTCTTGGAGAGCAAGAGTTGGTGCACTTCCTGCAGATGTACTTGGATGGGACCGAATGGGATTCCTCACCTCAAACATCACGGAGGAACACTCCTCGCCCTGCACTGCCATCCCTGCTAGTCCCCTAATCAAAGTTAAAAAAAAGAGAAGCTTACCTGATATGTCCCTGGTGTTTAAGGTTAGAGGAGGAGGATTGGTGGGAGGCCCTACGAGGGTAGGGTCTCACATATAGCTGAGGGGGAAAAAAAAAAGTCCCTCCTTTCCCAGAAACCTCTGCTCTCCGAAGCAAGCTTTTAAAAATTTAAATCAGTGACTCGCCTTTCTCGACAGGCCCCTGGTCCAAGCTCCCGTTCTTTCTACTGCTGAAAACAGAAATGCTTTCAGCAGCAGGAAAAAAAAACAAAATATTTCAAAACAAAACAAAAATATAATGTCTGTCCTCCATTTTTTTTGTACACAGTCTCTCTTCACCTCCAGCCTTCACTTGTTTGTGTCTTGTTGGTACTGCTCTTTGTAGAGGGGACCTATTCTCTCCCTTCTATATTGAATATATTTCCACTTTATGTCTCTTTAACTCTATCAAGCACCATTAACAACCCCTTTGACTTTTACAAAGAGTCTTTACATAGGGAACCTTTGCTCGTTCCCCTCTTCTGTCAAAAGTGTAAAAACACATTTTGAACACATTTCAATTCTGAAGTCAGACCTGAAACATTATGATTAGATTAGATTCCCTACAGTGTGGAAACAGGCCCTTCGGCCCAACAAGTCCACACCGAACCTCTGAAGCGTAACCCATCCAGACCCATTTCCCTCTGACGAATGCAACTAACACTATGGGCAATTTAGTGTGGCCAATTCACCTGACATGCACATCTTTGGACTGTGGGAGGAAAGCCATGCAGACACGGTGAGATTGTGCAAAATCCACATAGACAGTCGCTCAAGGCAGAATCCAGCCCGGGTCCCTGGCGCTATGAGGCAGCAGTGCTAACCACTGAGCCACCGTGCTGAAACTGTTTCTTTCTCCACAGAGATCGCCAGACCTGCTACTGTATTTCTAGTATGGTTTTCGTTTCACATATTTGTTTCAATATCCTCAACACTTTAACTTTATTTCCTCTTAGACAGGACATGCTGCTGAAAACAAAATCAGATATGCCAATTCAAGATAGAAGTGATTTAAGATGATGAAATAAAAACACTTCATTTATTGAGAGGGAACTGAACTTTTTGAAAAGCCTGCCAAGTCCAAAGAATTTTTGCTTTAAAAAAGCAAACATTCATCCAAAAATTGAGCTTGAAAGAAGCTTAATTAAGCTGCACAATCTAATCCAAACTGTTTGTAAAATGGATATTTAAAAATAACTGACATGAAACAGCAGCAGCCTGGTATTATTATATTGGCCATTGGGAAGGGTTCACATGGCAACCTCAAAAGGCTTTTGCAATGTTTTTCGATTTCACAACCCATTGAAAACTCTTTTTGCAAGGTTGTGAAGGTTTGTGGCTCAGGTTGAGGTTTAGACTTCAGGTTTGCTTGCTGAGCTGTAGGTTTGATATCCAGACATTTCATTACCTGACTAGGTAACACCATCAGTGGTGACCTCCAAGTGAAGGAAAGCTGTTGTCTCCTGCTTTCTATTTGTTTGTTTGTCCTGGATGGGGTTCCTGGTGGTGATGTCATTTCCTGTTCGTTTTCTGAGGGGTTGATAGATGGTATCTAGATCTATGTGTTTGTTTAAGGCATTGTGGTTGGAGTGCCAGGCCTCTAGGAATTCTCTGGCATGTCTTAGCTTAGTCTGTCCCACAATAGATGAGTTATCCCAGTCGAATTGGTGTTTTTTTTAAAATCCGTGTGTAAGGCTACGAGGGAGAGAGGGTCGTGTCTTTTTGTGGCTAGCTGGTGTTCATGTATCCTGGTGGCTAACTTTCTTCCTGTTTGTCCTACGTAGTGTTTGTGGCAGTCCTTGCATGAAATTTTGTAGATGATGTTGGTTTTGTCCATGGGTTGTACTGAGTCTTTTAAGTTTGTTAGTTTCTGTTTGAGGGCGTTGGTGGGGTTTGTGTGCTACTAGGATTCAGAGGGGTCTTAGTGGTCTGGCTGTCATTTCTGAAACTTCTTTGATGTATGGTAAGGTGGTTAAGATTTTTGGCTGTGTTTGGTCTGCTTGTCGTGGTTCGTTCTTGAGGAATCTGCGGACTGTATTTTTTCAGTATCCATTCTTCTTGAATACGTTGTATAGGTGGTTTTCCGAAGTTTGGCTGTGCTGCAGTGAGTGGTGGCATAAATTGGCTTTTGGCCTCAATAGCAGCAAGGCAAATTGGTCAAGTTAGAGGTCTAACTGGGATGGCTTGCGGGCCAACCCTTTACAGTCAAGGAGTAATAAAAATGCTTGCAAGTCCAGGATATTTGTAAGAGGATTACACCAGACTGGATATGGAATTTTTCTAAATGGAAAAGGTTGCAGTATGACTCTACCAGGTTTCGCATTCTAAAATGAGATGCATTGAACAAGAACAATAAAAAGGACAGAACAATACAGCACAGGAATAGGCCCTTCGGCCCTCCAACCCTGAGCCTGCACAACCAGATCCCTGTGCATATCAGTACTCCCAGGGGTTCTGCCATTCACTGCATAAATTTCAACCTCTACCTGACTTCCGAAATGCATCACCTCACATTTGTCTGAATTAAACCCCACCTGCCATTTTTCTGCCCATTGGAACATTATTTATTGTTACCTGTATTTTACACCAAAATACAATAAAATAGTGAAAAGCTTTAATTTGTTGCCATAATCCAGCACCACTTTAATAATTTAAGAATAAGAGAAAGTGAAAAGATATAGCTGAAGGAGACATTCATCTAGATAGGAGTTCTGAGCTGGCTCAAAATCACCACCGTTTCGCCAGACCCAACTAAAGTCAAACTTGCTGATCCTCAGGTGCCATCTTCACTGCTGGGCTTGCTCTCTTCCCCCACAAGTCTTGCTGATATCAATGCCCAGAGGAGCCAGCTCTGTTGCTGCCTCGCATGCCCTAAAGCGTTTGAAGCAACGAAAACCATTCTGCTGTTGGAACGTAAATCCATTGGGGATATCTACGACATAACAAAAGTCATACTGCTGGAATTAGCAAATAAATTAAAAGTAGAATTGCCTGCTAGAGCTAAGAAGGCAAACATAATGAACATATTGTAAAATGGGGCTGGTGGAAATACAGGAGTGATTAATTATTTAAATGGTGAGTCACTTTAGTTAGCGAGGATTTGAATTATAGTTACAGCAGCTTGAATTTGAAGTGACAAAGCAAATAGAAGTTGATAAAGGAGACGGTTTGGAGTTTAAAACAAAAGATTGAAAGAGAAATGGAATTTAAAGACTTGAGCTTGAAGAAAAGGTAAAAAAGAACTTCAGAAAGAAGAAAAGGACAAAAAGGGTGAGGGTTGAGGGGCAAAAAAAGGGTCGCTTGATGCTTCAGATCCACAATGTCTGGGTGCATCTCGGAAAAGTTTAGATTAGGGTAGGGTATTGATGTAGTACATATGGATTTCAGCAAGGTCGTTGACAAAATCTCACATGGGAAACTCATACAAAAAGAGTAAAGACTCATCCAAAGTAACTTGATATGTTGGATCGAAAATTGGCCGAGTTGGCAGGAGATAGAGGATGATGGTAGAAGAACAATTATGTGACTAGGGGCCAGTTTCCAGTAGTATTCGATAGGGATCAGTGCTGGGTCCCTTATTGTTCCATGAGAACACTTGGGACCGTTGATAAGTCAGTTATGGATGATACAAAAATTGGACAGGTTCTTGACTGAGGAAGAAGGGTTTGTCATGAAGTTGGTGTGAATAAAATGGTAAAATTGTAAAAATGGGGGAAAGCACTGACATCCCTTTAAAAGCTGGTGTCCTATTTGTTGCTTAAAGATTTAAAAAATGAATGTCTCTGGACAAGCAGCTGCAGGTGCTCGAACTGACACAATGTATCAAAAAGCCATTCAGTTGGCAGACCCAAGCAGCATTTTTTTAACAAAGTGGCATCTGAGAAAGAAATAAGAAGCTCTCACAAGAAATCTCCACACTCTTTAAGAAAGCACTATATATCTATAAAGGTACACGGCACGTTTAGCAAACATTCTTAACACTATGATCAGAAAATTATTCAAAAGCATTTTGAAAAACGATAGAAGATGATACAGAAACGCCAGGAAGATAGTTTCTCAAAGTTCACACAGAATGTAAGTTTAGTTTATTGTTCTTATTAATTGGATTTATAAGTGGGACCTGAAACAGCATGCCTATTAGAATTTAGTCCAGTAAAGGAATAGGTAGTTAGAAGAGATTTATTCCGTTTGTTAATAATTCTGTTCATTTGTTCACTGCTCGAGTTAAATAAATAAATTGTTACTTGTTTATTATGGTGTGGGTGAAAGGATTCCATTTCATTTAACATTCTTTTATAACAGATTGGGGGTAAGAGGTAGATTGGAGCTGAAAAATGCTGGAAAAGCGCAGCAGGTCAGGCAGCATCCAAGGAGCAGGAGAATTGACATTTCAGGTATAAGCCCTTCTTCAGGAATGCTGATGCCCGAAATGTCGATTCTCCTGCTCCTTGAATGCTGCCTGACCTGCTGTGCTTTTCCAGGAACACATTTTTTAGCTCTGATCGCCAGCATCTGCAGTCCTCCCTTTCTCCTAAGAGGTAGATTATACCACTTGTCATACTCCTTTATAAGATTACTACGTGAGGCGGTCTTTTCTGATGTTTCAGTTTTAATTGTCAGAGGGATGTCATCCTCCACTTCTTAACAGGTTACAGCAAGAAAGACATGTTTGTCAAATGGGCAGATCAGTGTCAGATGGAATTTAACCTTGATAAATATGAGGTGATCCACTTTGGAAGTAATAAGATGGTAAGGGAGGACTCAATGAATGGCAGGGAACTAGGAAGCTCAGAGAATCCTGGGGTGCCTGAATACGGTTGGACAGGTTAATAAGGTAGTTAAGGATGATGCTTGCTTTTAGCAGTCAAGGCATGTACAGGAGCTGTATAGGACTATATTTTGATCACAGCTATGGTTCTGTATACAGGTCTGGTTGTGCACTGCATTATAGGAAGGAAGCAGAGGATATTTATCAGAATGTTGCCTGGGTTGTAGAACTTTAGCTATGAGGACAGCTGGATAAGCTCAAGTTGTGTTCTTTGGAGCAGTGAAGGTTGGGAAAGACCTGATAGAAGTATACAAAGATTGAGGGGCATAGACAAGGTGAATGTAAAGCAACTGTCGCCCTTAGTTGAAAAGTCAAAAACAAGGGGACACAGTTTTAAAGTGAAATGCAGAAGGTTTAAAGGGATTAGAGGAAAATGCTTTTCATCTGAGGGTGTGGTAGGAATCTGGAATGCTCTACTGAAAGAGATAATTAAGGCAGGTAACCTCAACCTTTAAAAAGTATTCGGATGAGCACTTGAAATGTCATTGCATTCAAGGCTATGGGCCGAATGTCAGAAAGTGGGACGAGGTAGCAGTGTATTTTTTCGTAGCACAGACTCAATGGGCCAAAGGGCCTCTTCTGTACTGTATAATTCATTCTGAGAATTGGAACTAGAATTATAAAAGAAAAAGAGTAAAGATAGATAAGGGATACTGGCTTCAAATGTTGCAGTCAACACTGGAAGTTGAAAAGGGTAAGGACACTGTAAAAACAAAGGCTCATCTCTGCGTGTATGCATTAGTTCCTGATGCATAAAAGCCAAAGTTTAGAAATTTGCAGAAGCAGTCTTTGCAAACATATAGTGAATTCGAAAAGGGTGAAGTAATTTTGACAGGTGGATATGAAAATTACGGGTAAATACTCTATATGAAATTCTCAGAAATCATTCTCTTAGAAGAATTTAAAAACAAAATCTGTCTTATAGTAAGAATCCAGGTTGAAGACCAGAGTTGCATTATTAGACAGGCAGTAATAATGATTTAGCAATGTCCCAAGATCACCCCCTCTTCAGTTCAGGAAAGAGGGCACTGAAAGTGGGGTGGAAATTGAAGGCTGAAGTGTTTCTGTTGTAATAAAGTTGGATATCTCCAGTTACCGTACAATGTTGGAAGCTGCCTGGAAAGCCAATGGCACCTGTTAATGTTCGTATGAACGAGTCTTTTAAAAAAGGGAACTCAAAAGACAAATACCATGGATCAAATCGTAGCGTTGATTGCAACCAGAAAAGGAGATGTTAACACGGGCTGGATGCAAAAGATGAATATGATAAATGAGAGATGAAGGGCTTCTGCAAAGGGAAAGACAAGCCTTTTTCTTCAAATGATGCACAGAACATAAATTTACGCTCTTTAGCTGGAGAAGAGCATGGATTTCCCTTTAAAATGTGGAATGAAATCCAAAATGAGCATAAATGGGGTACATGAATGCAGAGAGTATGTCCTGATTCTGTTATACAAAGAGCATTTGGAATTCAACTTGCTGTCTGGAACAGTGGTAGACGCAGTTAAGAAATTACCTAGAGAAGGAATTGACTTACTCCAAGATAATAACATGACTTTAGTGCAAGCTATAGCTTTGCCTAAATTCAGAGACAGTCCGAGTCAAGTTAAGCCCAGAAAAACAAGCTTCCGATGAAAATGTGTATTCAATATGCACTAGAAAATAAACTGATAAAACTTAGTCAAAGCAGTTGGAGCTCACCCATTGCATTATTCTTAAATCAGATAGGCATACTAGGTTCTGCATAGATTGCTGAAAAATAAATGCAGTAACAAAAACAAATTAACAATCCATTCCTTGGTTAAAAGATTGTGTCGATAGAAGGAAATGAAGCACTGCCCAACCGAAGGTTAATCTATTGATGGTACAGGTGAGTACCATTTAAAAAATCTGAATGAGGTATCAGCCTCTGCTACAGAAAAGGGTAACTATATCACAGTCAAATGAAGCCATTTTATCTTAGAAATATCCAAACAGCATTCTAAAAGCCTCTGAATCAAGCCACTGCCTAACTGTGCAAGTTATTCAGTTGAAGCTATAATATATACCTGCGAAGAATATGTAAAGCAACTAGATCATTTAAGCAACCACTTAGAGTCATAAAGGTGTACAGCATGGAAACAGACCCTTCGGTCCAACCCGTCCATGCCGACCAGATATCCCAACCCAATCCAGGCCCACCTGCCAGCACCAGGCCCATATTCCTCCAAATCTTTCCTATTCATATACCCATCCAAATGCCTCTTAAATGTTGCAATTGTACCAGCCTCCACCATGTCCTCTGGCAGCTCATTCCATACACGTACCACCCTCTACGTAAAAAAGTTGCCCCTTAGGTCTCTTTTATATCTTTCTCCTCTAACCCTAAACCTATGCCCTCTTGTTCTGGACTCCCCAACCCCAGGGAAAAGACTTTGTCTATTTATTCTATCCATGCCCCTCAATATTTTGTAAACCTCTATAAGGTCACCCCTCAGCCTCCGACGATCCAGGGAAAACAGCCCCAGCCTGTTCAGCCTCTCCCTGTAGCTCAGATCCTCCAACCCTGGCAACATCCTTGTAAATCCTTTCTGAACCCTTTCAAGTTTCACAACATCTTTCCGATAGGAAGAAGACCAGAATTGCACGCAATATTCCAACAGTGGCCTAATCAATGTCCTGAACAGCCGCAACATGACCTCCCAACTCCTGTACTCAATACTGTTGATATATCTTTGTTTTAATTTGATTGCAATAAAGTTGGTCATAACATTTCCAGCTTTAAGATTGTTTAGCTGGCTTAACAAAATCTCTCATGAGCAGAGCAAATTAGATTAGATTACTTACAGTGTGGAAACAGGCCCTTTGGCCCAACAAGTCCACACCGACCCACCGAAGTGCAATCCACCCAGGCCCATTCTCCTACATTTACCCATTTACCCTTTCACTTAACACTACGGACAATGTAGCATGGCCAATTCACCTAACCTGCACATTTTTGGGAGGAAACCAGAGTACCCGGAGGAAACCCACGCAGATACGGGGAGAATGTGCAAACTCCACACAGTCAGTCGCCTGAGGCGGGAATTGAACCCGGGTCTCTGGCACTGTGAGGCAGCAGTGCTAATCACTGTGCCACCGTGAATCTTACCAATCATAACGAAAGTGAAGACTCTGATGGAAAATTCTCATTCCAAACTAAATAGGAAATCACAAGATGGCTGGGGAAGTGTGGGCTTTTATTGGGAATTTGTGCCTAACTTCAGCATAATAGCTGTTTCTTTAGTAGATTTGTTATGAAAATAGGCAAAATAGCATAGTCAGCAGAGTCACAAACAACTTTTGAGAAAGTATGTGAATCGATATCAGTTATCCCTGACTGTTAAACTGTCAGTTGATGCTGATAACTGAGGTGTAAATGTAATCTTATTACAATACTATTAATTAGGCATAGAGAAGCCAGTAGGAAACTTTTCTGATACTGCTTTAATTTCTTAGAAGTACTCCAAAGTGAAAAGGTAATTTTTAAATTATTATTGGCTCCAACATGTTGAAATCTATTTCCAACATGGTTGTAAAGAAATATCATGAACATAATTCATTAGCTTTTGTAGACAACTTCCATGATTCAAAACACAAGACGGTTCTGATGGAGGTTATTAATTCAACCAGTTAATGTAGTAACCATTGACACTGTAAGAAAAGATAATTTTATACCAGATGTTTTATCAAGAGTGTGATTATATTGAAATGAATAAGCATGTGGGAAGAAAATAACAAGATATTGTTTAAAAATTGCATTAAGGAATGAGCGAAGGTGGATGCACATATGTGCATTAGTGAGTTTTGAGAAGATTTGTAGCTCAGGTTGAGGTTCTGCATGTTAAGCTTGCTTGTTGAGCTGGAAGGTTCATTTTCAGACATTTCATCACCATACTGGGTAACATCATCAGTGAGCCTTTGGTGAATCGCTGATGTTAGTGACCTGTTTTCTATTTATACATAAATAGAAAGCTGGTCACTAACACCAGTGCTTCACTGGAGGCTCACTGATGATGATACCTAACATGGTGATGAAACGTCTGAAAATGAACCTTCCAGCTCAGCGAGCAAAACTACATATATTGCATGTCGTATCAATTAGTGATAAAATGCATTTAACAAAACCATTTCATTTAAGGCGAATGTAACAGAGCCCAATCTTTGTTTTCTTTGGGAGGGAATTTTAAACTGAAATGGAAATGGGACTATTAGATAGCTAAAATACCAGGAGTGTTTTCTGAGTTGAAAAATAAGTGCTACGTAATTTTGGCCATACTAGCCAATGCTGCTGTTTGAAGCAGCAATGGAGAGAAATTGAGATGCGGCTCAAGTTATAAGAATGTCTACACTGCAACATGTAACAGTATCTACCAAGAAAAGTCTAACATTGTCCAGGCATATCCTGTCCATATTTGCAGTCTAAGAACATCCCATGAAACTTGAAAGGGTTCAGAAAAAATTTACAAGGATGTTGCCAGAGTTGCAAGATTTGAACCAAGATTGTGGTTTTGGAAAAGCATAGCAGGTCAAGCAGCATCTGAGGAGCAGAAAAATTGACATTTCGGGCAAAAGCCCTTCATCAGGAATGAGGCTGGGAGCCTCGGGAGTGGAGCTGGGGGAGGTAGCTGCGTGTGCAAAGGTGGATGGAGGTGGGGGTAAAGATGATAGGTCACAGGGGAGGATGGAGTGGATAGGTGGGAACGAAGACAGACAAATGGGATGAGTCATGAAGACGGTGCTGAGCTGGAAGGTTGGAACTGGGGGAAGGTGGGGAAGAGGGAAAATGACGAAACAGGTGAAATCCATTGATGCCACGTGGTTGGAGGGTCCCGAGGTGGAAGATGAGGTGATCTTCCTCCAGGTGTTGGGTGCTAAGACAGTGGCAATGGAGGAGGCTCAGGACCTGCATATCCTCGGCAGAGTGGGAGGGGGAGTTAAAGTGTTCGGCCAGGGGGCGGTGGGGTTGATTGGTGAGGGTATCCCGGAGATGTTCTCCAAAGCATTCTGCGAATATGCGGCCTGTCTCCCCAATGTAGAGACCGCATCGGGAGCAACGGATACAGTAACTGACGTGTGGAAGTGGAGGTGAAACTCTGATGGATGTTGAAGGTTCCTTTGGGTCTTGGACGGAGGTGAGCAGGGAGGTGTGGGCGCAGGTTTTACAACTGCTGTGGTGGGAGGGGAAGGTGCTAAGAGGGAAGGGTGGATAGTTGGGGGCATGGACCTGACGAGGTACTCATGAGGTGGGGGGGAAAATGGTCCAGAAACGTCAATTTTCCTGCTCCTCGGATGCTGCTTGAACCTGCTGTGCTTTTCCAGCACCACACTCTTGACTCTAATCTCCAGTATCTGTAGTACTCACTTTCACCTGGAAGGTTTGAGATATAGGAAGAGGCTGAATAGGTTGGGGCTATTTTTTCCAGATCTTCAGAGGCTGAGGGGGTTACCTTATAGAAGTTAATAAAATCATGAAAGGCACAGATAAGGAGAAAGGTCTTTTCTCTAGGGTTGGGAGTCCAAAACTAGAGGGACTAGGTTTGAGGGGAGAGATTTAAAAAGGGACCCAAGGGGCAACTTTTCCACACTGAAGGTGGTGGATTCATGGAACAAACTGTCAGAGAAAGTTGAGGAGGCCAGTACAATTACAACACTTAAAAGGCATCTGGATGGATGTATGAATAAGGAGTTTATAGGGATAGGGGGCAAATGCTAGCAAATGGGACTAGATTGATTTGGGCTATCTGGTCGGCATAGACATGTTGGATGGAAGGGTCTGTTTCCACGCTGCAGGAGAAAGTGAGGACTGCAGATGCTGGAGATCAGAGCTGAAAATGTGTTGCTAGAAAAGCGCAGGTCAGGCAGCATCCAAGGAGCAGGAGAATCGACGTTTCGGGCATGAGTCCTTCTTCAGGATTGAGGAAAGTGTGTCCAGCAGGCTAAGATAAAAGGTAGGGAGGAGAGACTTGGGGGAGGGGCATTGGAAATGCGATAGGTGGAAGGAGGTCAAGGTGAGGGTGATAGGCCAGAGTAGGGATGGGGGCGGAGAGGTCAGGAAGAAGATTGCAGGTTAGGAAGGTGGTGCTAAGTTCGAGGGATTTGACTGAGACAAGGTGGGAGATGGGGAAATGAGGAAACTGGAGACTTGCACCTCCCCCCTTACTTCCCTCCAAGGCCCCAAGGGATCCTTCCATATCCGCCACAAATTCACCTGCACCTCCACACACATCATTTGCTGCATCCGCTGCACCCGACGTGGCCTCCTCTATATTGGGAAGACAGGCTGCCTATTTGCGGAACGTTTCAGAGAACAACTCTAGGACACCCGGACCAACCAACCCAACCACCCCGTGGCTCAACACTCAAGGAATCCTGATGAAGGGCTTATGCCCGAAACGTCGAATTTCCTGTTCCTTGGATGCTGCCTAACCTGCTGTGCTTTAACCAGCAACACATTTTCAGCTGTACAGTCTATGTGTCCATTTACTATCAATCACCAGCCATATGATGTAAGGAGTGCCACATTTAGCAATGCTCAGTTTGTATTCCACTAGGACTACTTGGCCCCAGAAGAGTTGAAATTCTAAACACAAATAGCACCAAGGGCTTTGGGAATAGGGTGTATAAATATCTTGAAAGTAAGGGACAAACCCTGACCGGGAATGACAGAGCAGCCAAATCACTAATCATGCTCCTGTGTCCAGTTTTGATTAAAGTATGACTAAGGATCCTTGTAAAGTTAAAGTTATTCGGAATTGGGAACAAATTCTCCATTCGAGTCCTATCAAGGGACCAAGAGATGGTCTTCATTGTTGGACATCAATAATCTCAACCCCAATACATCTCTGCAGGAGTTCCTTAAGTAATGTCCAAACATCATCAGCTGCTTCCTGAATGGCCTTTCTTCCGTAAGGTTAGAAGTGGGGCTTCTGCTGGTGAAACAGGATGTTCAATACAATTCCTCTGACACTGGAGTAATCCATATGTGCATGCATCAACACCTATATAATTTGCAGGCTTGAACTGAAAAGTGGCAGTTAACATTTATGGCAGAATTGCCAAGCAATGACCATCTCCAAAGTGAAAGAATCTAATAGTTATCCCTTGAAATTCAATGGTATTAAAACTATCATCAACATTCTGGGGTTACAAATGCTCAGAATCCAAACTGAGCCCATACAATAACTCTGGCTACAAGTGCAGGTCACTGCCGGAAAGTAACTTCTCGTGAACTTCCTAAAGCTTATCCACCATCTATAATGCATATGTCAGGACTGTGATGGAATACTCCCTACTTTCCAAGATCAATTAGTTCCAATAAAACTACTGGATTGCTACCTTAAATATTCACACTGGCTACACAGTGGCAGCAGCACATACTATCTACAAGGTGCACTCCAATAACCAGTCAAGGCTCCTTCAACAGAATCTTCAAATCTCTCAACTTTTACCACCTAGATCAAGGCTTCCTTCTGATCCTAAACTCAAAACAAGTACGCAGTCAAGCCTCCTAAGATTCTTGTGTGTTTCAATAAGGTCTCCTTTCATTTTTCTAAATTTATAAGGTAGATGGGGAGATGTTTTTTCCCTACTTGTGGGAGAGTTGAGGACCAGAGGCCATACTCTCAGTTTAAGGGGGCATCCATTGAAGAGAAAGGGAATACACTCTGAGGTTAGGGAATTTGCAGAATTCTTTACAATGGAGGGTTGTTGATACTCGGTCATTTAGTATATTCATGGTGAGTTAGAATTTTTAATCAGTAAGGGAACCAAAGATTATGGGGAAATGGCAGGGAACTGGAGTTGAGGATTATCAGATCAGCCAAAGTCTCATCAAATGGCAAAATAGATTTAATGGGCTGAATACTGTCAAAAAGTGTGGTGCTGGAAAAGCACAGCCAGTCAGGCAGCATGTGAGGAGCAAGACAGTCAACGTTTCAATCATAAGCTCTTCATCAGGCTTTTACAACGTTACACTTTTTGACTCTGATCTCCAGCAGTTGCAGTCCTCGCTTTCTCCTTATCAATGGGTTGAATAGTCTATTTACGTTCTTGTGCATGTGAACTCCACTATCCTCGAGAGCTGATCCAAGTAAAACACCATTTTGACATTGATGAAGGAATGGCAAATATAGTCACAAGTGCAATGCTTCAAGAAGGGAGTCAACCCCACTTCAAGAAAAGTAAGGATGAGAAAATTAATGCTGTATTTGCTCATGATGCCCACATTCCATTAATGAACATTTTAAACTACCCAATGGCACACACAATCAAATTTTTTGCATGGAATACAAGTGTCACATTTTTTTTTGCCATAAAGTTTGTAACTAATTTGTAACATAATTCCTGGTTCCACAAAAGGATGTACACATCATCATATAATACAAGCATCAACAAGTCCTATTTTTAAAAAGCAGTGATATCATTTTTTCCCCTTGATTAAAAAGCAATATACTACAACACTTTCTCCAAACTCAACAAAATAAGAGCTGAAGTGAATCTAAATGTGGGCAGTCCTCTTACAGCATTCACAAAGTAGACCAAATTAGTGTGCAAGTCAGCTGTGATTCATTACAACTCCTAGCAGATGAGGCAGCTTAAATCACAATGATGACGCACTCTACGTCAACTGTTTTTAGCAACCTTTAGACTTCCAGTAACTTGCTTAATGATGCAATCTTCTACTCCCAGAGGAAGACAAGCAGCAGATAATGGGTACAATCTAGCGTCCTCCATCACAGACACTGCTTGCTGAACTTTAGCTACAGCTGCTGCATCTGGATTCCATTGTGTTATGGTCAAGAGCTCAGTCAGCAAGATTAAAATGAAAACAATCTGGAAGGGATCAACATTTAGAATAGTTACAAAAACAAGATTTGGGTGAACAAAACTAAGTCTAAATGATTAATGTCACCTGTGGAAATACTTACAATAAATGTTTGCTCCCATTGTTTTGTGGATATCAGATGGAAAGCATTACTGCTTGAATAGATTAGATTCCCAACAGTATGGAAACAGACCCTTCAATCCAACAAGTCCACACCTCCGAAGAGTAACCCACCCAGACCCATTGTACCCATGTATGTTTTTAGCAAGTGTGTAAGAAATTATACCGTGTTGAACAACCCATCTAGCTCACTCTGCCTTTCATTAAGATCATACTGATCCGACTTGAATTTAACTTTAATATTATTTTGTTGCACATCCCCCTTAACTCTTGATTTGGAGATGCTGGTGTTGGACTGGGCTGTACGAAGTTAAAAATCACACAACACCAGGTTACAGTCCAACAGGTTCACCCGGAAGTACCAGCCCTTGGAGCGCTGCTCCCCCACCGGGTGATTGCGACCTGATGAAGGTGCAGCGCTCCGAAAGCCAACGCCTCCAAACAAACCTGCTGCACCACAAAACTGGTGCTGTGCGACCTCCAACTCTTAATTCTTGACATCCTTCCAAATTAAACTTCTGTCTAATTCAGACTTGAATACATTCAATGCCCTATCTTCACTGTTCTCTGTGGAAGAGAATTGTAAACATTAACACTGAGAAAAGAAATTTCTCCTCACCTGTATATAAATGGGAGATCTCCAACTTTGAAACTGTGCCCCCTACTTCTAGATTCTTCCACAGAGTAAACATCCTCTAAGTATCTTTCTTGTTGGACTTTTAAATCTTTCAAGAAGATGACACCTCATTCTTTTAAACTCCAATGAATATAGGCTCAACTTGCTAATATGAGGATTGAGCACTATGACCATATAACAAGATATTAGTACTGACCATTAACCACTGGTTGAATTTGGTTGTTAAAAGAAAATTATCTTGGAGCAGGAAGATCTCAGTTCCCATGCGACCATCCTGTTCCTTAAAAAAAAACATTATTCCTGACAATTTTAAAAAAAATGGGCCCAAAGTTCAAGAAAATAAACAGAAGAAATGACAAAGAGAGACAGAGATCAAAACCTTTATCAGATGTTGAGAGAGAATCAAGGGATGGAATTCAAATCTATTGGGCTGAAGTATTTCAAGGTGTAATTGAAGCATGATCACATCAGATGTCATGACATACCTGCATTTTGATGATCTACGTAAGAGGAACTGAATACAAAGTGCTCGTGGTGGAGTAGCAGTGCTTACCTCTGGGTAGAAGATCTATGCTCAAGTCCCATTTGTCATGGAGCTATGCTATACCATAACCAAACAGGCTTATAAAAATTATAAAGCGCCACTAGTTCCAGGTGAATTCTGAAGCAAACGGAGCAGTGGTCAGACTTTGTCCATTCAAACTTGGAGAGAACACTTTGCGCCATACAACAGAGGGAAGTTGCAGGTGGTTACATGGCATCATAATAAGCGTTAACTTAGTGTCATCGAGCTATACAATATGGAGACAGACCGTTTGGTCCAACTCATCTAGGCCGACCAGATATCCTAAATTAATCTAGTCTTATTTGCCAACATTTATCCAATATCCTTCTAAATTCTTCCTATTCAAGTGCCAATCCAGATGGCTTTTAAATGCTGTAACTGTACCAGCCTCCAACACTTCCTCTAGTAGCTTATTCCATAGATGGAGTTTAATTTCAATAAATATGAGGTGCTGCATTCGGAAAGGCAAATCAGGGCAGGACGTATACACTTAATGGTAAGATCCTGGGGAGTGTTGCTAAACAAAGAGATCTTGGAGCGCAGGTTCACAGTTTCTTGAAAGTGGAGTTGCATTTTGTATGCTTACCTTTATTAGTCAGTGCATTGAGTATGGGAGGCAGTGTTGCAGCTGTATATTGGTTGGGACATTGGATAGGGTACTTTTGGAATACTGTGTTCAATTCTGGTCTCTATGCTATAAAAAGGATACTGTGAAGCTCGAAAAGGTTTAGAAAAGATTTACAAGGATATTGTCAGGGGTTGAAGGGTTTGATTGATAGGGAGAAGCTGAAGAGACTGGGGCTATTTTCCCTGGAGTGTCTGAGGCTGAGGGGTGACCTTAGAGAAGTTTATAAAATCATGAGGGGTAGAGATAGGGTGAATAGCCAACATTGTTTCCCTGGGGTAGGGGAGACCAAAACTAAATGCCATGGATTTATGGTGAGAGAGGTAAGATTTAAAAGGGACAACTTTTTCACCGAGGGTGGTACTACATTAAAGTATCCGTGTGTTCAAATGCAATTATTCATAAATTGCAATTGGACTAGCATATTTTAGCCTGTCTAGGAACTGTATGACAAGCTGTAGAACATTTTTCACACTGTTGCAGCATGGAACACAGTACAATTAACTTCAAGCTACCTGCATCTAGATTAGAATGGTGCTGGAAAAGCACAGCAATTCAGGCAGCATCCGAGGAGCAGTAAAATCGACGTTTCGGGCAAAAGCCCTTCATCAGGAAAACAGGCAGAGAGCCTGAAGGGTGGAGAGATAACTTCAAATCAAGAAAATTAAATGGTTTAAACAGCTTGTTTAAAAATTCTAGAGACTTTATGCTTCTAAAAAATGCACAGTTCATGGGTCAGGCAAATCATTTAACATAGCCCAAAGCTATTATAAATGGTGCAACATCCCAATTGGAGTAGTTTGATCTCAACTGCATACAATATTTTCTCCTTCAGAAGGACATAGACAGTTAGCAGACAGAAAAAAAAGTACAATAGAAATGAACAAACAGAAAATATAATTTTCACATAATTCAACAGAGATGTGGTATGGGGGCAGTGTACCCATAAACACGACACTACATGGTGAAATAACAGATGTACAGCTAAAACTCACAATAAGTTCATGATCCCAAATTGACCCTCAAGGGAAATATCAATGAAGACTGTTCCCCATTAATAGAAAAAAAGCAGACAGGTCAACACTGACAGCTCAAATATTGCATAGCATCTGCTTATACAAACAGGATCAGCAGATGGACCTTGAAGCAAATTAAAAATTGCTAGCTCAAACAAGACATTGGGAATCTACATATAGGGAGGTGAGGAATACAAGAAGACATTACGAGATAAAAACGACTAGATAATTTTCCACACAGATAACTTCTTTTACTTGAAAAAGATCAGGAGATTCTGATCTAACACCTTTGAAAACTTCCAAGTCTCCCATTGTGTAAGAAAGTTGATGCTTACATGTTTTTTTATTAATCGAGGTTTTACAGTTTACAATGAACGTAAAAGTAAATCGCGGAGACAGCTTTAGCTCCTGCCAAGAATAGCCAACAGCATCGATGACCTCTACTTTGAGACTGAAGTGGAACAAAGGAGAACAATGACCTCTTTCCGTTTCAGATGAATTTATTCAGATTAGATAGAAGTTCTATACTCACCAGGGAAGACGAGGAGAATAATAATGACGAGGAGTGCTGATAGCCCGGCCCCCGGTGATGGACGGGAGCTGGACAAGATTCTCCGACCACAGTTGTACGAGTAGGCGAGGGCCATAACCAGGCCCTGGGAGAAGGAGACCCGGGTTGAGGTGAAGAAGAAGCCTGGACACGCGAGAGGCGGCAGGGAGAAGCCTGGAGACGCCGGGAGAAAAGGAGAGCTGTGTGATCCCGGCTCCAGCCTCAGGGTCGAGCGGCCCTCCTCTTCCCGCTCACACGTACCATCATCCCGGCAGCGAATAACTCGAGAGTCCCGGTCCCAGCAAGCGGCCGAGCGTTGCTCCGGGCCTCGCCGCGTTTAGGGAGGTGGGCAGTTAAACAAAAATAGTAGTAACACCAGGCCGTGGTTCTCAGAATTTGCTTGAAAACCAAACGCTTCCCACTGTCTACTTCAGCCCCAGGCTCTACCTCCAATTGTCTGCCCGGTGACCAGGGAAGGTCCGCACTCGCCAGCGTCACCGCCGCTCAGCCAGGGAGGGAGTGAGGCCAGTACCGCCCGCCCTGTTAGTCCAACCCCCAAAACATTTCCCCGCATCGATCTCCATCCCAGTCACAGTACTTCATCCCTCTTCCTCATACCTCCTCTCTTGTCATCAAACCCATCCTTTCTACATTTAATTCCTCTCCTTATCCTCCCTCTCCTTCACACATGGGGGTAATCATGTTTGACAAATATATTGGAATTTTTTGAGAATGCAGTTAGAAGGTTGACATGGAAGAACCATTGGAATCGGTCTACTTAGACTTTCAGAACGTGTTCAATAAGATCCCACATAAGAGATTGGCATGACAAATCGAAACACGATTGAGAGTAGTGCACTGACATAAATAGACTATAAGATAAAGGGATATAATAAGGCCGTTCAGCCCATTGTGTCTGCTCTGCCATTCAGTCATGACTGATATGTTTCTCAACCACATTCTGCTGCCTTCTTCCAGTAACTCTTCTTTCCACAGCCTTTTGTGGCAATGTGTTCCACTGATTCACCAGTGTCTGGTTGGAAAAAATCTTCATCTCAGCTCTGAAGAATTGTCCCTTCATTCTGAGACTGTACTGTTGGGTCATAGTCTATCCTGCTAGTGGAAATGTCTTCTTCAATCTCTCCAAGCCTTTCCATATTCTGTAACTTTCAATGAGTATGATTCCGCACACTCACCACCCCCCCCCCATCTTTCTAAACTCCAAGTACAGACACAGAGCCCTCAATCCCTCCTCATATGACAAGCCATTCATTCCCAGGATCGTGTCTGTGAACTTCATGTGGACACCCTCCACAGGAATCAATGCTTGGATCCAGCTATTCACAATGTTTATTAAAGATTTAAATGTACTAAGCTGAAAAGATGACACTAAGCAGGGAAGAGGATGCAGAGATGACTCAATGTGATTTAAATAAGTTGAATGAATGGGCAAATATACAATAGATAAAATACAGTGAGGAAAATGTAGGATTATCCACATTGAGAGTAAAAACAGGCAGGCAGATTGTGATCGATTGGAAAAGAGGGAGATACAATGAGACCTGAGTGTCCTTGTACACCAGTCATTAAATGTAAGTAGGCAGTGAAGAAGGGAATTTGATGTTGGCCTTCATAGTGAGAGTTTGAGGAAAAAAGCAAGGATCTTTTGCTACAATTGTGCAAATTTGTGGTGAGACTACACTTGGAATATCATATGTAGTTATGGTCTCCTTACCCAAGGAATGATGTTTTGGGGATGGAGGGAGTGCAGTA
Source organism: Hemiscyllium ocellatum (assembly GCF_020745735.1). Classification (NCBI taxonomy): domain Eukaryota; kingdom Metazoa; phylum Chordata; class Chondrichthyes; order Orectolobiformes; family Hemiscylliidae; genus Hemiscyllium; species Hemiscyllium ocellatum. Next base: position 68,989,109 of record NC_083404.1, read on the forward strand.
GAGGTTTACCAGACGGATTCCTGAGATGGCAGGACTGGATTGGTTAGGACTTACCTATCATTCTACCAGCATCCACATCTGGAGGATCATTAGCTGCAATTTCCACCACGTTCAGCGAGGTATCAGCACCAGACACATATGCCCTTCCCCTCCCTTATCAGTCTTCCGCAGGGACCATTCCCTCTGGGATGTTCTGATCCACTCTTCTTTCACTCCCAACACTCCCCGCGCCCCCCCTCCCCCCACCAAACACACACACACAGCCTCACGGCACCTTCTGCTGCAACTGCAGAAAATGAAACACTTGTCTGTTTCATTCCTCCCTCCTCAGTATCCAGGTGAAGCAGCACAATCTAGTCTACTATATTCACTGCTCACAATATGGTTTCCTCTACACTGAGGAAATGAAGTGTAGACTCAGTGACGGCTTTGCAGAACTCTTGTGTTCTATTCACAAAAAGGAGCTTGAACTTTTAGTTTCCTGCCACTTCAACACAGCAGCTAGTTCCCTGGCCAACGTATCAGTCTCAGGCTTGCTGCAGTGCTCCAGTGAAGCTCAACTCAAGCTGGAAGAATAGCAACACTTTACAACTGGGTACCCTGCAGCCTTCCGGGCTCAATATCAAATTCAATAATTTTAGGGTTTGAGCTGTCTCATGTCCTTACCCAAACACTAGACTTTGTTATCCATAGTCTGCTATTACACACCACTAACCACAAACAGTCCCAAATAACAGCTATTCACCCTCCTAGCCAAACCATTATCCAATTCTCTCTTTAACAACTTTCCTCTCTCTTTGGATTCTATTCTCACCAATTGTTTTCTCCTTAACCCCTCCCACCACTGGATCTTCTGTAAATAAACCAACATATTCCCAGCTACCATCAGTACTGAGAAAGAGTCACCTGACTCAAAATGTTAACTCTGATTTCACTTCACAAATGCCGCCAGATCCGCTGAACTTTTCCAGCAATTTCTGTTTTTGTCTTTGGCTAGGACAATATTCATTAGTTGAAAAATATGGTGTTGGAAAATCACAGCAGGCCAGGCAGCATCTGTGGAGCAGGAGAATCGACGTTTCGGGCATAAGCCCTTCTTCAGGAATGAGGCTGGTGTGCCAAGCGGACTGAGATAAAAGGTTGGGGGGAGGGAATTTGGGGAGGGGCACTGGGAATACGATAGGTGGAAGGAGGTGAGGGTGAGGGTGATAGACCGGAGAGAGGGTGGGAGCGGAGAGGTCGGGAAGAAGATTGCAGGTCAAGAGGGCAGTGCTGAATCTGGGGATTGGGACTGAGATAAGGTGGGGGGGAGGGGAAATGAGGAAACTGGAGAAATCTGCATTCATCCTGTGTGGTTGGAGGGTTCCTAGGCGGAAGATGAGGCGCTCTTCCTCCAGGCGTCATGTGGCCAGGGTCTGGCGATGGAGGAGGCCAAGGACCTGCATGTCCTTGGCGGAGTGGGAGGGGGAGTTAAAGTGTTCAGCCACGGGATGGTTGGGTTGGTTGGTGCGGGTGTCCCAGAGGTGTTCCCTGAAATGTTCCACAAGTAGGCGGCCTGTCTCCCCAATGTCGAGGAGACCACATCGGGTGCAGTGGATACAATAAATGATGTGTGTAGAGGTGCAGGTGAATTTTTGACGGATATGGAAGGATCCCTTGGGGCCTTGGAAGGAGATGAGGGGGGAGGTGTGGGCGCAAGTTTTGCACTTCTTGCGGTTGCAGGGGAAGGTGCCGGGAGTGGAGGCTGGATTGGTGGGGGATGTGGACCTGACGAGGGAGTCGCGGAGGGAGTGGTCTCTCTAGAACGCTGATAGGGGTGGGGAGGGAAATATATCCTTGGTGGTGGGGTCTGTTTGGAGGTGGCGGAAATGACGGAGGATGATACGATGTATCCTGAGGTTGGTGGGGTGGAAGGTGAGGACCAGTGGAGTTCTGTCCTGGTGGCGATTGGATGGGCAGGAAGATATTAGGAAGGCTACATTTGGAGTACTGTGTTCAATTCTGGTCACCTTGCTATATGAAGGATGTTATTGAACTGAAAAGGGTGCAAAAAAAATTGACATGAATGTTCCTGCGAATGGAGGATTTGAAGTATAACATGATATCTTGATTTGATTTGTTGTAGTCACAAGGGTGGCAAGTTGGCTCAGTGGTCAGCACTGCTGCCTCATTGTGCCGGGGAACCTGGGTTCAATTCCAAAATTGAGCAACTGTCTATGTGGAATTTGCATGTTCTCCCAGTGTCTGTGTGGATTTCCTCCAGGTGCTCTGGTTTCCTTCCACAATCTAAAGATGAGCAGGTTAGGTAGACTGGGCATGCTAAATTGCCCATAAAATCCAGGGATGTGTAGGCTAGGTAGATTATCCATGGGAAATTTAGGGTTTCAGAGATGGGGTGGGTCTGGATGGAAGCTTTTCAGAGGGTTGGTGTTGACTCCATGGGCCAAATAGCCCACTTACACACTATAGGATTCTATGATTCTACATATAACTAAGTACACTGAGAAGTATTGTTTTGCAAGTAGTAAAGACAGATCATAGCAAACAAGGACATACAGATCATAGAGTACTCAGACAGAATGAGACAAACAAGGTTATGGCAGCACAGGAGGTGCACAAAGCAAGATCAACATTATTTGAAGTTAGAGATCCATTCAGCAGTCTAATAACAGCAGAGAAGCTGTTGGTGTGTGTGTGTGTGTGTGTGTGTGTGTGTGTGTGTGTGTGTGTGTGTGTGTGTGTGTGTGTGTGTGTGTTCAAGCTTCTGTGTCTTCTGCCTGACAGAAGAAGTTGGAAGAGAGCATCACTGGGGAGGGAGGGGTCTTTAATGATATTGGCAGCTTTTCTGCAGCAATGAGAAGTATTAGAACATAAGAACATATCATTTAAGAGAAGGAGTAGGCCATCTGGCCCTTTGAGCCTGCTCTGCCATTCAGTAAGATCATGGCTAATCTTTTCGTGCCCTCAGCTCCACTTACTCACCCTGTCACCATAAATCTTAATTTTTTTTACTGTTCAAAAAAATTATCTTAGCTTTAAAAACATTTACTGAGTTACCTCAACCACTTCACTAGTCAGGGAATTCCACAGATTTACAATCGTCTGGGTGTAGGAGTTCCTTCTCAATTCAGTTCTAAATCTGCTCCCCCTAATTCTGAGGGTATGCCCTTTTGTCATAGTTTCACCTGCCAGTGGAAACATCCTCTCCACTTCTATCTTATCTATTCCCTTAAAAATTTTATATGATTCCATAAGATCCCCTCATTCTTCTAAATTCCAATGAATAAAGTCCCAGACTATCAGTCTGTCCTCATAAGCAAAGCCCCTCAACTCTGGATTCAACCTAGTGAATCTCCTTGGCACTCCATCTAGTGCCATTACATCCTTTCTTAGGTAAGGAGACCAAAACTGCACGCAGGACTGCAGGTGCGACCTCATCAACATCCTACACAGCTGCAACATCACCTTCCTGCTTTTAAATTCAGTCCTTTACCAATGAAGGACAAATTTCCATTTGCCTTCTTAATTATCTATTGCACCAGCAAACCAACCTTCTGTGATTCATGCACAAGGTTACCCAGGTCTCTTTGCATGGCAGAATGCTGCAATTTTTTACCATTAAAGTAATAGTCCTTTTTACTGTTATTCCTACCAAAATGGATGGCTTCACATTATTTAACATTGTACTCCATTTGCCAGAGTTTTGCCTACTCACTTAAACTATCTATATCCCTTTGCAAAGTTTCATACCCTCTGCACACTTTAGTCTGCCACACATTTTAGTGTCATCTGCAAATTTTAACACATTACACTTGGTCCCCAGCTCCAAATCATCTAAGTAAGTTGTGAATAATTGCAGTCTCAACACTAATCCCTGAGCCACAACACTCATCACTGCTTGCCAACCAGAAAACCACTCATTTATCCTCACCAATCCTCTATACATGTTAATATATTGCCCGTAATGACATGCATCTTTATCTTATGCAACAGCATTTTGTGCAGCACCTTGTCAAATGTCTTTTGGAAATCTAGATACACCACATCTACTGGGTCCCCATTGTCCATCGTGCTCATAATGTCTTCATAGAATTCCAGTAGATTAGTTAAGCATGACCTGCCCTTCATTAACCCATGCTGCATCTATCCAATGGCATAATTTCTATCAAGATACTATTTCTTCCTTGATAACAGACTCAAGCATTTTCCCTATTACAGAGATTAAGCTAACCTGCCCATAATTCATTTTTGTCCACCTCCTTTTTTAAACAGTGGTGTCACATTTGCTATTTTCCAATCTGCTGGAACTGCCCAAGAGTACAGTGAATTTTTAAAAATTACCACAAATACATTTGCTTTATTTCCCGCCGTCTGTTTTAGTACCCTGGGATGCATTCCATCAGGGCCAGGAGACTTGTCTACCCTGAGCTCCATTAGCTTGTCAATGCAGTTCATGGAAAGGAGGTTGGCGTCCATGATAGATTGGGCTGTGCACACAACTTTCTATCATTTCTTACAGTCCTGGACCGAGCAGTTGCTGTACCAGGCCATTATGCACCTGGATATATTTCTACCCGTATCTGTGTGGGTTTCCTCTGGGTGTTTCAGTTTCTTCCCACAGTCTAAAAATGTCAGTATTAGGCAGGAGGTAAATGTGTTGCTGGAAAGGCGCAGCAGGTCAGGCAACATCCAAGGAGCAGGAGAATCGATGTTTCGAGCATGAGCCCTTCTTCAGGAATGAAGAAAATGTGTCCAGCAGGCTAAGATAAAAGGTAGGGAGGAGGGGCTTGGGGGATGGGCGTTGGAAATGCGATAGGTGGAAGGAGGTCAAGGTGAGGGTGATAGGCCGGAGTGGGGGTGGAGGCGGAGAGGTCAGGAAGAAGATTACAGGTTAGGAAGGCGGTGCTGAGTTTGAGGGATTTGACTGAGACAAGGTGGGGGGAGGGGAAATGAGGAGTTAATTGAGAGGAGTTAGGATCAGACAAGTCCACATTTGAAATGTGGGAATTGTTTAAAGACTGGCTGATGAGACTTCAGGACCAGCATGTTCCATTAAGGAGGAAGTACAAGGATGGCAAGGTAAGGGACCCTTGCATAATGAGGGAGGTTGTGAATTTAGTCAAAAGGAAAAAAAAGCATATGTAAGGGTTAGGAAGCTAAAATAGGACAGTGCCCATGAAGAAAATGAAGAAACCAGGAAAGAACTCAAGCAAGAAATTAGGAGAGCAAGAAGGGGCCAAGGCATTCTATACATATAGTCAGTTCTTTTATAATGCAATGGCTGCATTCTTGTGCAACCAAGCATTGTAGAAAAATCCGCTTTAGAAACAGTGCTTAGCATTAATGCGGTAATCATGTTACAGCCAACACGTTTTAAAAACTTGTGCTTTAGAAACAGAGTCCATTATTTGTCAATTGCATTACAGTGAATTTGTGTTGACAAAAAGCGCGTTGTAACAGAATAACCTGTACATTAAAAATAATAGGATAGCTAGGACCACTCGAGGATAAAGGAGGAAATCTGTTCTTGGAGGCAGAGGATGTAAGTAAGATCCTAAATGAGTACTTTGCATCGGTATTCACCCAGAAGGAGAGGGAGGATAGTGAGATTTGTTTGGAGCATGCTAATATGTTGCAAATATGTTCTGAAATCAAGAAAGAATGAATCTCTTGAAGAGCATTAAGGTGGGTATGTCCTCAGGGCCTGATAATATTTCCCCAGCTGGTTGAGAGGCACAAGACAGAAGATTACTTGGGCCTTGACCAAGATCTTTGTATCCTCTTTAGTAACTGGAAAGGTCTCAGAGGACTGGTGAGTAGCTAATGTTGTTCATGTCTTATTAATGTAATTGAATTTTTCAAGGAGGTTACAAAGGTGATCGATAAGGATAGAGCTATGAATGTTGTGTACATGAATTTTAGTAAGGCTTTTGACAAGATCCCTCATAATAGGTTCATCCAGAAAATTAAGATGCATCAGATCTATGTGAATTCAGAATTGGCTTGTCCATAGAAGACTGGGGAAAGTTGTGGAAGGGTGTTTTTCAGGCTGACTAGTGATCTCTGTAGGGATCTGCTGTTGGTGATATATGTAAATGACTTGGATGGAAATGTAGATGGATGGTAAGTAAGTTTGCAGATGATACAAAGATTGGTGGAGGTGTGGATATCATAAAAGTTTGTCAAAGGATACTGCGGGGTATAGATCAGTTGCAGATATAGGTGAAGAAATGACAGATGGAGTTTAATCTGGATAAATGTGAGCTGGTGGAATGCAAGCCATGAAAGGTTAACAACCCCATTCCCAAGGGTATTATTTTTAGACTATTAATCAGGAAATCCAAATAATGTTCTGGGGACCCAGGCTTCAATCTCACTATGACAGATGGTTGAATTTGAATTCAGAGTCTGGAATTAAGAGTCTAATGATGACCATGAAACCACTTTTGACGGTATTAGGCAAGAACTTTCAAAAGCTGACTGGGGGCAGATGTTCGCAGGTAAAGGGACGACTGGAAAATGGGAAGCCTTCAGAAATGAGATAACAAGAATCCAGACAAAGTATACTCTGTCAGGGTGAAAGGAAAGGCTGGTAGGTATAGGGAATGCTGGATGACTAAAGAAATTGAGGGTTTGGTTAAGAAAAAGAAGGAAGCATATGTCAGGTATAGACAGGATAGATTGAGTGAATCCTTGGAAGAGTATAAAGGAAGTAGGAGTAAACTAAAGAGGGAAATCAGGAGGGCAAAAAGGGGACATGAGATAGCTTTGGCAAATAGAATTAAGGAGAATCCAAAGGGTTTTCACACATACATTAAGGACAAAAGAGTAACTAGGAAGAGAATAGGGCCCCTCAAGATCAGCAAGGCGGCCTTTGTGTGGAGCCACAGAAAATGGGGGAGATACTAAACAAGTATTTTGCATCAGTATTTACTGTGGAAGAGGACATGGAAGCTACAGAATGAAGGGAAATAGATGGTGACATCTTGAAAAATGTCTATATTACAGAGGAGGAAGTGCTGGATGTCTCAAAATACATACATTTGAATAAATCCCCAGGACCTGATCAGGTGTACCCTAGAACTCTGTGGGAAGCTGGGGAAGTGATTGCTAGGCCTCTTGTTGAGATATTTGTATCATCGGTAGTCGCAGATGAGATGCCAGAAGACTGGAGGTTGGCTAACATAGTGCTACTGTTTAAGAAGGGTGGTAAGAACAAGCCAGGGAACTACAGACCAGTGAGCCTGATGTCGGTGGTGGGTAAGTTGTTGGAGGGAATCCTGAGGATGTTACATGGATTTGGAAAGGCAAGGACTGATTAGGGATCATCAATATGACTTTGTGCGTGGGATAATCATGTCTCACAAACTTGATTGAGTTTTTTGAAGAAGTAACAAAGAGGATTGATGAGGGCAGAGTGATAGATGTGATCTATATGGATTTCAGTAAGGCGTTCAACAAGGTTTCCCATGGTAGACTGGTTAGCAAGGTTAGATCTCACGGAATACAGGGAGAACTAGTCATTTGGATACAGAACTGGCTTAAAGGTAGAAGACAGGGGGTGGTGATGGAGGATTGTTTTTCTGACAGGAGGCCTGTGACCAGTGGAGAGCCACAAGGATCGGTGCTGAGTCCTCTACTTTTAGTCACTTATACAAATGATTTAGATGTTAGCACAAGATGTATAGTTAGTAAGTTTGCAGATGACACCAAAATTGGCGGTGTAGTGGAAGGTAAAGAAGGTTATCTCAGATTACAACAGGATCTCGATCAGATGACCCAATGGGCTGAGAAGTTACGGATGGAGTTTAATTCAGATAAATGTGAGGTGCTGCATTTTGGGAAAACAAATCTTAGCAGGACTTATACACATAATGGTATGGTCCTAGGGAGCGTTGCTGAAAAAAAGAGACCTTGGAGCGCAAGTTCACAGATCCTTAAAAGTGGAATCGCAGGTAGATAGGATAGTGAAGAAGGCGTTTGGTATGCTTTCCTTTATTGGTCACAGTATTGAGTACATGAGTTGGGAGGTCATGTATGGGACATTGGTTAGGCCACTGTTGGAAAATTGCAATTCCAACATGTTAGCAATTCTGGCTCCTTCCTGTTGGAAAGATGTTGTGAAACTTGAAAGGGTTCAGAAAAGATTTACAAGGATGTTGCTAGGTTTGGAGGATTTGAGATACAGGAGAGGCTGAACAAGTTGGGGCTGTTTTCCCTGGAGCGTCGGAGGCTGAGGAGTGACCTTATATGGGATAACAAAATTATGAGGGGCATGGAGAGGATAAATAGACAAAGTATTTTCCCTAGGGTGGGGAAGTCCGGAACTAGAGGGCATAAGTTTAGGGTGAGAGGGGAGAGATATAAAAGTGACCTAAGGGGCAACATTTTCATGCAGAGGGTGGTACATGTATGGAATGAGCTGCCAGAAGAAGTGGTGGAGGCTGGTACAATTGCAATATTTTAAAGGCATTTGGATGGGAATTATGAATAGGAATGGTTTGGAGGGATAAGGGCCGGGTGCTGGCAGGTGGGACTGGATTGGGTTGGGATATCCAGTTGGCATGGACGGGTTGGACCGAAGGGTTTGTTTCCATGCTGTACATCTCTATGACTCTATGACTCATTGTTAATTTTCTGGGAAAATTTGATTCACTACTGTCTTTAGGGAAGGGAACAGCAAACCTCACTTGGTCTGGCCAACATGTGACTTGAAATCTACTTCAGTGTGGTTGACTCAACTGCCACTGCTAATTAAGTATGGGGAATAAGCAACATCTATATTCCATGAATATTTTAAAAATATAATTGCAAGGGGCCACTGCGCATCCTCAACACCTACTCACTTCCTTATTCACCTTGACTCATACTGAGACATTTTGGGAAATTTGAAAATTTACTTATGAGAAATATTGCAGTAAAAAAGGGTGTGTGGCAGATTCCTTCTGCTGCTGTCTCCAGTAATTCCTACACTAAGTTTGGAAGGATCCCACATCGAAGAAGGAAAGTACAAATGTTTTGGTGAAAATGCAAAACTTTTTCCAGTGTTGATCAGAAGGTTTCAGCCAATAGCTTCATCAAACCCGATATCATCATAAAGCCAATTCAGCATCTAAAATTTACAGCACAGATTAAACATACATATCCCATTCATAAAATCTGCTATTAAAATACAAAACATACATTTATTGTAATGATTGTTCATACTTTAGTGGCATTTATAAGATAGTTAATTATTTCACTATGAGTTGAAATCAAGTTGTGATTCATTAACAGAAATTAAATGACTCATTTTCAGTTGTTAAGATTGTAAATTTGCATGATTAGATTATAATGTGCCATTACATTCATGTATACAATACCGGCAGTAAATTAGACATCAAGCTCAAAATTTCCATCGGAGATATAATTAATGACTTTCTATTTGCCACCCAACTATTAAATATAAATGATTAAAGGCAGAACAATTGAATGATGTACAAGTTACAATAAGAATCCAGACAGACATTTTAAGAACAGTAACAAGTCAAAACAGATACTAGTCTCAGTCTTAACCCATTCTTGCTCAGTTATTGCAGAACATGCTTATTTGGTCTTAACTTTAAGACTTAGGGTGCCCATTTATATGTTATCTTTCCTATCCTGTTTTTGCTTTCTCAGACATTGTTTTGCAGAACCAACATTCAAGAAAAAGAGACAATTCCAGTTTGTTACATTGCAAAATGAACTTCTGTCACATTACCCAAGAGAAAGGGGAAGAGAAATTGAAGTTGATATCAAATTATAAAATGAAGACTTTCTGCTTGGTAGTAAATTGGATACCATGAAAAATAAAGCTGCTGGAACAATTACTTGTAAATGTACCTAACACTCAGTACTCTCTTGAATAAGGAATTATACAAATCATAAACAAACCTGATGCCAGTATTTGACATGGAAAAATGTTGAATTTTGACAGGGGTTACCTGCATTGGTTCCAGTGCTTGGGTTGCAAGCTTGCAGCACAAACAATCTGGCTTCGACTACATCTTTATTGAACTGGCTGTAGAGTACATCCATCCAATCAGTGACCCTTGGTGGAGTCACGTGAGTATGGCAGATCAGGAGACAAATTCATGTTGAATTGCATTCCTATCCCAAACATGCCCTTTTCTTATAAAAGCATGATAACAATGCATGAATTATTAGGTAGCAGCAGTATGTACTATCTACAAGATGCACTGCAGAAATTCACCAAAGATCCTCAGACCACTTCCAATGAGAAGGACAAGGGCAGCAGATATATGAGAACCTTAAAGTTCCCCTCCAAACACTCACCATCCTGACTTGGCAATACATCACCGTTTCCCCACTGTTGCTGGGTCAAAACCCTGGAATTTGCTCCCTAATGACATTGTGGGTCAACCATCAGCAGGTGGACTACAGCAGCTCAAGACAGCTCATCACCACATTCTCTAGAGCAAATAGGGATGGGCAATAAATGCTGGCCAGCCAGCGACACCCATATCCCAGAAAATGAATTTAAAAATAATTACATTTTAAGTTAACCAAATTATGCACACCACAGTTTTCATGCACTCATAGTTCATTATTCTTACTAACAGTTGCACATGAATTGCAGTCATAGTCTTTATATCTTAATAGTATAAGTGTGCATTTTTATTGGCTATTCTTCTGGGTGAAGTTCCTTCTTTCGGGAGTATCACTCCCATGTCACTTGTCATCATAGGATTGCTCCATTTCTGTTTTGGAATATACTGGACCTCTAGGACTGATAGATAACCTATAGTCTGTACAGATACTGAATTCATATCTTTCTTTGAGGCTACCTGCAGTTTCTTAGCATTGCATGGAGCTGATGGTTGTATAGGGGTAATGTCTCTCGACTCAGAATGTGGGGTTTGGGGACACAGGTTCAAATCTCATCATGGTGTTTGGTTCAATGTAAATTAAACCAATAAAACCAAAGTCAGAAGTCACATGACACCAGGTTATAGTCCAACAGGTTTATTTGAAACCACAAGCTTTTGGAGCATTTTTCCTTCGTTAGGTGAAGTGCAATGCTCCAAAAGCTTGTAGCTTTAAATAAACCTATTGGACGATAACCTGGTGTTGTGTGACTTCTGACCTTGCCTGACCCAACACCAACACCAACACCTCTACATAATAAAATCAAAACTGACATGAAGAAAAAGAAAACTTCATGCAGTGAGTGGTTAACCCTTGAATGCTGTGAGGTTGAGGCTGTTTCTATCAAGTCATGCAAAACGGAATACGACAGTTATTTGGGAAGTAACAATGTGCAGGGTTCTGCGGAGAAGTTGGGAAAAATCACACTGAGATTCTCATTTCGAGAGCCAGCATAGTCATGAATGGTCTCCTGCATTGTCACAATTCTGTGATTCTATTTCTTAAAGGCAATAGTAAATGAAATTCAATGCGACGAGTTTGTTTTCATCTTGTTTTTATGAGGAACAGCAAACTTTGTATAGTACCCTGTTAAAACCAGATTGCTTTTGAAGGAAGTGATATTTTAATGATGCCACAGTCTGACCTGTTGTTGCTCCATTTATAAAGTTTGAAGACATTTTGTAACTATGGGGGCAAATGATGACAATGTCTTGTCTTTCATGCTCCTTCTGGACCTGTTGCTTGCAGCAAGCAGTTCTGGCGTGTCCAAAAGGAAAAAGGTGCAAGGTTAGGGATGTCTTGTGTTGGGAAAGAACATAAGAGGTAGCTGCTGACACCATCAACAGTTCGAGAATCAGAAGAAATCTGGGATACGAGAAATTGAATCAGATGGGAACTTGCTATCATGTTCCAAAGTCCCGGACTAAAATCACTGGCCACATTCTCAGCGACAACTGCTGTAGTAGTGGCAACTTCCCAGTGGGATTCAGAATATGTAACCACACTTGCCTCCTTGCTGCTTGTTGGCTGTTGCCTGTTCTACCTTGTCATGCAACTTAGATAGGAGTCGACCAGTCAATGTCTTGCAATGCATTTGCCTAAAGGGTAGCTCACAGAACTGTTATAGCACAAAGGAGGTTATTTGGCCCATCATGTTTGCACCGGTGGCGCCTCAGTGAATCTTACAATAGATGGGGGTCATAGATCTGTACTGTTGTGAGAGACTGCAAATGTCTTTGAACAGCTGTACCAGCAGCCAAGCTGTTTAAGTGAGAACAGCAAATTGTATTCACATGTCTTCCACCTGAACCTGCAGCCATCTCTCCTCTCTGAGGGGGTCAGACATTCTTGTCTAACAGCTTCCAATTCTTGTTGCAGCAGTCTTCAAGAGGCCTGGTTTAAAACAGTCTCAGCCTCTCATGTGCTTGGGATTTTGCTAGAATTTATTTATTGCACACGAATGAAAATTTAGCCTGTATTGTACTGAGCATTCAAGGGCATTCAGGTATAGAGCTTCTCCTCTCTCTTGTCATCCAAACTCCAAATCTGTCTAAGATACTTGTGTCAGCAACATTTGAAACTGATTCATGAGATAATAACTCTTCCAGGGCTACTCCGGCTCTCCAATATATGGTTGAATGAGCCTGTATTCACTGGAGACAAGAAGAGATGTAAATATAAATGTGTGCATTTTTCAGCTCATTTTATTCAGGCAGAAGTTTTACTAATGGGGAACTATATTTTCCAAGGGCAAGGGCGGCACGGTGGCACAGTGGTTAGCACTGCTGCCTCACAGCGCCAGAGACCCGGGTTCAATTCCCGACTCAGGCGACTGACTGTGTGGAGTTTGCACGTTCTCCCCGTGTCTGTGTGGGTTTCCTCCGGGTGCTCCGGTTTCCTCCCACAGTCCAAAGATGTGCGGGTCAGGTGAATTGACCATGCTAAATTGCCCGTAGTGTTAGGTAAGGGGTATATGTAGGGGTATGGGTGGGTTGTGCTTCAGCGGGTCGGTGTGGACTTGTTGGGCCGAAGGGCCTGTTTCCACACTGTAAGTAATCTAATCTAATCTAATATTTAATTCATGTAAAGGCCAGCAATTTATTTTTTCAATGAGCACAGTCTGCCTCGGGCACACTTTTGACAATGTTTTGCATGTGTATCTCAGATTCCCATATCAAGAACTGATCATTGACCCAATAATTTTATATCTGGGGATGTGTAGGTTATTGAATGAGTAAAGGTTGGATAAGTTGAGCCTGTATCCATTGTAATTTAAAAGAAAAAAAGAGGTAAACTTAATGAAACACACACGATTCTAAGGAGACTTGATAAGATGGGTGCTGAAAAGACATTTCCCTTGTGGGAAATATTCGAACTTTGTAACACAGTTTAAAAATATGTTGTCTATCATTTAAAATGAAGATGAGGAGAATTTTGTTTCTCTCAGAGGGTCATGAGTCTTTGGAAGTCACTTCCCCTAAGGTCGGTCAGTGAATGAATTTAAGGCAGAGAGATATAGATTCTTGATTAATAAAGGCGTCAAAGGGAATTGGGGATTGATGGAAATGTGAAATGAAGGTCACAATCAGATCAGCCATAATTTTATTGATTGGGACAGCAGGCTTAGGGGGCCAAATGGACAATTCATTTTTCTAATTCATATGTTCATATTTTAGGGTATATTGAGTGGAGCCATTAGAATGTTCAGACAATAGATTGGGAACTGGATGTGCACCAGAGGAGATGTGGTCAGAGGATGGATCCTTAGATATTAGTTTTCTTAATATCTGTTCTGGGATTTCATTCATAGTACTGGTTTTGAAGTGGGTGTCTTTTTTTTAATCTTAGACTGTTCCTTGATGATTTTCTTCCACTCCAGAGCTTTGTGACCTGAGGTGACTGAAGGGCCTGATCTTGCACCTGTTCACCCTGCTGCAGGCAGACGAGGTAGTATTTGAAGTTATGGGTGGTGGTTGGGATTCTTGGGTTATTGCACACTCCTTCTGCTGTTTACATCTCGCCTCTGTCTGGACCTATTGGAGAAGCTAGAGATGGTTGATACCTTCATGAATGCTTCTTCTCCAGTTTGGCTGGTCTTCAGTAAAGGAATCTGATGAGGTGATAGGGATATTGCACTTTTTAATGAAGCTTTAAGGAAGTCATTGAAGTATTTCCTTTGCCTTCCTGGTAACTGCTTGTCCTGATGGAACTCAGAATAGGGAACTTGTTTTGTGAAGTCTTGATTCAAACACTTGGAATATAGGCAAAATACTGCAGATGCTGGAAATCTGAAACAAAAACAGAGAATGTTGGGAAACTGACCTTATTGAGGTTTATAAAATCATAAGAGGCTAGATAAGGTGAATAATAAGGGTATTTTCCAGAGAGCGGAAGAGTTCAAAACTTGGGGGCTTTTTTTTAATTTGAGGGAAGAAAAATTTAAAAAGAACATGAGGGGCAACATTTTTTTTAACATAGTGAGTGGTTTGTGTGTGGAATGAACTTCCAGAGAAAGTGGAGGGTGCAAGTACAGTTACAATGTTGAAAAGACATTCGGATAAGTTCATGAATAGGAAAGGTTTTGAGGCATATGGGCCAAGCACAGGCAAGTGGGACTACTTTAGTTTGAGAACGTGGTTAGCATGGACAGGTTGGACCAAAGATTCATTACATGCTATGACTCTGTGAAGACAGAAGCAGTGTTAATGTTTCAAGCTTGATATGGGCTTATCTTCAGAGCTGAAGTCACTCTGTTTCCCTCTACAGATGTTGCCAGACTTGTTGAGTTTCTACAGCATTCTCTGTGTTTAATGCAGACAATGTGGTTCACCCACCACAGCTGATTGATAGTCACCAGTGTCTCATCGCAGAAAATAATGATAGAACATAGAAAGAACATAGAAAAATACAGCGCAGTACAGGCCCTTTGGCCCTCGATGTTGCGCCGATCCAAGCCCACCTAACCTACACTAGCCCACTATCCTCCATATGCCTATCCAATGCCTGTTTAAATGCCCATAAAAAAGGAGAGTCCACCACTGCTACTGGCAGGATATTGCATGAGTTCACAACTTGCTGAGTAAAGAATCTACTCTTAACATCTGTCCTATACCTACCACCCCTTAATTTAAAGCTATGCCCCCTCGTAATAGCTGACTCCATACGTGGAAAAAGGTTCTCATTGTCAACCCTATCTAAACCCCTAATCATCTTGTACACCTCTATCAAGTCACCCCTAAACCTTCTTTTCTTCAATGGCACAGTGGTTAGCACTGCTGCCTCACAGCGCCTGTAGACCCGGGTTCAATTCCCGACTCAGGCGACTGACTGTGTGGAGTTTGCACGTTCTCCCCGTGTCTGCGTGGGTTTCCTCCGGGTGCTCCGGTTTCCTCCCACAGTCACAAAGATGTGCGGGTCAGGTGAATTGGCCAAGCTAAATTGCCCATAGTGTTAGGTAAGGGGTAAATGTAGGGGTATGGGTGGGTTGCGCTTCGGTGGGTCGGTGTGGACTTGTTGGGCCGAAGGGCCTGTTTCCACACTGTAAGTCTAATCTAATCAAGTCTAATCTAATCTAAAAAACAGCCCCAAGTGCCTCAGGCTATCCTCATACAATCTTCCTACCATACCAGGCAACGTTCACCCTCTGCACCCGTTCCAGTGCATCCACATCCTTCCTATTGTATGGCGACCAAAACTGCACACAATACTCCAGATGCGGCCGTACCAGAGTCTTATACAACTGCAACATGACCTCAGGACTCCGGAACGCAATTCCTCTACCAATAAAAGCCAGTACGCTATATGCCTTCTTCACAGCACTATTTACCTGGGTGGCAACTTTCAGAGATCTGTGTACATGGACACCAAGGTCCCTCTGCTCACCCACACTACCAAGTATCCGACCATTAGCCAAGTACTCCACCTTCTTGTTACTCTTACCAAAGTGAATCACTTCACACTTAGCTACATTGAACTCCATTTGCCACCTTTCTGCCCAGCTCTGCAGCTTATCTATATCCCGCTGTAACCTGCCACATCCTTCCTCACTGTCAACAACTCCACTGACTTTCGTATCATCCACAAACTTGCTCACCCAACTTTCTAGCCCCTCCTCCAGGTCATTTATAAAAATGACAAACAGCAATGGTCCCAAAACAGATCCTTGCGGAACATCGCTAGTAACTGCACTCCAAGATGAACCTTTACCATCAACTACTACCCTCTGTCTTCTTCCAGCCAGCCAATTCCTAATCCAAACCTTTAACGCACCCTCAATGCCATACCTCCGTATTTGTTGCAGTAGCCTACCATGGGGAACCTTATCAAATGCCTTACTAAAATCCACATACACCACATCTACTGCTTTACCCTCGTCCACCTTCTCAAATAACTCAATAAGGTTTGTGAGACACGACCTGCCCTTCACAAAACCATGCTGACTATCCTTGATCACATTGTTCCTATCCAGATGTTCATAAATCCTATCTGTGAGATTTAGATTTGCTTTATTATGCAACAAGAAGCTATTAAGATGTGCATGGTACCCTAGACATTTAATATACAACCAAACTAAATATGTGGTATGTCTTGCTACTTTATTTTATATATACTGGCTGTTTTATTTTAAGGAAATGTTAACGTTTGGGCTAATTTACGTAAAGATTGATCTTCTAACGATCAGTATTGCAATGTAAGCAGTTAGTAAGAAAAACAAGCTAGCTGGGGGCAAGGGGTCAGCTTTGAAAAATAACGAAACCTTGAGCGAGACAATACTTCTGCTAATATGGTGCAAAAACAACCAGATAAGAGTACAAGGTGCGAGACGGTTGCTAAGTTCAAGGGCTGAAAATATCATTAGACAGGGAAGTGGGTTATGCAGCTGGAGTTCGAGACAATGAGGACATGATCATATGCTTTCTCTGTAAGAAATGAGATCATTGTAAAGCAATTACCCTCGTGACCTCTAGGGGCCATAGGGGAGGCTCTAAATTGCTATATAAGAAAGATCGCTGTAATGCTTGGGTACGCTTTCCTTTGGGAGGGCGTCCGATTCTGCAGAATTTGTTAATAAAATCTTTGTTCTCTTGAATTTGTCCAGAGCGATTATTTAGAAGTGAATTTTCATTTCTAACAACTTGGGGGCTCGTCCGGCTCCACACTCCGGCTGCGGTGGGCTCGAGGAAGGACATCGGAGATGGTGCACCCTACCGAGTTCGGTAGTCCCCGATTCCTTACTCGCCGTCCCGCTTCGCGGCTTGAGCGAGTGGTATCCGGGAGGCTCAGGAGAACAAAGAGGGAGGAGACTGGCCAGTCATAAAGGGAAAAACGGGCAGGGGATCGAGTAATTTCAGTGCACCGAAGCCAGGTAGGCACAGATTTCTTCTGTTGCGTTCGGACAGGTTTGGTCTCTGATTGATGCGCGAAACTCAAGGACACCTTGTCTTGTCAGTTGTTGTTTACGTACCGGAGTCTCTGCGCTCAATCGGTTACCAGGGTTTGGTCTCTGCTTGATGCACAGGACTCAAGGACACCTTGTCTTGTCAGGTGTTGTTTACGTACCGGAGTCTCTGCGCTCAATCAGTTACCAGGGTTTGGTCTCTGACTGATGCGAAACTCAAGGACACCTTGTCTTGTTTGGTGTTGTTTACGTACCGGAGACTCTGCGTTCAGTCAGTTACCAAGGGTTGATTACCTGTTGCCGCTACCTGGTCGATCATAAGGAAATCCGGTGAGTGTGGGATATTCTTGTTTCTCGCACGGGCGGTTTATTTGCTTGTACTTATCTTCGGTATGGGAAACGGGGGCGCAAGAGTGCCTAAACCGTTGCCTGATGAAGAATACAAGGGGGTGCCGGATGATAGCCCGTTAGGACGAATGTTACGTAACTGCGGTCATGGAAAAAGAAAGGGGAAGTCTAGACGAAAAATGGTTAAATTTTGCGAAAAATGGTCACAACAACCTATTCAAGGGGGTTCTGTTTGGTGGCCCAAATTTGGATTGGACGAGGATTGGGTTTGTCAAATTTTAAATGATCATTTAAAGAATAAATATAATCCAAGACCGAAACAGAGAGAGAGAGAGAGAGACATGAGGAGAAAAGGGGATAAAGAAGTAGTGAGACTGTCCCCGCACGGGAGGTCCCGGTTGGGGAATGGACAAAGTTTTTTTTTAACCAGCAGTTTGCAGTAAGACCGACAGAGAGAGAGAGAGAGAGAGAGAGAACTGCTTGCAAAACATTTAACTCTCTGTGATTCGGGTTGAATGCACATTTGTTTGTTGGTGATTGAATGAGGAAGTTTTATTCACTGGAACTTGAGTTCCAGGATTGTTTTAAATGTGATTTTTATGAAAACTTAACATGTTTTATTTTCACTATGTGAAGGACAGTTGTAGTTAGGACTTCCATAGTTATTATCTGAGACCTTGGATTCGGCTAAGACAGTTATGATTATTTTATGACCTAAAGTATTGTAATTGAGAAATAGTTAGGAGTACACAAGAAAACTAATTTTGGATCTAAATTAGGATACTAAATTTGGGTGATTACAGTGGGTTTTAAAATTTGGGAACTGTATGTATTTTATATTTTAAATATTAAATACTAAATAAATGGATATATATATATGTTTACAGTTTAGGAACAGGCTTTAAAGTTAGTCAAGCATGAATTATTAAATTGGTGTTTGAGGATATGAGAAGTTTGGAACATTACAATATTTCTTAAAAAGTGCCGATAGGGGACAAGGAAATTGGCTTTGTGTGTGACCCCCTCACCAGTGGGGAGGTCGGAACATTTAAAAGGAAATGATGGTCCTGGATGAGAATCCGATAGGATTGTCAGAACAAATTAATTAATGTTTGAGGCCCAGTCTATATATGTGGGCTGAGTTAATGTCTATTTTTGAATATACTATTTACTGGGGGAGAAAGGAGACTTATATGGGGATACTGAATAGGGAAAGTGTTAATTGAGATTTTTTTAAAAAAAAACTAGTAACAGCGCCGGTATTAAGCTTGCCGGACAATTTGGCATGGGAGGGGGATGGTTAGGGGTGAGGACAAATATCCCCTTCAGAACCCTAACTGAGACAACCATAATATAGAAAAGTGAAATAATATACTAGACATGCAAAATTTGATAATCCGAGGGATACAAACTTGCATCCCCAAACAGCGAAAGTTAGCCAAGGTTTTCGACCTGAGGCAGGGAAAGGACGAGTCTCCCTGTCCATTCTTACACAGATTAAGGGAGCGGTAGAAATGAGTACAAAGGCATGGCCTGATATCCAGAAGAAGTTACAGAAGATGGAGGATGGGAGCGGTAGAAATGAGTCGGAGTTGTTACAGGAGGTTCAGAAGGTATTTGTATAGAGGCATAATGGCGGAGGAACGGAAGGCTAAGATACTGGTAGCAGTAGTATGGGAGGACTGTATGAAAGACAAAAGGAGTTGGATAAATACGGTGTTTATCTAAACCTGAATATTTATGTCTGTGTGGGCCGCCCCCCACTGTAGGAATTTTGTGTTGGTGAAGATTTATGTGTGTCTTTGTGTGTGCAAATTTGATTGTAAAAAAAAGTCTCTGTGGATGTGAGAATTTGTGTTTGTGTATGGATTTTTTTTTATAAGAAAAAAAGGGCTTCTCAGCTAACAAGCAGTTTAACACTTTGTGGTCTGGCTTGAATTCATCTGTTTGTTAGTGCATGAATGTTTGAGTGTTTGTCACCTAGAGCGTGAGTCATGAGATATGCGGCTTCGCTGTTTCTCGTTTACTCCACCAGGGATTCCTGACTCAGACCCCTCCACTCGATATCCACCTCCACAAAGTGGAACCGGGAGACTGGGTTTTGATAAAATCCTGGAAACCGAAGAAACTCCAATCACTCTGGGAGGGACCGTTTCAGGTGTTACTCACCACCGAAGCTGCCATACGAACAAAAGAAAAAGGGTGGACTCACGCCGCCAGACTAAAAGGCCCGGTGTCGCCGCCCAAAGAGGACTCTTGGTCGTGTGAGGCCGGTGATGGACCGTTGGTGGTGAAGTTAAAGAAACATCAAAAATGAACTCTCTTGGGACTCTTTTGCTACATACTGTATTATTATTTGCCTTCCTTTTAGTGGGGAAATTGACTGGTAACTGTGATAAATGCCGCTCTAGGGATCGGGTGTGGGACACTGAGTTAGAGTTACGCGGATCCTTTGTATCCCACTCCTCTTATGCTAATAATACTCGCTGTTATGATATGTACCCACAACAAAAGTGCTGGGAAAAAGGAAAACTATACTATCAAGTAAAAAACAGGGGATATCTCGGTCTATCTATGGCTAGGGTCTATCGTTGCCCCTTTATAAATTACGAATGGTTGTGTATGTCAACAGACAGTTTACAGGGACATGCTGAATTGCTGGAAACAGATAAAAGAAGACCTAAAGGGGAATGTGCCAAATGCGACGCCATAGTTCAACTGGGAGATCCTAATTTCTTCTCCCTTTGCCATGATGAGGAATCACGGGAGGAATGTTGGAAGGATGGGAAATTGTATTATCAAATGTTAAATAAGGGATATATTGGATGGCCTGAGGGGAGGGTCCATGAATGTATTTGGGAAGAACACGAATGGGTCTGCATTAAAAAAAAGACAGTTGGGATAAGGCTAACAGGCCGTGCGACAAATGCCGCCAAACTGTGAAATGGGGAGACCATGTCTTTGCAGGGTCTTTTGTGTTTCACACTAAAATAAGTGGTGCCTGTTACAACCGGGAGAAAATGATACCATGTTGGGAGGATGGGGAACATTACTACCAGGTATTCAGCCTGGGTAATTACACGAGTGGAAATATAGACTGTCCACTTATGGAATAATGGCTCTGTATCAGTTTTACTGGCTCGGCAGCAGACCACTTTGACCGGGTTAAGGAAATATATCCCGGGTTAGAGAAATCTATTCCAAATTACGATGCCAAAATAGCCGCCTCAGCCAAGGTCTCCTCCCTCTATGAGGACATTGAGAAACGGCTTACTCTTCCTGATGTTGTGAAAAATCTCTTTATTGACTTCACGTCTCAAATTGCCAAAATTTTAAATGTGACGAGCTGTTGGGTTTGTGGGGGTCCGCATATGACCGAGCAATGGCCGTGGACAGGGGAGAGTTTGGATGTTCAGGAAATCCTTGAATACAATTGGACTTACTCCACGAATAGAATTTATCAAGTCTGGAAATTGCAGAATACCCCGGCGGGCCACTTCTGCATTGGGAAAAAAGGGTCCCGCCCAGTTGGTGACAGCCCCTGTCAGCGGGTCTTGAATCTCACCACGGACACTTGGTGGCCCCGACCCTTGGGTTGGTTTCTCACCAAACAACCCCTTGGGTTGTCTATCACCCAACAAGGGGATCTTAACTGTAGGCGGTTGCATCCCACCTCTGATTCCTGGAATTGCAGTGGTTCTGGCCCTTATGCGGGAATGCCGGGAATTAGGGAGGCCTGGGACGGTGTTGCCAGGGACAGTGGAGGGGGTCCGGCTCCCGATGGTTTATTTTGGATTTGTGGGGATCTGGCGTATTCCAGGTTGCCCGAGAAATGGGGTGGCTTATGCTTCCTCGGTATAGTCAGACCGGAGTTCTTTTCTCCTCTCACGTGATCAAGGGGCTGACCTGGGGGTTAAGTTGTTCGACTCCCTGCAACGGAGGTCCGGAAAGCTAGCACGGAAGCGTAGGAGTGCTAGTCAGTGGAATGTCCACAAGTGGGGCGCAGATTGGCCACCGTCCCGTATCATTGAGTATTATGGGCCGGCAAGTTGGGCTCAGGATGGCTCTTGGGGTTACAGAACTCCAATTTATATGCTTAATCGCATCATTCGCTTGCAGGCGGTGATGGAAATAATCACCAACAAAACCGCCTTCGCATTGGAATTACTGGCTAGACAGCAGTCTCAAATGAGGGCTGCAATATATCAGAATCGTCTTGCTTTAGACTACCTGCTTGCCTCTGAAGGGGGTGTCTGTGGGAAGTTTAACACGACAAATTGTTGTCTGGAGATAGACGATAACTACTAGGCTGTCCTAAAAATCACCCGGGACATCCGTAAAATAGCCCATGTACCTGTCCAGACGTGGCGACCTATAGGGGACGCTAGTTGGTGGAACACGCTTTTTGGGGGTGGCTGGTGGCGCATGGCATTAATAATGATGGTGGGTGTCGGGGCCCTGTTCCTCGTTATTCCCTGTCTGGTTCCTTGTGTTAGGGTATTGATCCAACGCCATATCGCCCAGATGCAAGCCATTGCCATACCCCAATATGGTACTCATGAACTTAAAGTTTTACTATTGAAAAGACAGAAGGACCTCCCTGAGCCGTAATTCAGCCTATTCTGTTACGCATGCACATCTTAAAAAGAAAAAGGGTGGAGTTGTGAGATTTAGATTTGCTTTATTATGCAACAAGAAGCTATTAAGATGTGCATGGTACCCTAGACATTTAATATACAACCAAACTAAATATGTGGTATGTCTTGCTACTTTATTTTATATATACTGGCTGTTTTATTTTAAGGAAATGTTAACGTTTGGGCTAATTTACGTAAAGATTGATCTTCTAACGATCAGTATTGCAATGTAAGCAGTTAGTAAGAAAAACAAGCTAGCTTGGGGCAAGGGGTCAGCTTTGAAAAATAACGAAACCTTGAGCGAGACAATACTTCTGCTAATGTGGTGCAAAAACAACCAGATAAGAGTACAAGGTGCGAGACGGTTGCTAAGTTCAAGGGCTGAAAATATCATTAGACAGGGAAGTGGGTTATGCAGCTGGAGTTCGAGACAATGAGGACATGATCATATGCTTTCTCTGTAAGAAATGAGATCATTGTAAAGCAATGACCCTCGTGACCTCTAGGGGCCATAGGGGAGGCTCTAAATTGCTATATAAGAAAGATCGCTGTAATGCTTGGGTACGCTCTTCTTTGGGAAGGCGTCCGATTCTGCAGAATTTGTTAATAAAATCTTTGTTCTCTTGAATTTGTCCAGAGCGATTATTTAGAAGTGAATTTTCATTTCTAACAACTAGGAACCAGACAGGGAATAACGAGGAACAGGGCCCCGACACCCACCATCATTATTAATGCCATGTGCCACCAGCCACCCCCAAAAAGCGTGTTCCACCAACTAGCGTCCCCTATAGGTCGCCACGTCTGGACAGGTACATGGGCTATTTTACGGATGTCCCGGGTGATTTTTAGGACAGCCTCGTAGTTATCGTCTATCTCCAGACAACAATTTGTCGTGTTAAACTTCCCACAGACACCCCCTTCAGAGGCAAGCAGGTAGTCTAAAGCAAGACGATTCTGATATATTGCAGCCCTCATTTGAGACTGCTGTCTAGCCAGTAATTCCAATGCGAAGGCGGTTTTGTTGGTGATTATTTCCATCACCGCCTGCAAGCGAATGATGCGATTAAGCATATAAATTGGAGTTCTGTAACCCCAAGAGCCATCCTGAGCCCAACTTGCCGGCCCATAATACTCAATGATACGGGACGGTGGCCAATCTGCGCCCCACTTGGCCAAGTGGATGTCTCCGTACTGGTGGACATTCCACTGACTAGCACTCCTACGTTTACATGCTAGTCTTCCAGGCCTCCGTTGCAGGGAGTCGAACAACTTAACCCCCAGGTCAGCCCCTTGATCACGTGAGAGGAGAAAGAACTCCGGTCTGACTATACCGAGGAAGCATAAGCCACCCCATTTCTCGGGCAACCTGGAATACGCCAGATCCCCACAAATCCAAAATAAACCATCGGGAGCCGGACCCCCTCCACTGTCCCTGGCAACACCGTCCCAGGCCTCCCTAATTCCCGGCATTCCCGCATAAGGGCCAGAACCACTGCAATTCCAGGAATCAGAGGTGGGATGCAACCGCCTACAGTTAAGATCCCCTTGTTGGGTGAAAGACGGCCCAAGGGATTGTTTGGTGAGAAACCAACCAAGGGTCGGGGCCACCAAGTGTCTGTGGTGAGATTCAAGACCCGCTGACAGGGGCTGTCACCAACTGGGCGGGACCCTTTTTTCCCAATGCAGAAGTGGCCCGTCGGGGTATTCTGCAATTTCCAGACTTGATAAATTCTGTTTTTGGAGTAAGTCCAATTGTATTCAAGGATTTCCTGAACATCCAAACTCTCCCCCGTCCATGGCCACTGCTCGGTCATATGCGGACCCCCACAAACCCAACAGCTCGTCACATTTAAAATTTTGGCAATTTGAGACGTGAAGTCAATAAAGAGATTTTTTCGCAACATCAGGAAGAGTAAGCCGACTCTCAATGTCCTCATAGAGGGAGGAAACCTTGGCTGAGGCGGCTATTCTGGCATCGTAATTTGGAATAGATTTCTCTAACCCGGGATATATTTCCTTAACCCGGTCAAAGTGGTCCGCTGCCGAGCCAGTAAAACTGATACAGAGCCATTATTCCATAAGTGGACAGTCTATATTTCCACTCGTGTAATATCCCAGGCTGAATACCTGGTAGTAATGTTCCCCATCCTCCCAACATGGTATCATTTTCTCCCGGTTGTAACAGGCACCACTTATTTTAGTGTGAAACACAAAAGACCCCGGAAAGACATGGTCTCCCCATTTCACAGTTTGGCGGTATTTGTCGCACGGCCTGTTGGCCATATCCCAGCTGTCTTTTTTTTGTGCAGACCCATTCGTGTTCTTCCCAAATACATTCATGGACCCTCCCCTCAGGCCATCCAATATATCCCTTATTTAACATTTGATAATACAATTTCCCATCCTCCCAACATTCCTCCCGTGATTCCTCATCATGGCAAAGGGAGAAGAAGTTAGGATCTCCCAGTTGAACTATGGCGCCGCATTTGGCACATTCCCCTTTAGGTCTTCTTTTATCTGTTTCCAGCAATTCAGCATGTCCCTGTAAACTGTCTGTTGACATACACAACCATTCGTAATTTATAAAGGGGCAACGCTAGACCCTAGCCTTAGATAGACCGAGATATCCCCTGTTTTTTACTTGATAGTATAGTTTTCCCTTTTCCCAGCACTTTTGGTGTGAGTATATGTCATAACAGCGAGTATTATTAGCATAAGAGGAGTGGGATACAAAGGATCCGCATTTATCACAGTTACCAGTCAATTTCCCCGCTAAAAGGAAGGCAAATAATAATACAGTATGTAGCAAAAGAGTCCCAAGAGAGTTCATTTTTGATGTTTCTTTAACTTCACCACCAACGGTTCATCACCGGCCTCACACGACCAAGAGTCCTCTTTGGGTGGCGACACCGGGCCTTTTAGTCTGGCGGCGTGAGTCCACCCTTTTTCTTTTGTTCGTATGGCAGCTTCGGTGGTGAGTAACACCTGAAACGGTCCTTCCCAGAGTGATTGGAGTTTCTCCGGTTTCCAGGATTTTATCGAAACCCAGTCTCCCGGTTCCACTTTGTGGAGGTGGATATCGAGTGGAGGGGTCTGAGTCAGGAATCCCTGGTAGAGTAAACGAGAAACAGCGAAGCCACATATCTCATGACTCACGCTCTAGGTGACAAACACTCAAACATTCATGCACTAACAAACAGATGAATTCAAGCCAGACCACAAAGTGTTAAACTGCTTGTTAGCTGAGAAGCCCTTTTTTTCTTATAAAAAAAAATCCATACACAAACACAAATTCTCACATCCACAGAGACTATTTTTTTTACAATCAAATTTGCACACACAAAGACACACATAAATCTTCACCAACACAAAATTCCTACAGTGGGGGGCGGCCCACACAGACATAAATATTCAGGTTTAGATAAACACCGTATTTATCCAACTCCTTTTGTCTTTCATACAGTCCTCCCATACTACTGCTACCAGTATCTTAGCCTTCCGTTCCTCCGCCATTATGCCTCTCTATACAAATACCTTCTGAACCTCCTGTAACAACTCCGACTCATTTCTACCGCTCCCGTCCTCTATCTTCTGTAACTTCTTCTGGAGATCAGGCCATGCATTTGTCACGAAGTGAACCTTTACCACCCGTCATCCTATTTCCCCATCTGGGTCTATACCCGAACATTTCCTAACCGACTCCCTTAATCTGTGTAAGAATGGACAGGGAGACTCGTCCTTTCCCTGCCTCAGGTCGAAAACCTTGGCTAACTTTCGCTGTTTGGGGATGCAAGTTTGTATCCCTCGGATTATCAAATTTTGCATGTCTAGTATATTATTTCACTTTTCTATATTATGGTTGTCTCAGTTAGGGTTCTGAAGGGGATATTTGTCCTCACCCCTAACCATCCCCCTCCCATGCCAAATCGTCCGGCAAGCTTAATACCGGCGCTGTTACTAGTTTTTTTTAAAAAAAATCTCAATTAACACTTTCCCTATTCAGTATCCCCATATAAGTCTCCTTTCTCCCCCAGTAAATAGTATATTCAAAAATAGACATTAACTCAGCCCACATATATAGACTGGGCCTCAAACATTAATTAATTTGTTCTGACAATCCTATCGGATTCTCATCCAGGACCATCATTTCCTTTTAAATGTTCCGACCTCCCCACTGGTGAGGGGGTCACACACAAAGCCAATTTCCTTGTCCCCTATCGGCACTTTTTAAGAAATATTGTAATGTTCCAAACTTCTCATATCCTCAAACACCAATTTTAATAATTCATGCTTGACTAACTTTAAAGCCTGTTCCTAAACTGTAAACATATATATATATCCATTTATTTAGTATTTAATATTTAAAATATAAAATACATACAGTTCCCAAATTTTAAAACCCACTGTAATCACCCAAATTTAGTATCCTAATTTAGATCCAAAATTAGTTTTCTTGTGTACTCCTAACTATTTCTCAATTACAATACTTTAGGTCATAAAATAATCATAACTGTCTTAGCCGAATCCAAGGTCTCAGATAATAACTATGGAAGTCCTAACTACAACTGTCCTTCACATAGTGAAAATAAATCATGTTAAGTTTTCATAAAAATCACATTTAAAACAATCCTGGAACTCAAGTTCCAGTGAATAAAACTTCCTCATTCAATCACCAACAAACAAATGTGCATTCAACCCGAATCACAGAGAGTTAAATGTTTTGCAAGCAGTTCTCTCTCTCTCTCTCTCTCTCTCTCTGTCGGTCTTACTGCAAACTGCTGGTTAAAAAAAACTTCAGTTGTCTGATATCATTTGAGTTTAATGAGGCTACAACAAATCCTGTGGTCCGTTCCCCAACCGGGACCTCCCGTGCGGGGACAGTCTCACTACTTCTTTATCCCCTTTTCTCCTCATGTCTCTCTCTCTCTCTCTCTGTTTCTCTCTGTTTTAGTCTTGGATTATATTTATTCTTTAAATGATCATTTAAAATTTGACAAACCCAATCCTCGTCCGATCCAAATTTGGGCCACCAAACAGAACCCCCTTGAATAGGTTGTTGTGACCATTTTTCGCAAAATTTAACCATTTTTCGTCTAGACTTCCCCTTTCTTTTTCCATGACCGCAGTTACGTAACATTCGTCCTAACGGGCTATCATCCGGCACCCCCTTGTATTCTTCATCGGGCAACAGTTTAGGCACTCTTGTGCCCCCGTTTCCCATACCGAAGATAAGTACAAGCAAATAAACCGCCCGTGCGAGAAACAAGAATATCCCACACTCACCGGATTTCCTTATGATCGACTGGGTAGCGGCAACAGGTAATCAACCCTTGGTAACTGACTGAACGCAGAGTCTCCGGTACGTAAACAACACCAAACAAGGCAAGGTGTCCTTGAGTTTCGCATCAGTCAGAGACCAAACCCTTGGTAACTGACTGAACGCAGAGACTCCGGTACGTAAACAACACCTGACAAGATAAGGTGTCCTTGAGTCCTGTGCATCAAGCAGAGACCAAACCCTGGTAACCGATTGAGCGCAGAGACTCCGGTACATAAACAACACCTGACAAGACAAGGTGTCCTTGAGTTTCGCACATCAATCAGAGACCAAACCTGTCCGAACGCAACAGAAGACATCTGTGCCTACCTGGCTTCAGTGCACCAAAATTACTCGATCCCCTGCCCGTTTTTCCCTTTATGACTGGTCAGTCTCCTCCCTCTTTGTTCTCCTGAGCCTCCCGGATACCACTCGCTCAAGCTGCGAAGCGGGACAGCGAGTAAGGAATCGGGGACTACCGAACTCGTTAGGGTGCACCGTCTCCGATTTCCTTCCTCGAGCCCACCGCAGCCGGAGTGTGGAGCCGGACGAGCCCCCAAGTTGTTAGAAATGAAAATTCACTTCTAAATAATCGCTCTGGACAAATTCAAGAGAACAAAGATTTTATTAACAAATTCTGCAGAATCGGACGCCTTCCCAAAGAAGAGCGTACCCAAGCATTACAGCGATCTTTCTTATATAGCAATTTAGAGCCTCCCCTATGGCCCCTAGAGGTCACGAGGGTAATTGCTTTACAATGATCTCATTTCTTACAGAGAAAGCATATGATCATGTCCTCATTGTCTCGAACTCCAGCTGCATAACCCACTTCCCTGTCTAATGATATTTTCAGCCCTTGAACTTAGCAACCGTCTCGCACCTTGTACTCTTATCTGGTTGTTTTTGCACCATATTAGCAGAAGTATTGTCTCGCTCAAGGTTTCGTTATTTTTCAAAGCTGACCCCTTGCCCCCAGCTAGCTTGTTTTTCTTACTAACTGCTTACATTGCAATACTGATCGTTAGAAGATCAATCTTTACGTAAATTAGCCCAAACGTTAACATTTCCTTAAAATAAAACAGCCAGTATATATAAAATAAAGTAGCAAGACATACCACATATTTAGTTTGGTTGTATATTAAATGTCTAGGGTACCATGCACATCTTAATAGCTTCTTGTTGCATAATAAAGCAAATCTAAATCTCACACTTGTGTTAGGGTATTGATCCAACGCCATATCGCCCAGATGCAAGCCATTGCCATACCCCAACATTGTACTCATGAACTTAAAGTTTTACTATTGAAAAGACAGAAGGACCTCCCTGAGCCGTAATTCAGCCTATTCTGTTACGCATGCACATCTTAAAAAGAAAAAGGGTGGAGTTGTGAGATTTAGATTTGCTTTATTATGCAACAAGAAGCTATTAAGATGTGCATGGTACCCTAGACATTTAATATACAACCAAACTAAATATGTGGTATGTCTTGCTACTTTATTTTATATATACTGGCTGTTTTATTTTAAGGAAATGTTAACGTTTGGGCTAATTTACGTAAAGATTGATCTTCTAACGATCAGTATTGCAATGTAAGCAGTTAGTAAGAAAAACAAGCTAGCTGGGGGCAAGGGGTCAGCTTTGAAAAATAACGAAACCTTGAGCGAGACAATACTTCTGCTAATATGGTGCAAAAACAACCAGATAAGAGTACAAGGTGCGAGACGGTTGCTAAGTTCAAGGGCTGAAAATATCATTAGACAGGGAAGTGGGTTATGCGGCTGGAGTTCGAGACAATGAGGACATGATCATATGCTTTCTCTGTAAGAAATGAGATCATTGTAAAGCAATGACCCTCGTAACCTCTAGGGGCCATAGGGAAGGCTCTAAATTGCTATATAAGAAAGATCGCTGTAATGCTTGGGTACGCTTTCCTTTGGGAGGGCGTCCGATTCTGCAGAATTTGTTAATAAAATCTTTGTTCTCTTGAATTTGTCCAGAGCGATTATTTAGAAGTGAATTTTCATTTCTAACACTATCCCTTACAATTCTCTCTAAGACTTCGCCCACAACAGAAGTGAGACTCACTGGCCTATAATTACCAAGGTTATCCCTACTCCCCTTCTTGAACAATGGAACCACATTGCTATCCTCCAGTCTTCTAGCACTATTCCTGTAGACAACGAGGACATAAAAATCAAGGCCAATGGCTCTGCAATCTCCTTCCTTGCTTCCCAGAGAATCCTGGGTTAAATGCCATCAGGCCCAGAGGACTTATCTATTTTCAGCCTGTCCAAAATTTCCAACACCTCTTCCCTACATACCTCAAAGCCATCCATTGTAATTAATTGTGACTCAATATTCACATCGGCAACAATATCCTGTTCCTGAGTGAATACTGACAGAAAGTATTCATTCAGTGTCTCCCCAATCTCTTCAGCCTCCACACACAACTTCCCACTACTATCCTTGACTGGACCTATTCCTACCCTAGTCATTCTTTTATTCCTGACATACCTATAGAAAGCCTTTGGGTTTTCTCTAATCCTACCAACCAAGGACTTTTCATGTCCCCTCCTTGCTGCTCTTAGCTCTCTCTTTAGATCCTTTCTGGCTACCTTATAACTCTCAATGATGTAAGAGAGGACAGTGCTACTGTTCATTGAGCATCATTAGGTTGACTATGAATCATCTTTCTGTTTAGATTCCTTGAATCCATCAGTATTGAATTTCTTACAACAGTGTTTGTGTTTGTCCACTGGCTAAGAGAAAATAATCTACATGGGAGTCCACAACTGACTCTTATGTCAGACCTCAGAAGAGAAAAGGAGAATGTTGTGAGGAATAAGTCTCCCTTATATGAAGGAGTCAGAAGGTTGCAGTTCAGATTGTTGGGATTGGGATTTTCTGAGTAGAGACTTTCTGGCGCAGATGTCTCAAATGCTCCAATTGGTCCCTGTGAGGAAAGCATGGCCACCAGAAATGTTTAAATGTGCTCTCACTCTGTAACATCCAGTCAATCGAATAGGCAGGTGATAATTGGTGCGTAAACTGTGATCAAAAACCTTAGTAAATTAGAGACCATAGTCTAGGCTATCGTTCAAAGCAATAATGCCTGATACTCTAACATCAAAAAGCCCCATCAAATGCTAATCATTATATTAGCATTCCAACAGTTCTGTTAGGTATTGCAATTCTCATTGATCTGCGAGCTGTTCTGGGCATCAGACCTCCCATTTCCTAGGACAATTTAAATAGAAGAGCTGGTCCTTCAATTTCCTGCTAAATGGCACTTTTACCCACATGTTGTAAGGATTACCTTTTTTTTTCTTTTTTGGACTATAAGCTGAAATGGAAATTGGGCATTACTGTATAACTGAGATACCAGGAAATATTTGCAGTTTGGAAATGTATTGGTGTACAGTTTTAGCTGTACAAGGCAATGTTATTTTTGAAAATGTGATACTGCAGCATTATTGAGATGAAGTAACACCAGGAATTTTTGAGTTAAGGAAAAAACTACGTTATAAATCTACGTTGTACATTGGATTGATTTAGCTGCATTTTGTTACAGACTCCAAGGACAGTACAGACAGAAACATGCAGAGCTAGTGAAAAGTTCTCTCTCCATTCTCCATTCTCCATCTATGAGTGAAAGACAAAAAAAGATACTTAAAGAACTCCAATTCAAGAAAAGACCTAGATAAATCTGGTTGACTATTTAATGAAAACCATAACAATTTTTGCTGTGCAGACATCATCATGCCATTATTGCTAAAATTAAAATAACAGAGAGACACTCTCCACCATGGAAAGTCCCAGATGATTGGAAGACCGCTGATGTAACCCTACTGTTCAAGAAAGGATCAAGTCAAAAGATGGAAAATTATAGGCCAATTAGCCTAACCTTGGTTGTTGGTAAATTCTAGAATCATCATTAAGGATGAGGTTTCTAAATACTTGGAATAGCAGGGTCGGATTAGACCAAGTCAACATGGATTTAGTAAGGGGAGGTCATGCCTGACAAACCTGTTAGAATTCTTTGAAGAGGTGACAAGTAGGTTAGACCAGGGAAACCCAGTGGATGTGGTCTATCTAGACTTCCAAAAGGCCTTTGATAAGGTGCCACACAGGATGCTGCTCAGTAAGGTGAGGGCCCTTGGTATTCGAGGTGAGCTATTGACATGGATTGAGGATTGGCAGAATCTGACAGAAGGCAGAGAGTTGGGATAAGAGGTTCTTTTTCAGAATGGCAGCTGGTGACAAGCAGTGTTCCATAGGGTTCAGTGTTGGGGCTGCAGCTGTTCACGTTATATATTAATGATTTGGATGAAGGGACTGGGGGCATTCTAGTGAAGTTTGCCGATGATACGAAGATAGGTGGACAGGCAGGTAGTACTGAGGAAGTGGGGAGGCTGCAGAAGGATCTCGACAGTTTGGGAGAGTGGTCCAGGAAATGGCCGATGAAGTTCAATGTGAGCAAATGCAAGGTCTTGCACTTTGGAAAAAAAGAATACAAGCATGGACTACTTTCTAAACAGTGAGAAAATTCATAAAGCCAAAGTACAAAGGGATCTGGGAGTGCTAGTCGAGGATTCTGTAAAGGTAAACATGCAGGTTGAATCCGTGATTAAGAAAGCGAATGCAATGTTGTCATTTATCTCAAGAGGCTTGAAATATAAAAGCAGCGATGTGCTATTGAGACTTTATAAAGCTCTGGTTAGGCCCCATTTGGAGTACTGCGTCCAGTTTTGGGTCCCACACTTCAGGAGGGACATACTGGCACTGGAGCGTGTCCAGCGGAGATTCACACGGATGATCCCTAGAATGGTAGGTCTAACATATGAGGAATGGCTGAGGATCCTGGGATTGTACTCTTTGAAATTTAGAAGATTAAGGGGAGATCTAATAGAAACTTACAAGGTAATACATGGCTTGGAAAGGGTGGAAGCTAAGAAATTGTTTTTGTTAGGCGGGGAGACTGGGACCCGTGGGCACAGCCTTAAAATTAGAGGGGGTCAATTCAGGACAGAAATGCGGAGACATTTCTTCAGCCAGAGAGTAGTGGGCCTGTGGAATTCATTGCCGCAGAGTGCAGTGGAGGCCGAGACGCTAAATGTCTTCAAGGCAGAGATTGACAAATTCTTGATATCACAAGGAATTAAGGGCTATGGGGAGAATGCGGGTAAGTGGAGTTCAAATGCCCATTAGCCATGATTAAATGGCGGAGTGGACTCGATGGGCCGAATGGCCTTACTTCCACTCCTATGGTCTTATGGTCCACCTTGTGGTCTGGACTTTAATCTGCAGAATTTGTTTTCCCTGTTATAATTTTCTTTCCATAGTATTATGTCAAACTATCTGCCTTATTTGTGATTGAGTGTATATGCATGCTTGGTCTTTTAAAAGAATATAATTTAAGTCAAATAGTAGTAGATATTTTTCTCTCTGCCATTTGTTAAAGAATACATTTGTTTACAATAAGTAGTTATTTTCCTGTTAATCATAACTTTTAACATATTTGATCAAATTGATCATCTTGTTTGTTTAATGTTTGTTGGAATGATGGATCTCAATTATCAACATTGTTTCTAATTAAATCATAATAGTAATAACTTACAAAAAAGAAGAATATTTTTTTCATAAGAGGTTATTACCATGAGGTGTTTCTATGGTACAGTAAGACACCATGTAAAACAACTTTTCTCTCTCCTTTATCTATCTTAAGCATAAAAGGCTTTTTGGACAAAGTAAATTATTCAAATTCATTATTAGGATATATGTGGTATCAGACTAAAACACAGGAAGCATCTGCAGAGGAATTGTTGCCTGCCCTCATAAACAAGCTGGTAATGGAAGGAATGTTTAAGAACTGGGCTGAAGATGCCAGGCAGCTTTGAGTGCCTCATGTGTACACTTAATGGCTCCTTATATTTGAAGGAATTCAGTGGTGGCTGTAAATCTGACAGCTTGGGCACTGCAATCTGATTCCGTGCTGAACTGGATAGATTGTGAAGGATTTTGATGACCCCATGAATGCACGATGGGCTGCTGATTGGGTGATGCCACACTTTTCCCCAGTAGCAGTTTAAAACAAGCAAATCATGAGGAAGCTCAAAATGACCTCAGGCTCCTTCCATTTCTACAGCATATTCTCAGTGAGGCATTCCTTTATACACAGCCCGAAGAGAATGGTTTGTGTGAATTTATTCTTTCATTCCATTCAGCCTCAATCTTCTGCCTCTAACCTACACTGTCTTCTTTCCCTTGGCCTCCACCCTGTTATGCTTCAATCACCACTGAAACTGTGACCCTTTCACCACTTCCCTTGACCTCACTGATCTTTCCTCTGAACCCACACCCATCCAGCTCTCCATGTTGACACCACTCCTTATATAATTCACCTACTCCATTGCTTTCTTTGATAACTCTTAATTATGTACCCTCATCTCAATTTACATTTCTCACTCTTCTTTGTCCCCTTTCTCCATCAATGTATTTCTCCCCTCTGCTTTCCAGTTCCCTGTCTCTATTTCCTAAGATCTTCCTTAACAATCACATCCTTTCATTTGGGGAGCTTATGTGGGAGGGGGTGGCCTAATGGTATCTTCCTAATACAGAGACCTAGGGAATGTTCTGCAGACCTGCATTCAAATCCAATCATAACAAATATTAAAGTTTGAATTCATAGAGTCATAGAGTCATAGAGATGTACAGCATGGAAACAGACCCTTTGATCCAACTCATCCATGCCGACCAGATATCCCAAACCAATCTAGTTCCATCTGCAAGCACCTAACTCATAAACCCTCTAAACCCTTCCTATTCATATACCCATCCAAATACCTTTTAAGTGTTACAATTGTACCAGCCTCCACCACTATCTCTGGCAGTTCATTCCATACACGTGTGTGTGAAAAACTTGCCCCTTAGGTCACTTTTATATCTCTTCCCTCTCACCTTAAACCTATGCCCTCTAGTTCTGGACTCCCCCACCCCAGGGAAAAGACTTTGTCTATTTATCCTATCCATGCCCCTCATAATTTTGCAAACCTCTATAAGGTTACCCCTCTGACGCTCCAGGGAAAACAGCCCCAGCCTGTTCAGCCTCTCCCTTTAGCTCAAATCCTCCAAACCTGGCAACATCCTTGTAAATCTTTTCTGAACCCTTTCAAGTTTCACAACATCTTTCCAACAGGAAGGAAACCAGAATTGCACGCAATATTACAAAAGTGGCCTAACCATTGTCCTCTACAGCCGCAACATGACCTCCCAACTCATGTACTCAATACTATGACCAATAAAGGAAAGCATACCAAATGCCTTTATCACTATCCTATCTACCTGCAACTCCACTTTCAAGGAGCTATGAACCTGCACTCCAAGGTCTTTTTATTCAGCAATGTTTCCCAGACCATATCATTAAGTGTATAAGTCCTGCTAAGATTTGCTTTCCCAAAATGCAGCACCTCACATTTATCTGAATTAAACTCCATCTGCCACTTCTCAGCCCATTGGCTCATCTGAGCAACATCCTGTTGTAATCTGAGGTAACCTTTTTCACTATCCACTGCACCTCCAGTTTTGGTGTCATCAGCAAACGTACTAACTATACCTCTTATGCTCATATCCAAATCAGTTATAAAAATGATGAAAAATAGAGGATCCAGCACTGATCCTTGTGGCACTCCACTGGTCACAGGCCTCCAGTCTAAAAAACAACCTTCCACCACCACCCTCTGTCTTCTACCTTTGAACCAGTTCTGTGTCCAAATGGCTAATTCTCCCTGTATTCTGTGAGATCTAACCTTGCTAATCAGTGTCCCATGGGGAACCTTGTCAAACTTACTGAAGTCCATATAGATCACATCTACTGCTCTGCCCTCGTCAATCTTCTTTGTTACTTCTTCAAATAACTCAATCAAGTCTGTGAGACATGATTTCCCATGCACAAAGCCATGTTCACTATCCCTAATCAATCCATTTCTTTCCAAATACATGAACATCCTGTCCCTCAGGATTCTCTCCAACAACTTGTCCACCACCGACATCACTGGTCTATAGTTCCCTGGCTTGTCTTTACCACCCTTCTTAAACAGTGGCACCACATTAGCCAACCTCCAGTCTTCTGGCAACTCATGATTATTGATGATACAAATATCTCTGCAAGAGGCCCAGCAATCACTTCCCTAGCTTCCCACAGAGTTCTAGGGTATACCTGATCAGGTCCTGGGGATTTATCCACCTTTATGCAGTTCAAGACATCCAACATTCCCTCCTCTGTAATCTGGACATTTTTCAAGATGTCACCATCTATTTCCCTACATTCTATATCTTCCATGTCCTTCTCTACAGTAAATACTGATGCAAAATACTTGTTTAGTATCTCCCCAACTTTCTGTGGCTCCACACAAAGGCCGCCTTGCTGATCTTTGATGGGCCCTATTCTCTCCCTAGATGCATGTTCTGGTTATGAATGAATCATTTCATTAGCTGAGTGAAATGGACAGTCTGCTCCTCGAATATTTAGTGAAAATCTGCCATTAAAAGTCTAATCATGACTCTGAAGCCATTTCTGATTGTTGGGGAAAAACTTATATGGTTTACTAATGTCTTTGAGGGAAGGAAATTGTTGTTTCTAACTGGTCTGGCTGACATGTAACTCCAGACCCATAGCAAATTGGTTAATTCCTAACTATCTTACTGACATACATTCACACCTTTTATTGATAACACTTCTATTGAACTCTTTCATACTGAGTCCCTGATGCCTGTCTGGTCAGCCTTGTTTGGGCAGGTTAGTTGAACTGGACAGCCTGCACTCTTTACATTGTTAGCAGGAGTCAATAACAAGGCCTGGTATGTACTGGTTATGAATGCATCCTCTCATTAGCTGAATACTGCAGCAGTTTAAGAAAAGAAACATCTTGATCATGAATGACAATGTGACTAAAGAACCTTGTACTCACCAGAACTCCCAGCAAGTAGAGCACACCAGGGACAAACCTCATGTACACGGTCAATTTTATGGACATATATTTTTCTCACTCTTTATAGAATCCCTAACTTGTATAAAGAGCCCATTCAGCCCATCAGATCTACACCAACCCATTGAAGAGCATCCCACCCAGACCCAGCCTCTAACCAATCATCATAACTCCATATTACCATGGCTAATCCACTTTACCTACACATCCCTGGACATTATGGAGCAGCTTAGCTTGGCCAATTCACTTAACCTGGACATTTTAGTTAAAAATTACAATACCAGATTATAGTCCAAGTGGTTTATTTTTCAGAGTGCTGCTCCTTCATGAGGTTGCTAGCAGAGCAGGATCATAGGACACAGAATTTACAGCAAAAGATCATAGTATCATACAACTGATGTGATGTATTTAATAAACCTAGATTGCCATTAAGGCTTTATCTTTTAGAATGGATTGCAGGTTTCAATTCATTAATATACAAATCCCAGAACTTCTTTTAAGTCACATTTCCAAGACAACTTAAGATTTTGTTTTGAAAGAGAAGGTGGATCAGAAGGAGTATCAGAAATAAGGTGGGTGAACTTAAGGCGTGAATCGGTACTTGGGACTATGATGTTGTGGCCATCACGGAAACGTGGATAGAAGAGGGACAGGAATGGTTGTTGGAGGTTCCTGGTTACAGATGTTTCAGTAAGATTGGGGGCTGGTAAAAAAGGAGGGGGGGGTGGCGTTGCTACTTAGAAATGGTATAACGGCTGCAGAAAGGCAGTTCTAGGGGGATCTGCCTTTAGAGGCAGTATGGGCTGAAGTCAGAAATAGGAAAGGAGCAGACACCTTATTGGGTGTTTACTATAGGCCCCCCAATAGCAGCAGAGATGTGGAGAAACAGATTGGGAAACAGATTTTGGAAAGGTGCAGGAGCCACAGAGTAGATTAGATTAGATTAGATTAGATTACTTACAGTGTGGAAACAGGCCCTTCGGCCCAACAAGTCCACACCGACCCGCCGAAGCGCAACCCACCCATACCCCTACATACACCCCTTACCTAACACTACGGGCAATTTAGCATGGCCAATTCACCTGACCCGCACATCTTTGGACTGTGGGAGGAAACCGGAGCACCCGGAGGAAACCCACGCAGACACGGGGAGAACGTGCAAACTCCACACAGTCAGTCGCCTGAGGTGGGAATTGAACCCAGGTCCCTGGCGCTGTGAGGCAGCAGTGCTAACCACTGTGCCACCGTGCCGCCTAGAGTAGTACTCATGGGCGATTTCAACTTCCCAAATATTGTTTGGAAACTCTTTAGATCAAGTAGATTGGACGAGGCAGTGTTTGTGCAGTGTGTCCAGGAAGCTTTTCTAACTCAGTATGTAGATTGTCCGACCAGAGGGGAGGCCATATTGGATTTGGTACTTGGTAACGAATCGGGACAAGTGATGGGATTGTTAGTGGATGAGCATTTTGGTGATGGTGACCACAATTCTGTGACTTTCATCTTGGTTATGGAGAGAGATAGGTGCGTGCAACAGGGCAGGTTTTACAATTGGGGGAAGGGTAAATACGATGCTGCAAGACAGGATCTGAGGAGCATAAATTGGGAGCATATGCTGTCAGGGAAGGATGTCGTTGAAACGTGGAACTTTTTCAAGGGACAGATACGATGTGTCCTTGATACGTTATGTACCTGTCAGGCAGGAAAGAGATGCTTTTGTGAGGGAACCTTGGTTGACGAGGGAGGTTGAATGTCTAGTAAAGAGGAAGAAGGAGGCTTACATAAGGTTGAGGAAACAAGGTTCAAACAGAGCATTGGAGGGATACAGGATAGCCAGGAGGGAGCTGAAGAAAGGGATTAGGAGAGCTAAGAGAGGGCATGTAAAATCTTTGGCGGATAGGATCAAGGGTAACCCCAAGGCCTTTTTTGTGTTTGTGAGAAACATGAAAATGATGAGAACGAGGGTAGGTCCGATCAAGGACAATAGTGGGAGACTGTGCATTGAGTTGGAAGAGATAGGAGAGGTCTTGAATGAGTACTTTTCTTCAGTATTTACAAATGAGAGGGATCATATTGTTGAAGAGGAGAGTATGAAAAGGACTGGTAAGCTAGAGGAGATATTTGTTAGGAAGGAAGATGTGTTGGGCATTTTGAAAACATGAGGATAGACACGTCCCCCAGGCCTGGCGGGAGTTTTTTTTTTAAGATTACTTACAGTGTGGAAACAGGCCCTTCGGCCCAACAAGTCCACACCGACCTGCCGAAGCGCAACCCACCCATACTCCTACATTTGTCCCTTACCTAACGTTACGGGCAATTTAGCATGGCCAATTCACCAGACCCACACATCTTTGGACTGTTGGAGGAAACCGGAGCACCCGGAGGAAACCCATGCAGACAAGGGGACAACATGCAAACTCCACACAGTCAGTCGCCTGAGGCAGGAATTGAACCCAGGTCTCTGGCGCTGTGAGGTAGCAATGCTAACCACTGTGCCACCATGCCGCCCATATATCCTAGGATTATGTGGGAAGCAAGAGAGGAAATTGCAGAACCGTTGGCAATGGTCTTTTCGTCTTCACTGTCAACAGGGGTGGTGCCAGGAGACTGGAGAGTGGCGAATGTTGCGCCCCTGTTCAAAAAAGGGAATAGGGATAACCCCGGGAATTACAGGCCAGTTAGTCTTACTTCGGTGGTGGGCAAAGTAATGGAAAGGGTACCGAGGGATAGGATTTATGAGTATCTGGAAAGACACAGCTTGATTAGGGATAGCCAGCACGGATTTGCGAGGGGTAGGTCTTGCCTTACAAGTCTTATTGAATTCTTTGAGGAGGTGGATGTAGGGTAGAGAAGTGGATGTAATGTACATGAATTTTAGTAAGGCATTTGATAAGGTTCCCCATAGTAGGCTTATGCAGAAAGTCAGGAGGCATGGGATAGTGGGAAGTTTGGCCAGTTGGATAGACAACTTGCTAACTGGTCAAAGTCAGAGAGTGGTAGTAGATGGTAAATATTCAGCCTGGAGCCCAGTTACAAGTGGAGTTCTGCAGGGATCAGTTCTGGGTCCTCTGCTGTTTGTAATTTTTATTAATGACTTGGAAGAGGGAGTTAAAGGGTGGGTCAGTAAATTTGCAGACGATACGAAGATTGGTGGAGTTGTGGATAGTGAGGAGGGCTGTTGTCGGCTGCAAAGGGACTTAGATATGATGCAGAGTTGGGCTGAGGAGTGGCAGATGGAGTTCAACCCTGTCAAGTGTGAGGTTGTCCATTTTGGAAGGACAAATAAGAATGCGGAATACAGGGTTAACGGTAGGGTTCTTAGTAAGGTGGAGGAGCAGAGGAATCTTGGGGTCTATGTTCATAGATCTTTGAAAGTTGCCACTCAGGTGGATAGAGCTTGTAAGAAGGCCTATGGTGTATTAACATTCATTAGCAGAGAGATTGAATTCAAGAGTCGTGAGGTGATGTTGCAGCTCACATTTGGAGTACTGTGAGCAGTTCTGGTCGCCTCATTTTAGGAAAGATGTGGAAGCTTTGGAGAGGGTGCAGAGAAGATTTACCAGGATGTTGCCTGGAATGGAGAATAGGTCGTACGAGAATAGGTTGAGAGTGCTAGGCCTTTTCTCATTGGAACAGCGAAGCATGGGGGTTGACTTGATAGAGGTTTATAAGATGATCAGGGGAATAGATACAGTAGACAGTCAGAGACTTTTTCCCCGGGTACAACAGAGTGTTACAAGGGGACATAAATTTAAGGTGAAGGGTGGAAGGTACAAGGAGGATGTCAGGAGTAGAGTCTTTACCCACAGAATGGTGGGGGCATTGAATGCGCTGCCTGTGGGAGTGGCAGAGTCAGAATCATTGGTGACCTTTAAGTGGCAATTGGATAGGTACATTGCTTAAGCTAAGACAAATGTTCGGCACAACATCGTGGGCTGTTTTGTGTTGTATTGTTCTATGTTTCTATGTTCCTATGTTTCTATGTGACATCTCAGCTCAGACAATGCATTAAAGATGTGAGGTTAGAGTCAGTATGTATTCCAGTCTTGAGTCAGCATGGTTCTATTTCCAAAGTAGGAATTTCTAATATGTCCCATGGATTGACTGCCTACAGATTGTCTGCATTGCCAACAAAATAGAAAGTATCTGCAAATACAATTGTGCAAATTTACCCCACTGACTTGTGTGTATGTGCATGTGAGAGACAGAGAGACAGAGACAGACAGACAGAGAGAGACAAACAGAGAGAGGCATCTTCCCTCCCAGTCAGGAAATGCCACAGCTGTCAGGGACATTCGGCCTCGGAACTTCAGGCGACCGTCCTCCAAGGTGGACTTCAGGCTACAGAACAATGCAGAATGGCCGAGCAGAGGCTGATAGCATAGTTTGGTATGCATGAGGATCACCTCAACTGGGACCTTGGGTTTATGTCACATTACAGGTTAACCCCAATGCACTCTTAAACACTCACACTTATATACTCACACTCACGCAGACCATCTCTCATACACAAGCTCTCTCTCAGTGCACACACACATTCCCCCTGCACCCCACCTCCCACGCTCACACCTATGTGCACACCCTCTCACAAGCATATACTCCATCACACTTGTGCACACTCTATCAAGTACGCATATGCACATCCTCACACTCTCTCCCCCTCTCTCTCACACACACATACATATACACTCTCAGTCTCTCTCCCTTACATGCATGCACACACACATACGTCGATGGGGTGAATCTGCATTTGCAAAATACATTCTATTTTCTTCAAAGAGCACGCAATCTGTAGGTGGTCAATCCATGTGACAGTTTAGAAATTCCTACTTTGGAAATAGAACCAAACTGACTCAAGACTGGAATACATACAGACTCTAACCT
Organism: Hemiscyllium ocellatum; assembly: GCF_020745735.1. NCBI lineage: Eukaryota > Metazoa > Chordata > Chondrichthyes > Orectolobiformes > Hemiscylliidae > Hemiscyllium > Hemiscyllium ocellatum. The sequence continues at coordinate 69,030,584 of NC_083404.1, forward strand.
CACACCTTTGATGCATTTCTTAGCTGAGGTGTCACTTTTTTAAATTAAACCTTAAATTATCTCAGGAATTATCTCTGGGATTTGCATAATAATGAATTGCAACCTGCAACCCATTCTAAAAGATGAAAGACTTGACAGCAGTCTAGGTTTGTTCAATATATCACATCGGTTGTATGACACTATGATCTTTTGTCATAAATTGTATCCTCTGATCTGCTCAACTAACTACCTGAAAGGAGCAGTGCTTTGAAAGCTTGTACTTCCAAATAAACCTGTTGGACTATAACCTGGTGTTGTGTGATTTTTAACTTTGTCTAAACCAGTCCAACACTGGCACCTTCACCTCATGTACATTTTAGGATAGTGGGAGGAAACTGGAGCAGTTGGCAGATACCTATATAGACATGGTGAGATCATAAAAACTCCTCACACAATCACCCAAGGCTGGAACTGAACCAGGTCTCTGGTGTTGTGAGGTGTTGTTGCTAACCACTAAGCTACTGTGCAGCCTTCACTTGACTAAATTGCCCCTATGAATGTAATTCCATTGGTTGGGCTGATCTGACTATTCACGGTGTGTGAATGAACACAGAGGTTCTGAGAAAAAAACAGCAAAATTTTAACTTGATATTGGTAGATGAATTTCGATCTCCTACCAATCTCCCCTCTTATCTATCTCAATAATCCAGGAGATCCTGGATGACTCTGCCTGTAGTCTTTCAGATAAAACATTAAACCTCTCTTGCCAATAGCTATAACAGATCCCATTGAACCATTTAAAGGAAAACAACAGATCTCTCAGTATTCTGGTTGATCCTCCAACAGCATTGCTCAAGTTATTGCTATTTATGATGGCTTTTTGTGAAAATTGGCTGCTGTGTTTTTCACATCACATTAATAGCTACACTTCCAAAGTATTTTATTGACTTCTTTTTTCTTCATTCATGTAATGTGTGCATCACTAGCTGGGCTAGTATTTATTACTCATCGCTAGTTGCCCTTGAGAAAGTGGGGGTGAGCTGCTTTCCTGAACTGCTCCAGTCCATTTGGTATAGGTATGACCAACAATTATGTAAGGGAGGTTCCAGGATTTTGATCCAGTGATATTGAAGGAGCAGCAATAATTTTCCAAGTTATATTTCCAGGGGTAAAGGAGCGTGACCCTAAACAGCTTCTGGATACTGTTATTGGCGAGGAGGAGTTAAGTTTTGAGAAACTGTTAATGGAACAGAGAGCATCAACAGGTTCAATTTATTGTTAAAAGTATTTGACATTGTTAAGTTAAATGGGTAAAACATGGCAGGAGAGCTCCAAATTGTAATCTGGTCCTCTAGTTTGATGTGGGAAGCTGGGCACATTTCCACTGCCTGGGAACTGCATGTGTGCAAGAACAAGTGTCTCCTGTTACAGCTCCTGCAAGCTTGAGTTTCAGAGTTGGAGTGGCATCCAGGGACACTGTGGAACATTCGTGAGGTGGAGAGTATCAGGAATAGCACATATGGAGAGGTGGTCACACTGTAGAATTTGATTCCACAGATAGGAAGGGAATGGGTGAGCACCAGGAGGAGAAGAAGGGCAAAGCAGGAGGTGCAGGAATCTCTTCTAACTATTCCCCTGAAAAACAGACATACTGTTTTGGATACTGTCGAGGGAAATGGCCTCTCATGGGAAAACAACAGCAGCCAAATTCATGGTTGGCCCTTCTGCAGAGGAAGGGAGAAATAGGCATAGAAATGCTATAGTTATAGGAAATTCAATTGTAAGGAGAACAGATAGGCATTTCTTTGGCCTCACATGAAAGTCCAGGATGGCATATTGCCTCCCTGGTGTTAGGGTCCTGGATGTCTTGAGCAGTTGCAGAACATTCTGGAGGGGGAGGATGAACAACTAGTGCTCATGGTAGACGTTGGTATGAACAACATAGGTAAAGAAAGGGTCATGAACGCAGAATATGGAGAATTAGGAAGAAAGTTGAAATGTAGGACCTCAAAGATAGTTATCTCAGAATTGCTATCAGTGCCATAAGCTAGTCAAGAGTAGAAACAGCAGGATACTTAGGATGAATGTGTGGCTGAAAGGATGGTGTGAGGGTAAGTATTTCAGATATGTGGAGTTTGGGATCGATTCTGGAGGAGGTGGGGCAACCTAGATGAGTTATACCTGAGCAGAACCAAGGCTATTGTCCTCGGGGGGCTACTTGGTAGAGTGGTTTGGGGGGGAGGGATGTGTTTAAACTAATGTGGCAGGGCATTGGGAACCAGAGGAGTAGGACAGTAGATGCAGAAGCTGAGAGGGAGAGGTAGAAACAAAAAAGTAAACATAATTATGAACGTAAACAGGCAGGAAAATGCTGCCAGAAAGAACTGGAGAAGTGGTCTGAAATGCATATGTTCCAATGTGAGAAGTATAATACACAAGATAGAAAACTTAAAGTTTAAAATAGTATTTGAAACTATGACATTATTGCAATTATGGAGACTTGGTTGAAAGAGGGACAAGGATAGCCTTGGGCACACGTATGGGCCCCAGCTATGCCTGTCTCTTTGTTGGCTACGTAGAACAGTCGATCTTCCGTAATTACACTGGCGCCACTCCCCACCTCTTCCTCCGCTACATTAATGACTGCATTGGCGCCACCTCATGCTCCCTCGAGGAGGTTGAGCAATTCATCAACTTCACCAACGCATTCCACCCTGACCTTAAATTTACCTGAACCATCTCTAACACCTCCCTCCCCTTCCTGGACCTCTCCATCTCCATTAATGACGACCGACTTGACACTGACATTATTTACAAACCCACTGACTCCCACAGCTAACTGGATTACACCTCTTCCCACCCTACCTCTTGCAAAAATGCCATTCCGTATTCCCAATTCCTCCGCCTCCGCCGTATCTGCTCCCAGGACGACCAGTTCCGCCACAGAACACACCAGATGGCCTCGTTCTTTAGAGACCGCAATTTCCCTTCCCACATGGTTAAAGATGCCCTCCAACGCATCTCGTCCACAACGTGCACCTCCACCCTCAGACCATATCCCTCCAACTGTAACAAGGACAGAACGTCCCTGGTGCTCACCTTCCACCCTACCAACTTTCGCATAAACCAAATCATCCACCGACATTTCCGCCACCTCCAAAAAGACCACACCACCAGGGATATATTTCCCTCCCCATCCCTTTCCGCCTTCCGCAAAGACCGTTCCCTCTGTGACTACCTGGTCAGGTCCACGCTCCCCTACAACCCACTCTCCCATCCTGGCACCTTCCCCTGCCACCATAGATACTGCAAAACCTGTGCCCACACCTCCTCCCTCACCTCCATTCAAGGCCCTAAAGGAGCCTCCCACATTCATCAATGTTTTACCTGCACATTTATTGTATGCGTTGCTCCCGATGCAACGGTCTTCTGTACATTGGAGAGACTGGACGCCTCCTAGCAGAGTGCTTTAGGGAACATCTCCAGGACACCCGCACCAATCAACCCCACCACCCTGTGGCCGAGCATTTCAACTCCCCCTCCCACTCTGCGGAGGACATGGAGGTCCTGGGCCTCCTTCACCGCCGCTCCCTCACCACCAGACACCTGGAGGAAGAACGCCTCATCTTCCGCCTCGGAACACTTCAACCCCAGGGCATCAATGTGGACTTCAACAGTTACCTCATTTCCCCTTCCCCCACCTCACCCTACTTCCAAACTTCCAGCTCACCATTGTCCCCATGACTTGTCCTACCTGCCTATTTTCTTTTCCACTTATCCACTCCACCCTCCTCCCTGACCTATCACCTTCATCCCCTCCCCCACTCACCTATTATACTCTATGCTACTTTCTCCCCACCCCCACCCTCCTCTAGTTTATTTCTCCATGCTTCAGGCTCTCTGTCTTTATTCCTGACGAAGGGCTTTTGCCCGAAATGTCGATTTTACTGCTCCTCGGATGCTGTCTGAACTGCTGTGCTCTTCCAGCACCACTAATCCAGAATCTGGTTTCCAGCATCTGCAGTCATTGTTTTTACCTGAAAGAGGGACAGGATTGGCAGCTGAATATCTGAGGATTTAGATGTTTCAGGTATGATAGGGATGGAAAAGGGGTGGGGGAGTTATGTTACTGTAAAGGAGCATCTCACGGCTATACTGAAGGAGGTTACATCAGAGGACTTGTGCAGTGAGGCAATATGGGTAGAATTCAAGAATACAAAAGCTGAAATCGTAACACTTGGGGGTATACTACAGACCTGCCAACAGCCAGTGGGACGTACAGGAGAGAATATGTAAACAGAGTTTGGAAAGATGTGAAAACAGCACGGTTGTTGTGGTGGGTGACTTTAAATTCCACTATACTGACTGGGTATCACTTCGTGCCAGTGGCTTGGATGGGGCAGAATTTGTAAGGACTATTCAGGAGGGTTTGTAAACAGTATGTAAACAGTCCAATCTGGGAAGGGGTTATACTGGTCCTAGTTTTAGGAAATAAGCCCGACGAGGTGAGTGAAGTTTCAGTGAGCATGCTTTTCAGGAGTATTGACTATTATACTGAGAGTTTTAAGATACCCTCTGGTCAAAGCTCTTGCAGCATACTTGGAAAGTAGGAAAGAACTTAAACAAGGAATTAGAAGGGCTAAAAGGGGTCATGAAAAGTCATTAGCAAACAGGATTAATGAGAATCCCAAGGCTTTTTATATATATGTAAAAACTAAGTGTAACCAGGGAAAGGGTTGGCTCACTCAAGGACAAAGGAGGGAGTCTATGTGTGGAGCCAAGTGAGATCCTAAATGAATATTTTGTGTTGATATTCACAAAAGAGTAGGAATTGATGGAGGACAATCTCAGGAAAGGGAGTGCCAAATTTCTAAACCAAGTTGCCCATTAAAAAGGAAGAGGTGTTGTGCATCTTAAGTATTAAAGTAGACTAGTCCTGGGTTCTCAATGGGATCTACCCTAGAATATTGAGGGGGGGGGGGGGGGGGCAAGAGAACAAATTGCAGGAGTATAGACAGACATCTTTGTATCCTCTTAGGCCACAGGTGAGGTCCCAGAGGACTGAAGAATAGTCAATATTATCACATTGTTTAAGAAGGGTTACGGGGATAATCCTGCAAATTACACATCTGTGAGCTTCACATTGGTGGTAGGGAAATTGTGAGAAAAATCTCTCAGAGACAAGGCCTATGTGCATTTAGAAGAAAACTGATATTAATGATAGACACAATGTTTAGTATGGGGGTGGTCAAGCCTTGCTAACTTGATCTAGTTTGAGGAGGTGATGAATATGATTAATGAGGGAAAAACAGTTGACATTGTTAACATGGACTTCACAAGGTCCCTCATGGCAGACCTTGGTGAAGTCACATGGTATCAGGAATGATACAGAACTGACTTAGTCATAGGAGACAGAGGATAGTGATGGAATGATACTTTTTTGGAATGGAGGGTTGTGAGTAGTGATGTTTCACAGGGATCAGTGCTGGGACCTCTGTTGTTTGCCATCTACAGGAATGATATGATAAAACATTGCTGGTTTAATTACTAAGTTTGCAGATGGTATAAAGACTGGTGGAGTTATGGACAGTGAGGAGGCTGTCAGAGGAAATAGCAAGATTTAGATCAGATTAGAGTAGATTAGATTAGACTCACAGTGTGGAAACAGGCTCTTCGGCCCAACAAGTCCACACCGACCCGCCGAAGCGCAACCCACCCATACCCCTACATTTACCCCTTACCTAACACTATGGGCAATTTAGCGTGGCAATTCACCTGACCCGCACATCTTTGGACTGTGGGAGGAAACCGGAGCACCCGGAGGAAACCCACGCAGACACGGGGAGAACATGCAAACTCCACACAGTCAGTCGCCTGAGTCCGGAATTGAACCCGGGTCTTAGGCGCTGTGAGGCAGCAGTGCTAACTACTGTGCCACCGTGCCGCCCAGTTGGAGCCATAGGCAGAAAAATCGCAGTTTAATCCAGGCAAATATATGAGGTGGTGCATTTTGAAAGGTCAAGTACAGTTTGAAGTTATATAGTGGATGGCAGAACCGTTAAGAATACGGATATGCGGAAGGATCTAGGTGTGCAGGTCCACAGATCACTGAAGGTGGCAGCACAGGTAGATAAGATAGTAAAAATGGCCTATGGCATGCTTGCTTTCATTGGGAAGGGGCATTGTTTATAAGGATAGACAAGTTATACTGCAGCTTTATAGAAACTTAGGACACACTTGGAATATTGCATAGAGTTCTGGTCAGCACACCACCAGAGAGGGCACAGAAAAGGTTTACCAGGATGTTGCCTGTTATGAGGGATTTTAGCTATGAAGAAAGTTTGGGTAGAGTGGGTTTGTTTTCAGTGGAACACAGGAGATTGAGGGGCAACCTGATAGAAGTTTATAAGATTGTGAATGGCATGGGTAGAGTGGAAAATACAGGGCTTTTTCCCAGGGTGGAAAGGTCAATTACTGGGGACACAAGTTCAATTTGCAAAGGATGAAATTTAAAAGAGATGGGAGAGGCAATTTTTTTTTTACACAAAGCGTGTTGAGTACCTGGAACGTGCTACCTGAGGAGGTAGTGGAAGTAAACACAATAGCAGCATTCAAGAAACACCATGATAAAAGCATGAATAGAAAGGGAATAGAGGGATATGTATTCTGTAAGTGACGACAATTTAGTATGGAAGGTCAAAATGTGTCGGCACAGGCTTAGAGACTCCTTGTCAGGATGGTGTGTTAGAGGGGACTTTGCAGGCAGCGATGTTGTCATATATCTGCTGCCATTGTCAATTTAGGTGGTAGTCATTGTGGTGTTAGAAGATGAAGTATAGGGACATTCAATATCCATGGGAAGCTCTTTTGTAAATCCAGTCTGTCTTTCTCAATTCATATCAATTCTTTAAATGTGCCCATAAGCACATAGTATTTGAAATGTGATCTCACCAATGTTTTGTATAACTAAGCATAATATTTTTTTCCTTTGGTGTTCAATTCCTCCAATAAAGGATAGTATTTCATTAACCTTCTTGTCCAAACACAAACAAATCGGCCATAATATTACTGAAGGTTGAGTAGGTTCAAAGGCACAAGTACTGTGGCTCTGCTCTTACTTAAATGTTCAAATGTCCATATGTGATTTTCTTTCTTAATGTAAATGTGTTGGAGACAGTTCAGAGGAAGTTTACTAGATTGATACCTGGAATGAACACATTGCCTTATGAGGTTAGGTTGGATGTGGGCTTGTATACACTGGAGATTAGTAGAGTGAGGGGTAACTTCGCTAAGGTTTATAAAGCCCTGAATGATCTTGAAGGTGGATATGGAAACATGTTTCATGATTTCAGTCCAGAACTATGGGACATTGTTTTAAAACAGGGCTTTAAGGACAGAGTTGAGACATTTTTTTTCCCTTTCAGAGTTGTGCAATTTCAGGATTCTCTGTCTCAGAAGGTGATGGAGGTGGAAATATTTTCATCTATGATGGATTCTGGGTAATTCAAGATGGAGGTTGGGAAAATTTTCTGGCTGTAACAGCTACTCCTGCTTTGAGGTATTTTAAGTGTTGGAGGTGATTTCCTCGAATTTCAGGAGCAGCATTTACTGTTTTATATGCTGTTGCATTTTTTTTGGAACTTTGGAGGATAAACAAGTCAAAACAACAACAGTTTTAAACAGGAGAAGAACAGACAAAGGAAGCACATGGTGAGGTCAGTGCAGGAGAGAGACAAAGAGAAAGAACCCACACTGCTAACTGACAGAATTAGCAGTTACTGCCTTTGCTGTTGAATTCATGGATCGCTGGATATCGGAGTGCATCTAGGAAAATGAAAAATAGTGAAATTCACAACTTAGAGGAACCTGTTTGGGAAAGGTCACAACACAGAAGCAGATAAGTGGATATTAGGCTTGACCTTAAAATAAGTCTGCAGTAGTGAGCAGAGTGGGTTCTTTCTTGATTAAATGTTTTATTGAGCTATGTCTCTTGATTAAACTTAAAATATAAGTCATAAGCATTCATTTAACCTGGAGAAGCGTTTTTTTAGAGGAATACGACAGTGCTTTTTTCTGGGTCTATAGATTGAAAGAATCAAAAATGGCCCTGAGTAGAGTGATATGCTCTTCTTGTCAGATGTGGGAGTGTAGGGAGATTTTATGAGTTACTGAGGATTATATATGCAAGAAATGTTGTTGGTTGCGAATCCTATCAGATCGAATGGATCAGTTTTAGAGGCAGGTAGAGGCAATGAAGAATTTATGAGAGCAAAGGGATGTGATTGATGGCAGTTATAAGAAGACGGAAAGTCTCAGATACAGTCACATAGATGGGTTAACTCCATGAAAAGTAAGAGAGGCAGGCAGGTAGTGGAGGAGTCTTCTGTGGCTATCTCCATTTCAAACAAGTATGCTGTTTTAGAAAATGTAGGGGGTAATGAACACTCAGGGGTACGTAGCACGAACAGCCATGTTTCTGTTTTTGAGACTGGCTCTAATGTATTGAGAGGTATGTCAGGTTCTAAGTAATCAATTGTGTTAGGGGGACTCTCTAGTCCGAGGTACAGACAGAAGTTTCTGTGGCCAGCAGCAAAAAATCAGAATGGTGTATTGCTTCCCTGGTGCCAGGATCAAAGATGTCTCAGAGAGGGTGCAGAATGTTCTCAAGGGGGAGAGGGACCAGCAGGAGGTCATTGTACACATTGAAACCAATGACATATGAAAGGAAAAGTTTGAGATTCAGAAGGGAGATTACAGAGAGTTAGGCAGGTATTTAAAAAGTAGGTTCTTGAGTGTAGTCATATCTGGATTACTTCCGGTGCTATGAGCTAGAGAGGGCAGGAATAGAAGGATAGAGCAGATGAATGCATGACTGAGGAGCTGGTGTACGGGAGAAGCATTCACATTTTTGAATCATTAGAAGCTGTTTTGGGGTAGAAGTCACCTGGACAAGAAGGACGATTGCACCTAAATTGGAAGGGGACTAAGATACTGGCAGAGAGATTTGCTGGAGCTACTTGGGAGGATTTAAACTAGTAAGGTTGGGGGGACCCAGGCAGATAGTGAGGAAAGATTTCAATCTGAGACTGGTACAGTTGAGAACAAAAGCAAGTTAAACAGTCAGAGCAGGCAGGGACAAAGCAGAGAACAAGGTGAGACTGATAACTTAAACTGCATTTATGTCAATGCAAGAGGCCTAACAGGGAAGACAGAAGATCTCAGGGCATGGTTAGGAACATGGGACTGGGATATCATAGCAATTACAGAAATGTGGCTCAGGGATACAAATGCTACAGGAAGGACAGAGAGGGAGGCAAGAGAGGAGGTGGAGTGGTGTTTTGATAAGGGATAGCATTACAGCTGTGCTGAGGGAAGATATTCCCAGAAATACATCCAGGGAAGTTATTTGGGTGGAACTGAGAGATAAGTAAGGAATTATCACCGTATTGGGATTGTATTATAGACCCCCTAATAGTCAGAGAGAAATTGAGAAACAAATTTGTAAGGAGATCTCAGTTATCTGTAAGAATAATAGGGAGGTTATGGTAGGGGATTTTAGCTTTCCAAACATAGACTGGGACTGCCATAGTGTTAAATGTTTAGATGGAGAGGAATTTGTTGTGTGCACAGGAACATTTTCTGATTCTGCATATGGATGTACCTACTAGAGAAGGTGCAAAACTTGACTGACTCTTGGGAAATAAGGCAGGGCAGGTGACTAAGCTGTCAGTGGAGGAGGCACTTTGGGGCCAGCGACCATAATTCTATTAGTTTTAAAATAGCAATGGAAAAGAATAGGCCAGATGTAGAAGTTGAAGTTCTAAATTGGAGGAAAGCCAATTTAGGTGGTATTAGGCAAGAACTTTCAAAGCTGTTTACGCACAGATATTCAGAGGTAAAGGGACAGCTGGAAAATGGAAGCCTTCAGAAAGGAGATAACGAGAATCCAGAGAAAGTATATTCCTGTTAGGGTGAAAGGAAGGGCTGGTAGATATAGGGAACACTGGATGACTAAAGAAATTGAGGGTTTGGTTAACAAAAAGAAGGAACATATATGTCAGGTATAGATAGGATAGATTAAGTGAACCCTTGGAGGACTATAACGGCAGTAGGAGTATACTTAAGAGAGAAATCAGGAGGGCAAAAAGGGGATATGAGATAGTTTTGGCAAATGGAGTTAAGGAGAATCCAAAGGGTTTTTACCAATACATTAAGGACAAAAGGGTACCGAGGAGAGAATAGGGGCCCTCAAAGATCAGCAAGGCGACCTTTGTGTGGAGCCGCAGGAGATGGGGCAGATACTAAATGAGTATTTTGCGTCAGTATTTACTGTGGAAAAGGACATAGAAGATATAGAATGTAGGGAAATAGATGGTGACATCTTGAAAAAAGTCCATATTACAAAGGAGGAAGTGCTTGATATCTTGAAACGCATAAAAATAACTAAATCCCCAGGACCACCCAGCATCTGCAGTCCTCACTTTCTCCTGATAGGTGTACCTAGAACACCTTGGGAAGCTAGGGAAGTGATTGCTGAGCCTCTTACTGAGATATCTGTATCATCGATAGTCACAGGTGAGGTGCCGGAAGACTGCAGGTTGGCTAATGTGGTGCCACTATTTAAGAAAGGTGGTAAGGACAAGCCAGGGAACTATAGATCAGTGACCCTGATGTCAGTGGTGGGCAAGTTGTTGGAGGGAATCCTGAGGGACAGGATGTACATGTATTTGGAAAGTCAAGGACTGATTAGGAATAGTCAATATGGCTTTGTGCATGGGAAATCATGTCTCACAAACTTTAATGAGTTTTTTGAAAAAGTAACAAAGATGATTGATGAGGGCAGAGCAGTAGATGTGATATATATGGACTTCTGTAAGGCATTTGACAAGTTTCCCCATGGGAGACTGGTTAGCAAGGTTAGATCTCATGGAATACAAGGAGAACTCTCCCTTTGAATACAGAACTGGCTCAAAGGTAGAAGACTGAGGGTGGCGGTGGAGGGTTGTTTTTCAGACCGGAGGCCTGTGACCACAAGGATTGCCACAAGGATCGGTGCTGGGTCCACTACATTTTGTCATTTACATAAATGATTTGGATGCGAGCATAAGAGGTAGTCAGTTTGCTGATGACACCAAAATTGAAGGTGTAGTGAACAGCAAAGAAGGTTACCTCAGGTTACAACAGGATCTTAATCAGATGGGCCAATGGGCTGAGAAGTGGCAGATGGAGTTTAAGTCAGATAAATGCAAGGTACTACATTTTGGGAAAGCAAATCTTAGCAGGACTTATACACTTAATGGTAAGGTCCTAGGGAGTGTTGCTGAACAAAGAGAACTTGGAGTGCAGGTTCATAGCTCCTTGAAAGTGTAGTCGCAGGTAGATAGGATAGTGAAGAAAGCATTTGATATGCTTTCCTTTATTGGTCAGAGTGTTGAGTACAGGAGTTGGGTGGTCATGTTGCAGCTGTAGAGATCATTGGTTAGGCCACTGTTGGAATATTGCGTGCAATTCTGGTTTCCTTCCTATTGGAAGGATGTTGTAAAACTTCAAAGGGTTCAGAAAAGATTTACAAAGGTGTTGCCAGGGTTGAAGGACTTGAGCTATAGGGAAAGGTTGAAGAGACTATAGGGCTGTTTTCCCTGGAGTGTCAGAATAAATAGACAAAGTCCTTTCCATGGGGTGGTGGAGTCTAGAACTAGAGGGCATAGGTTTAGGATGAGAGGTGAGAGATGTAAAAGAGACCTAAGAGGCAACTTTTTCACTCAGAGGGTGTTGCGTGTATGGAATGAGCTGCCAGAGGAAGTGGTGAATGATAGTATAATTGCAACATTTAAAAGGCATCTGGATGGGTATATGAATAGGAAGGGTTTGGAGGGGTATGGGCTGGGAGCTAGCAGGTGGAACTAGATTGAGTTGGGATATCTGGTCAGCATGGATGAGTTGGACCCAAGGGTCTGTTTCCGCACTGTACATCTCTATGACTCTATGACTCTATGACCTTTGATTTTCCTACCTAAGAAGAATTTTTCTATCTCTACCTTAAGGTATTCAACCACTTGCCATTCTGGCAGAGATTCACCTGCACTTCTTCCAACATGGTCTACTGCATCCATTACTCCTGATCTGGTCTCTTCTACATCAGAGAGACCAAGCGCAGTTTTGGGGACTCGTTCGTGGAGCATCTGCACTGTTTATGCTTCAATCAACACCACCTTCCAGTTGCCAGCCATTACATCTCCTGCAACCATTCGTTTGGTGACATGTCCGTTCTGGACCTCCTCTACTGTCAAACTGAGTCCATATGCAAACTGGAGGAACAACATCCTATACTCCGCCTTGGGAGCTGACAACCTAATGTCCTCAACATAGAATTCACCAGCTTCAAGATCTCCCCACCTCCAACCTCATCCCATGTCCAGACCTCCCTCTCCTCCCCAACTCCTTACCCTGACCTAACCTGTCCATCTTCCTTCTCACCTATCCGCTCCACCCTTCCCACTGAACAATCACAAAAACCTCCTACCTGCATCTACTTATCACCACCTAACCCCAGCCCCACCACCCACCTATTTATTTCTGAGCTCTCTTTCCATTCCCCAGTCCTGATTAAGGATTCTGATGCAAAACATTAACTTTCCTGCTCCTCCAATGCTGTCTGACTTGCTGTGCTCTCCCAGCTCCACATTTTATCAACTCTGACTTTCAGCATCTGCAGTCCTTACTATCTCAAATGGCTGCAAGCGTGAGCACAAGTGACAGTGTTTTTTCATCACTCTCTTCTTTCTGTTCCACATCTTGCTCCTGGACCACTGCCTGGTCAGGTTTCAGTTCCTGTGTATTTGAAAGAAAAGCCAAATGGTCAGGTGAAAGTGAAGTGAAGGAGATTAGTAACAGAAGGATGCTTATTAGACTAAGTGTGGCCTGTATATCAGAAGAGATTGAAAGATGAGGCCAAAGGAAATATGAGGAACATGTTATCATCTTCTGTAGTTTTAACAGCATTGCTGACCACAGACTGAATCACGACTGCTCCAATAATGACGAGTACTGTCTCCTTCACTGGAATAAGAACAGATACCCATGTCTGCTCCTGTAGTAGGTACAGTTCACATGGGTTTGCACCACCTTGTCCTGTAAGAGAGGTTGGAAGTTGTCAGTGAATATGCTGCTAGCCAGTATGTGCAATTATGAGATGTTGGTGTGAAGTTTGCTAAATGTGAGGTTGAGGTAAGAATATGAAGGTGGGCTATGAATTGTGCGAACAGTTCACAGACACTTACCAACAGGTGGTGATAGACCCAACTCCATAGCAAGAAGGCAGTGCAGGTATCCCCTGTGGTCATCTCCCTCCAAAACAGGTATACTGTTTTGGATACTGTTGGGGGAGGTCGCTCACCAGGGCAGGGCAGCAGTTGCCTGGATCATGGCACAATGGTGAGCACTACAGTTCAGAAGGGCAGGAAAAAGACTCATAGGACCATAGTCATTGGGGATTCTATTGCAATTGGAGTAGATAGGTGGTTCTGTGGCCAAAAACGACACTCCCAGATGGTATGTTGCCTCACAGGTGCTCGGGTCAGTGATGTCACTGATCGGCTGTAGAGCATTCTGAAAGGGGAGGGTGAACAGCCAGTTGTTGTGCTGCATATAGGTACCAATGATATAATTAAAAAATGAGATGAGGTCCTGAAAGCAGAATTCAGGGAGCTAGGAGAGAAGTTAAAGAGGGGAACCTCAAAGGTAGTGATCTCGGGATTGCTACCAGTACCATGTGCTAGCCAGGGTAGAAATGAAAGAATAGGCAGGACGAACACATGACTTGACGAATGTGCAAACTCCACACAGTGTCCCTAGGCAGAAATTGAACCTGGGCCCCTACTGTAAAGTAGCAGTGCTAACCACTGAGCCACCATGCTGTCCTGCTGAGCCATCATGCCACCCTACACAAGAACCCCTACGACATACCTTCCAAACCCACACCCACTTCCATGAAGGATGAAAGGAAATACATGGGAACAGCATCACCTTCCAAACATCAAAGCCTGACCTGAAAATATATCATCACTCTTTCAGTGTTGTCGGTTAAAATTCTGGAACTCCTCCCCTCGACACATTTTGGGTTTACACTGGAAAGACTGCAGCAATTCAAGCAGGTAGCTCAACACAACCTTCTCCAGGCAATAGAGATGGACAGTAAATGCCTGCTGGGCTAGTGATATCTTCAGCCCATGAAAAAATTAACAAATCTTGAATGTAGGCCTTTTGGCCCAGTGATAGGAACACTAACATGGCACCACAACAGTAGCTGTGTAAAAAAAAAGGCTTGATCCTACAGTCTTCAAGTCCCTGTTGTAGTTGTAGTTGAATGGCACTCGCCTTTGAGCTCATAGAGAGCCTTTGTTTTTTTAATCAGTCTGTTTAAACACACTATGACATCCACCTCCATTGCAGGTGGGACTTGAGCTATGACCTTCTGGCCTAGAATTAGGGTCACTACTACAGCATTACAATACCCTTGTATTCTCTGTTCGTGTTAAGGAGAAGTGAATCCCTGGTTAATGCTCACTACTTGTATCCAAATGAAACAAAACAATATATAATTATTAGTAAGAAGCAAGCTGTATGACGTTTGTGTCCTGTTAGACAACCTTATCACGCATTACATTTTATGGCCGTTTTCTGAGATCTATGTTATTTGTCCTCTTAATCTTTTATTATTTAAACTAGAATAAATGCCATAGAGAAATGCATTCAGTTCACAGCATTTCCCACATGGACTGAATAAACTGAAGAACATAACTATTACATTTTACAATAGTCGCTGAGAAGGTATTGCCCAACAACAGTGAGCAATCTCAAGAGGGTTATACAAGGACATTTCTAGTTGTTGCATAAAACGATCATGTACAAACTTGTACTAAATAACAAATTATTTTCTGTACAATTAGATGGTTACCAATTCAGAGGAAGGAAGATGTGGTGTTTACAGATGTTTTTTGAAACACATCTTGTAGTGGCATCACTGATAGACTTCAGACTTTCATTTTATAGTGATAATTCTGTCATCAAATAAATAAATATATTTTAAGCCAAGTTTGCTGCTGTTAAAATTGCTGATTTGAATCTGACCTCTGGTGGCTTAAAGTGATTCAATATTAGAAATTGCTTAACTGCCTAAATTTGTGTTATGATTTTTCTATTGTTATGTGTTCCTGTTCTGTGAGAATGTCAGAGAAAATAGAGGGACAGTAGAATCACTGGAAATATTTATCAGTGAGATTACATTGTCTAGTCAATGTAATTGAGGAGAACCACTATTAACTGTCTTAATTTGGGACCATTGATGTAAAGTAGACTCAATCTGCTGAATGATATTTTATACTACAGTGAATGCAATATCAATAATTTCTTATATGGCAATTTTAAAGTCAAAGCTGAAGTGGGATTTGATTTTGTTAGTATTAATCTTACATAGGTCCTATCTGTAGAATATAGTTCACAAATATGATTAATAAATGATTTATAACAAATTTGTAATGAACTTAATATGGGAATTAGAGCTGTGGGTGGTACAAAGAGATTCCATCTACTTTCTGGAGTCATGAGGCCAATAGGAAGTTTGTTGTAGTTTTTGGAAGTCAATCATGTCAGTCGCAGGACATCTCTCCAGTAGCTTCCCAAAGATGACCATCTTAGGCCCAACCATCTTCAGTTGCTTTACCAATGACTCATCCTAATTGTAAAGCCGGAAGTCACAATATTCAGTAACAATTACATAGCATTCAGATGCATTTCCAGATCTTCAGATAATAAGGAGTTCAAATGCAGCAAGACCAGGATAACTTACAGGCTTGTACTGATAAAAGGCAAGTAAAATTCACATGATCACCACTAGGTTCCTCATCAGTGTCCTGAGGTCTCTACTGACCAAAGATCTAACTGAACCAACCACATAAATACTGTGGCTACAGGAGCAGATTGGAAGCTGGGAATTCTATGGTGGGTAACTCATCTTCTGAATCCTCAAAGCCTGTCCTTATCTAATGGGCAAAAGTCAGATGTGTGATAGAATGACTGCATGAATGAATGATTTGTTCCAATGTTACTCAAGAAACCAAGGCAGACCACTTGATTGATGTCCCACCCACCACCTTCAACATTCACTGGTTTCACCATTGCTGTCCAATAGCATCAGTGTGTGCTATCTACAAGGCACGCTGCAGAAATTCATTAAGACTTCTTAGAAGTACATACTGTGCCCTGGAAGGACATGGGCAGCAGATAAATGGAAGCAACAGCATCCTCCAAGGCACTCACAATCCTGTCAGAAATATATCACCATTCGTTCACTGTGTTAAAATCCTGGAATGCTCTCCCTAAAGTCATTTGAGTCATACAGCATAGAAACAAGCCCTTTGTCTATACCAACCAATAGATGCCAAACTACACTAATGCCATTTATCTGCACTTGGACCACAGCCTATTATGCTCTGGTGTTTTATGTGCTCATCCAGATGCATGTTAAATGTTGCTAGAGTAGATGGCTCCAAAACCCTGTCAGGCAGCACATTCCATATTGCTACCACCCTCTGTGTGAAAAAAAATTTCCTTAGGTTTCTAAACCTTTTACTCCTTACCTTATATTGTCTGGTTATAGGCACATGGGGCAAAGTTCCTCATGATCTGTCGTGTCTATGGATCTCATAAGTTTGTATCTCTTAAGTAAATCCTGCTTCAGCCTCTTCTGCTACAAGACAAATAAACCCACCCGAATGAGTCTCTCCTCATAACCGAGACTTTTCATCCCAGGCTACATCTGGTTTCCCTCCCTACACCTTTCCACCTTCTGCAAAGACAGTTCTCTCTGTGACTACCTGGTCAGGTCCAACAACAACCCACCCTTCCATTCTGGCACCTTCCCCTGCCACTGCAGGAATTGCAAAACCTGTGCCTACACCTCCTCCCTCACCTCCATCCAAGGCCCCAAAGGAGCCTTCCACATCCATCAAAGTTTTACCTGCACATCCACCAATATCATATATTGTATCCGTTGCTCCCGATGCGGTCTCCTGTACATTGGAAAGACTGGACACCTCCTAGCAGAGTGCTTTAGGAAACATCTCTGGAACACCCGCAACAATTCAGAACTGACAGCCAGACTACTACGACCCCTAGGACTCATAACGGCACACAAACCAACAGCCACGCTCAGACAACAACTTACTAGAACAAAGGAGCCAATACCCAACATGAGCAAAACTAATGTAGTTTATAAAATACCATGCAAGGACTGCACAAAACACTATATAGGGCAAACAGGAAGACAGCTAACAATCCGCATACATGAACACTAACTAGCCACGAAACGACACGACCAACTATCCCTAGTAGCCACACACTCAGACAACAAGCAACATGAATTCGACTGGGAAAACACTACTATCATAGGGCAAGCCAGATAGAGAACAGCCAGGGAATTCCTAGAGGCATGGCATTCATCCACAAACTCCATCAACAAACACATCGACCTGGACCCAATATACCAATCACTACAACGGACAGCTGAAACTGACACCCGGAAGCGGCAAGGACAGACCACTATAAATGCCGGAAGAAACATCAAAGAAGCACTTCGCAGGAGGCTCCAGAGCACTGATGATGTCTCCTAGCCAGGGGACGAAACGTTTGCAACAAAAACTTCCAGCTCGGCGAACAGAACCACTACATCTTTATAGATCTATGGACTTGTATAGTGGGGTTCCTTTGTTGGTCAGCACTTCCTGATGAAGGGCTTTTGACTGAAACTTCAATTTTCCTGCTCCTTGGATGCTGCCTGACCTGCTGTGCTTTTCCAGCACCACTCTAATCCAGACTCTCAGCACTCACTAGGAATCTACCATTTATTATGTATTTCCTCCCCTTATTAGACTTCCCAAAATGCAATCCCTCATATTTACCAGGATTAAATTCCATCTGCCATTCCTCTGGCAAATTAACCAACTGATCAACATCAGACTACAGCTTGAGACCATCCACCTCACTATCAACAACACTACCAATTTTCGTGTCATCTGCAAACTTACCAATCATACCTCCTTCACTCATATCCAAGTCATTTATGTACATAACAAACAGCAAGGGACCCAGCACCAATCCCAGTGATTCACCACTGTTCACAGGTTTCCAATCACAAAAACAACCTTCTGCCCATCTTTCTTCCTATTTACAAGCCAACGGTGAATCTAGTTTTCCAACTTGTTCTGTCCTCCCCCTTAGCAAAAGGTTCCATTCTCTCTTCCCTCACTATGGGCTCCCTATCCCATCTGACATGCCAAACCCAATCTCCCTTCACTTATTAGAAGCTGATACCCATCCTGGATCTCTGACCCCCTGTGAATTGGTCCCAACATTCCTCTGCCATTGTTTGTGATCCTCCCTAACCTGACACCTATTGCATGCCCCCATCCCCTCTCTTAACCAATTTTCCCACTCAATGTGTGGGATACCTACAGAATAATTAGGGAAAAGTAATAAATGGCCATTCAACATCCCCACAGTACATGACTAAACAAAATAAAAAGAATCATTTACCATCCTACCCATTTGACAATCAAGCACATGGCACCTGACCATCCTCCACCCCCACCAGTCCCAACCACCACCCCCCCTCCCCCCAACCCCCCCACCCCACACACACACACTCACATACAGGGACAGCTGGGACATACTAAGCTGGCACATCGAAACCCTACCCATCTTACACCCTATCCAACTGGCAGCCTACTCTCCATTCACCTGAATTATTGCTATCCTAGCACCCTAACCTCGCACTTATCTTATTTATTGACTATTGACAGCAGCTGCCAAAGTAGTTGCCTGTGATTCTGGACCTTTACATTTCAGAATACGATGTTTGCTATTCAAAGTTGAGATAGTTTTATATTCTGAAGGAAGATCAACCTTGACATTAATTCATATGTGATTTTTAAAATTAATTCATAATGTGAGGGTGTCATTGGCTAGGCCAGCATGTATTGCTCATCCCTAAATGCTCAGAGGTTGAAAATTAACCATACAGCTGTGGGTTTGGAGTCACATTTAGACCAGACCAGGTAAGGATTGCAGTTTGCTTGCCTAAAAGACATTAATGAATCAACAACAATCGACAATGAATTCATAGACATCATTTGACTCAGTCCCAGATTTTATTCTAATACAAAATCCACCATCTACCATGGCAGGATTCAAACACAGGTCCCAAAACATTATCTGGGTCTCTGGATTAACAGTCCAATGATAATACCATTAGGTGCTGCCTCTCCTTAATGTGAAATTGACTGACTGTCTAATATAGATCACAATCCCTGATGTAAATGCTGTGTTTACAGGTGGAAATATACAAAATACCTTCTCACTCACCTTCACTTCAGTTACAGAGTCATAGTCATAGTTCATACAACACCCCTTGGTCCAATGCTGACCAAAATCCCAAACTAACTATCCCACCTTGCCTGCACTTGGCCCATATCTCTCAAACCTTTCTGATTCATGTACTAATTGAAATGTCCTTTAAATATTGTCACTTATTGTCTGGTTACCACCCTCGACAACAGTTATTTGCTCGGCACAAAGAGGAAAACGATCAAGTCAGTATCAACAAACAATTGACTTTATTGGTTAATTAAAACACACATGCAATTCATATCATTTGGTTAAGAAAGGGTTAAAAGCAGGCATGTAATTCATACAGGGCAAAAATCTATGCTCACACCCACTAGGTTTCTCAGACGTTCCCGAACACTCACAGAAAGTAAAGGCTAAATACCCGAGAATAGGAGCTCATGCTGGCTAACTGATTACTCCCAGTACTCAGTGCAGTCTCCAAATCCTTAATTTTTCATTATTTCCCAAACTGTGGATGTCTTACATTTCTTTGGTTCTGGATCACCTGGCGAGCCTGCGTCTTTCCATTATAGGTTTGCCCCAAAGGCACCATTAGCATTACCTTACTACTCTTCCAAATAAGGATTTGTATCTTATATAATTCCTCTGAACTGATCCAGTTCAAACTTGTTCCAGCTAGCACATGAACCAACTGAGGTCAGGTAGATTAAATTCCAAAGCTGTTGTTTTAAGTGTGAGCAGCCCATGGCCAACATCTATTGCTCCCTGTGAAGTTCATTCCACAATGAACGACTGAGTAAAACAACTGCCCCTCATGTCTTTTTAAAATCTTTCTCCTCTCACCTTAAGAATATTCCCCCTAATCTTTGTAATGGGGAACCTTCTTAACACAAGTGAGATGTACACTTTTCTACTTGTCTCCTTGGAACATGTTGAATAATTCTGGATTTGCTAGATAATGACAGGCTCTGTTTTGCATTGCACTTGGCATGAACATGAGATTTCCTCATGTTTTGTTGCAGTATTTTGCATTGAAATACATATTGATGTCCTTCTTAGAGTGAGCAGAACCCCTGACTACTCCTGTTTTTTAAAAAAATTTTTTGAACCCCCCAAGTACCACCTAACTGCGGTAGTGCTTATTTTTTCCCCAGCACCCATGGTGTGTGTGTGAACGTGTGAGACGCAGTGAGAGACACAAGGTGTACCAATCTTTATTCAATTTCCACCACCAGAAAGAAAGGAAAACACCCGAGTGGCCAGTGACAAGCAGTGCCCTTCACAAAAGGCAATGCTGTATGATCAAACAGTGAAGGGGAAGGCAGGGATTAAATCAAAATAGAGTTGGAGGGGGAAATAATGCACTCCATTCCCTGTGGCACCCACCTCTCCCTGAAGAACCTCAGGGTGTTGGTGGAGACCGCGTGCTCCTTCTCCAAGGACACCCAGGCTCTAACATTACCACGGAAGAAGGGCAGGCAGTCGGTCCTAACAATCCCTCCATGGCCCGAGCAAATCCTTTGATAATGAGAGAAAGCTTTACAATGGAAGATTGGCATTTCATGGCTGACTCGCATTTATAAGTATTGTAAGATGCAACAGGTTGAAATAAGAAGAGGTTGATTATGATGGCAACCAATTTTTCAAGGTATATTGTCTCAATAACAAAATGTCCTTAAGCAACCTTTCAAATTAAAATGGTGGAAAGAGACTTTTACATGATCATTTGGTTTTATTGCTGCAAAGTCATTGTGTTTAACTCTCAACAGAAACAGTAATATGAAAAGTGCATTGACGAATTTCTGGCAATAGCAGATTCCATACAACTGGATTTGACTGACAATTCACTCTGAGACTGAAACTGTCTCTTTAATAATCCAGGGAACCAATAACTACTAAAACCGCTATTTGTAAGAGCGTTTGTCTGTTTATTTTGAGTGTTTATTTTTAAGGATGTTATTTTTATTTGTTTGTCTTGTTTCAATTGTATAGATCATTGGTGAGACTACACCTAGAATATTTTGGGTCCCTTGCCAAAGGAAGAATATATCTGCCATAGATGTAATGCAGCAGAGGTTCACCACATTGATTCCTGGGATGGGGGGATTGTCCTATGATAACAGGGTGAGGAATCTGGGACTGAATTCTCTGGAGTTTAAAAGAATGAGGAATTCTCTCATTGAAACTTATAAAACTCTTAAAAGGTGAGTCAAATTCTAAGAAGAAAAGAATAATTCCCTCACAGAACTAGGAGACACAATCTCAAAAAATAGAGGACAGGCAATTCAGGACTGAGGTGAGGAAGAATTTCTACACTGAAGATGGTGAATCCTTGCAATTCTCTTCTCCAGAAGGCTGAGGTGGCTCAGTCATTGAGGTTGCTCTCAACTAAAAATAATCGATTTCTAGAAACTAGAAACATCAAGTGATACAGCGATAGAGCAGGAAAATGTGTTGATGTAGAAGTTCAATGATATAGAATGGTGGAGCAGGTAGAGGAGCTACCTATGTCCTACCTTTGTCTCTGATGTCCTATTCTTGCTCCTATGTTTTTGAGCACCAATTCACACAAGTGAAGCAAAAATAGAAGAAATATGCTCATGTTCGAGTCAACACGTGAAATCAGTACACTAAGTATTAAAAGCAGTCCATTCACATAGAATCAAAAAGATTTGGTTTATAACAGCAATTTTAGCATATGACATGAGTGACAAGTTTTTTTATGATCATCAAGGAGACAGACAGACATTGGGCATCTTTGTCTGGAACTCCTGTTTTCTCTCCAGAGCCCTTGATCCCTTTAGCTCTTAGAACAATATCTAATTTTCTTCAAAACATTCAATGTTCTGGCCTCAATCACTTTCTGTGGCAGAGAATCCATAGGCTCACCACTCTGAAGGTGAAGAGAACTCTCTTCATCTCAGCCCTAAATGGTCCAACCCGTATCCTCACATTGTGACGCCTGGTGCTAGACTGCCTAGTCACTGGGAACATCTTTCCAACATTTACCCTATCAAGTCATGACAGATTTTATAGGTTTCTCTGAGATCTCTCCACATTCCTTTAAACTTCAGTGAATAAATTCCTACCGATCCAATCTCTCTTCATATATCAGCCCTGCTATCCCAGGAATCAGGTAAATCATCCCAGGTAAACCTTTGCTGCACTCCTTTCATAGCCAGAACATCTTCCATCTGATAAGGAGAAGAAAACTGTACACAATCCTCCAGGTGTGGTCTCACCAAGATCCTGTACAATTGCAGCTGAAAATGTGTTGCTGGAAAAGCGCAGCAGGTCAGGCAGCATCCAAGGAACAGGAAATTCGACGTTTCAGCCATAAGCCCTTCATCAGATTCCTGTTAATCTATCGACCCAGATAATATTCTGGAGAGCTGGGTTCAAATCATAAGAACATAACCAGAAGCAGGAGTAGGCCATCTGGCCCTTCAAACCTGTTCTGCTATTCAATTAGATCATGGCTGATCTTTGGTCCATTTATGGAATGAGCTGCCAGAGGAAGTGGCGAAGGCTGGTACAATTGCAACATTTAAAAAGGCATCTGGATGGGTATTTGAATTGAAGGGTTTAGTGGGATTTAGGCCAAGTGCTAGCAAATGGGGCTAGATGAGGTTGGGATATCTGGTCAACGTGGATGAGTTGGACCGAAGAGCTTGTTTCCATGACGTACATCTCTCTGATGAAACAAAAAACCTGCAAACTTTCACTCCACAAACTGGAAACCTGATCTAT
Source organism: Hemiscyllium ocellatum (assembly GCF_020745735.1). Lineage (NCBI taxonomy): Eukaryota > Metazoa > Chordata > Chondrichthyes > Orectolobiformes > Hemiscylliidae > Hemiscyllium > Hemiscyllium ocellatum. The sequence goes on from NC_083404.1 coordinate 69,053,717, forward strand.
ATGCAACTTAGCTTTTTATTTTTTCTTTCTAAGCATTGAGTTTGAGTGCAACTTGCAACCTATGCTGGAGAGAGACAGGAGTGTGTGTATGGAGGCATGCTGGTTGGAACTCCTGCTTCATTTCTTCAACACGGCACTCCAGCTCTGAGCATTGATAAAACTTCTTAAGCCTCATCAGTTACCTTCCTCATCAACCTTTCACCATTCCCCAAACAACTCAGACCATCCATACCATTTTTTATATCCACCATACAATCTCATGTCTCCTCAGATCACCTATGCCCCTTCTGTGCCACCAATCATGTATGCTCTGGAGTGACTAACCTCATATATTATGAATAATTCTCAGGTGCAAAGCAATAACAAAGGAACTTTTTAAAATTCCTTGGGAAAAAAATATAGTTCTCACCATCTAACAAACTATCATTGAAACTGAAGAAAAGAAATACTATGCATATTTACAAAAAATCTTGTTATGCTATTATTCGTGTCATATAGTCATAGAGAACTACAGCAAGAAAAAAGCAGATCGCAACTACTCTGATCAAAAACAATCTCTTAACTATTCTAATCCCATTGGCCAGCACTTGGCCCATTGCCTTTTATGTCTTAGCATTGCAAGTGCACACCTAAAGCTCTGGTGAGGGCCCATTTGGAGTACTGTGTCCAGTTTTGGTCCCCACACCTCAGGAAGGACATACTGGCACTGGAGCGTGTCCAGTGGAGATTCACACAGATGATCACTAGAATGGTTGGTCTAACATACGAGGAATGGCTGAGGATCCTGGGATTGTATTCATTGGAGTTTAGAAGATTAAGGGGAGATTTAATAGAAACGTACAAGATAATACATGGCTTGGAAAGGGTGGACGCTAGGAAATTGTTTCCATTACGCGAGGAGATTAGGACCCGTGGACACAGCCTTAGAATTAGAGGGGGTCAATTCAGAACAGAAATGCGGAGACATTTCTTCAGCCAGAAAGTGGTGGGCCTGTGGAATTCATTGCCGCAGAGTGCCGGGACGCCAAATGTCTTCAAGGCAGAGATTGATAAATTCTTGATGTCACAAGGAATTAAGGGCTACGGGGAGAATGCCATCAGCCATGATTGAATGGTGGAGTGGACTCAATGGGCCAAATGGCCTTACTTCCACTCCTATGTCTTATAGTCTTAAATGCTTGAATATTGAGGGTTTCTCCATCTACCACTACCTTGTGGGCAGTGAGTTCCAGATTCTCCCTACCCTCTGAGTGCAAATATGTTTTCCTGCTGCCCCTTATCTGAAATCTGTACCCCCATGTTATTGATTCCTGTAACAAGGATAAAGTTTCTTCCTGTCAACCCCATCTATGCACCTCATAATTTTATATAGTCGAATTATGTATCCTTTCAATTTCCTCTGCTCGAAGGAAAACAACTCCAATCTGTCCAATAAGGCAGGTGAACTCAGGGCATGATCAGGAACATGGGACTAGGATATAGCAATTACAGACCGTGGCTCAGGGATGGACAGGACTGGCAGCTTAATGTTCCAGGATACAAATGCTACAGGAAGGACAGAGAGGGAGGCAAGAGAGGAGGTGGAGTGGTGTTTTTGATAAAGGATAGCATTACAGTTGTACTGAGGCAGGATATTCCCAGAAATACGTCCATGGAAGTTATTTGGGTGGAATTGAGAAATAAAAGAGGGATGATCACCGTATTGGGATTGTATTATAGACCCCCTAATAGTCAGAGAGAAATTGAGAAACAAATTTGTAAGGAGATCTCAGTTATCTGTAAGAATAATAGGGAGGTTATGGTAGGGGATTTTAGCTTTCCAAACATAGACTGGGATTGCCATAGTGTTAAATGTTTAGATGGAGAGGAATTTGTTGTGTGTACAAGAACATTTTCTGATTCTGCATATGGATGTACCTACGAGACAAGGTGCAAAACTTGACCTACTCTTGGGAAATAAGGCAGGGCAGGTGAATGAGGTATCAGTGGGGGAGCACTTTGGGGCAAGTGACCATTCCATCAGTTTTAAAATAGTGATGGAAAAGGATAGACCAGTTCTAAAAGTTGAAATTCTAAATTGGAGGAAGGTATAGTTTTAGGTATTAGGTATTAGGTAAGAATGTTCAAAAACTGATTGGGGGCAGATGTTCGCAGGTAATGGAGCGGCTGGAAAATGGGAAGCCTTCAGAAGTGAGGTACGAGAGTCCACAGACAGTATATTCCTGTTAGGCTGAAAGGAGAGGCTGGTAAATGTCAGGAATTCTGGATGACTAAAGATATTGATGATTTGGTTAAGAAAAAGAAGGAAGCATATGTCAGGTAAGAAGCCCTGCAATTACTTCCCTAGCTTTCCCAGAGTTCTAGGTTACACCTTAGAAGATTAAATCCTTAGAAGAATAAAAAGGCAGTAGAAGTATTTATTAAGAGGGAAATCAGGAGGGCAAAAAGGGGAATGAGATAGCTTTACTAAATAGAGTTAAGGAGCATCCAAAGAGTTTTTATGAATATATCAAGGAAAAAAAGGTTACTAGGAAGAGAATACGGCCCCTCAAAGATCAGCAAGATGGCCTTTGTGTGGAGCCACAGAAGATGGGGGAAGATACTAAACAAGTATTTTGCATCAGTGTTGACTGTGGAGAAGGACATGGAAGATATAGAATGCAGGGAAGTAGATGGTGACATCTTGAAAAATGTCCATATTACAGAAGAGGAAGTGCTGGATGTCTTAAAAGGCATAAAAATGGATCAATCCCCAGGACCTGATCAGGTCACTGAGATGTACAGAATGGAAACAGCACGGTTCAACCTGTCCATGCTGCCAGATATCCCAACCCAATCTACTCCCACCTGCCAATACCCGGCCCATATCCCTCCAAACCCTTCCTATTCATATACCCATCCAAATGCCTCTTAAATGTTTCAATTGTACCAGCCTCCACCACATCCTCTGGCAGCTCATTCCATACACATACCACCTTCTACATGAAAAGGTTGCCCCTTAGGTCTCTTATATCTTTCCCCTCTCACCCTAAACCTATGCCCTCTAATTCTGGACTCCCCGACCCCAGGGAAAAGACTTTGTCTATTTATCCTATCTCCGCCCCTCATAATTTTGTAAACCTCTATAAGGTCACCTCTCAGCCTCCGACATTCCAGGGAAAACAGCCCCACCTGTTCAGCTTACTCCTTGTAGCTCAGATCCTCCAACACTGGCAACATCCTTGTAAATCTTTTCTGAACCCTTTCAAGTTTCACAACATCTTTCCGATAGGAAGGAGACCAGAATTGCATGCAATATTCCAACAGTGGCCTAACCAATGTCCTGTACAGCCGCAACATGACCTCCCAACTCTTGTACTCAATACTCTGACCAATAAAGGAAAGCATACCAAACGTCTTCTTCACTATCCTATCTACCTGCGACTCCACTTTCAAGAAGCTATGAACCTGCACTCCAAGGTCTCTTTGTTCAGCAACACTCCCTAGTACCTTACCATTAAGTGTATAAGTCCTGCTAAGATTAGATTTCCCAAAATGCAGCACCTCGCATTTATCTGAATTAAATTCCATCTGCCACTTCTCAGCCCATTGGCCCATCTGGTCCAGATCCTGTTGTATTCTGAGGTAACCCTCTTCGTATCCACTACACCTTCAATTTTACTAACTGCAAACTTACTAACTGTACCTCTTATGCTCGCATCCAAATCATTCATGTAAATGACAAAAAGTAGAGGACTCAGCACTGTTCCTTGTGGCACTCCACTGGTCACAGGCCACCAGTCTGAAAAACAACCCTCCACCACCACCCTCTGTCTTCTACCTTTGAGCCAGTTCTGTATCCAAATGGCTAGTTCTCCCTGTATTCCATGAGATCTAACCTTGCTAATCAATCTCCCATGGGGGACCTTGTCGAATGCCTTACTGAAGTCCATATAGATCACATCTACTGCTCTGCCCTCATCAAATCTTCTTTGTTACTTCTTCAATAAACTCAATCAAGTTTGCGAGATATGACGTCCCATGAACAAAGCCATGTTGACTATCCCGAATCAGTCCTTGCCTTTCCAAATACATGTATATCCGGTGCCTCAGGATTCCCTCCAACAACCTGCCCACCACAGAGGTCAGGCTCACTGGTCTATAGTTCCCTGGCTTGTCTTTACCTCCCTTCTTAAACAGTGGTACCACGTTTGCCAACCTCCAGCCTTCTAGCACCTCACCTGTGACTATCGATGATACAAATATCTCAGCAAGAGGTCCAGCAATCACTTCTCAAGCTTCCCACAGAGTTCTCAGGTACACCTGATCAGATTCTGGGGATTTATCCACCTTTAACTGTTTCAAGTCATCCAGCACTTCCTCCTCTGTAAACTGGACATTTTGCAAGATGTCACCATCTATTTCCCTACAGTCTATATCTTCCATATCCTCTTCCACAGTAAATACTGATGCAATATATTCATTTAGTATCTCCCCCATTTTCTGTGGCTCCACACAAAGGCCATCTTGCTGATCTTTGAGGGGCCGTATTCTCTTCCTAGTTACCCTTTTGTCCTTAATACATTCATAAAAACCCTTTGGATGCTCCTTAACTCTATTTGCTAAAGCTATCTCATGCCCCCTTTTTGCCCTCCTGATTTCCCTCTTAATATATACTCCTACTACCTTTATATTCTTCTAAGGATTTAATCTTCTAAGGTGTAACCTAGAACTCTGGGAAAGCTAGGGAACTAATTGCAGGGCTTCTTATCAATAGTCTCATCAATAGTCACAGGTGAAGTGCCGGAAGACTGGAGGTTGGCTAACGTGTTGCCACTGTTTAAGAAAGGTAGTAAGAACAAGCCAGGGAACTATAGACCGGTGAGTCTGATCTCAGTGGTGTGCAAGTTGTTGGAGGGAAACCTGAGGGACAGGATGTACAGTATTTGGAAAGGCAAGGACTGATTAGGAATAGTCAACATGGCTTTGTGCATGGGAAATTATGTCTCACAAACTTGATTGAGTTTCTTGAAGAAGTAACAAACAGGATTGAGGAGGGCAGAGTGATAGCTGTGATCTATATGAACTTCAGAAAGGTGTTCGACAAGGTTCCCCATGGGAGACTGATTAGCAAGCTTAGATCTCACGGAATACATAGAGAACTAGCCATTTGGATACAGAACTGGCTCAAAGGTATCAGACAGAGGGTGGTCGTTCAGGTTTCTTTTTCAGACAGTGGACCAGTGGAGTGCCGCAAGGATCAGCGCTGGGTCCACTACTTCTCATAATTTATATAAAGGATTTGGATGTGAGCATAAGGGATATAGTTAGTCAGCTTGCAGATGACACCAAAATTGGAGGCGTAATGGTCGGTGAAGAAGATTACCTCAGATTATAACAGGATCTTGATCAGATGGACCAATGGGCTGAGAAGTGGTAGATGGAGTTTAATTTAGATAAATGCGAGGTGCTGCATTTTGGGAAAGCAAATCTAAGCAGGACTTATACAGGGTGTATGTTTGCTAGCTGAGCTATAGGTTTGATATCCAGACGTTTCATTGCCTGGCTAGGTAACATCATCAGAGGCGACCTCCAAGTGAAGCGAAGCTGTTGTCTCCTGCTTTCTATTTATATGTTTGTCCTGGATGGGGTTCCTGGGGTTTGTGGTGATGCAATTTCCTGTTCGTTTTCTGAGGAGTTGATAGATGGTATCTAGATCTATGTGTTTGTTTATGGTGCTGTGGTTGGAGTGCCAGGCCTCTGGGAATTCCCTGGCATGTCTTTGCTTAGCCAGTCCAGGATAGATGTGTTATATAGGACTTATACACTTAATGATGAGGTCCTAGGAAGTGTTGCTGAACAAACAGAGTTTGGAGTGCAGGTTCATAGTTCCTTGATAGTAGAGTCACGGGTAGATGGAATAATGAAGAAGGCATTTGGTACGCTTTCCTTTATTGGTCAGAGCATTGAGTACAGGAGTTGGGAGGTCATATTGTCGCTGTACAAGAAATTGGTTAGGTCACTTTTGGAATATTGCATGCAATTCTGGTCTTCCTCTCAGAAGGATATTGCAAAACTTGAAGAATTCATAAAAGATTTACAAGGATGTTGCCAGGGTTGGAGGATTTGAGTTATAAAGGAGAGGTTGAATAGGCTGGGGCATCTTGCCTGGAGCATCAGAGTTTGAGAAGTGACCTAATAGAGGTTTATAAAGTCATGAGGAACATTGATAGGATAAATAGACAAAGTCTCTTCGCTGGGATGGGGAGTCCAGACCAGGGAATAGGTTTAGGGTGAGTGGGAAAAAATATAAAAGAGACCTGAGGGACAACTTTTTCACACAGGAGGTAGTATATGTGTGGAATGAGCTGCTAGAGGAAGTGGTGGAGGCTGGTACAATTGCAAGATTTAAAAGGCATCTGGGTGTGAATAAGAATAGGAAAGGTTTGGAGGGATATGGGTCGGGTGCTGGCAGATGGGACTAGATTGGATTGGGATATCTGGCCGGCATGGACGAGTTGGACCGAAGGGTCTGTTTCCATGCTATACGTCTCTATGACCCTATCTCTTCACAATTGAAACTTTCCAGCTAAAGGTGACCACCTGAGAAATCTCCTCTGCATGTCTGTAGTGCTATCACATCCCTCCTATAATGTGGATGACAGAACTATACACAATACTCTACCATCACCAATGTTTTATACAGTTCCACCATAACCTCCCCATTCTTAAACTTGATGCCTTGAATAATAAAGGTACGCACCCTATATCCCTTCTTAACCACTTTTTCCCACTATCTTGATAACTTAAGTGACTGGTTATATGCACACCAAGGTCCCTCTGATCCTTAGTGTTTCTCATAGTCTTACCATTCATCATGTATTCCACTGGCTTGGCTGTCCTGTCAGGTGTATCACTCAGATTTGTCTGGATCGAATTCCATTTAACACTGAACAACCCATCTGACTGACCTCTTGTAGTCTAAGGCTATCCTGCTTACTACTTACTACCCCATCAAAATTTGCATCACTTGCAAAAATACTAACCAACATTAAAGTTTAAATCATTTGTATAAACCACAAACAGCAAGGGTTCCAACGTTGACTTCTATGGGACCCCACTGAATATAGACTTTTGTTCAAAAATGTACTCAACTATTACCCTCTGCCTCCTGCCACTAAGCTAATTGCAGATCCAATTTTGGCTCTTTGCTATCAGTTTTCCATTCAGGACCTTATCAAATGTCTTGCTGACGTACAGTAGACTGCATCAAAAACATTGCCCTTATCTATACACTCGGACACCTCCTCAAAAAGTTAAGTCAAGTTGGTTAGACATGACTTCCCATTTACAAAACCATGCCTACTGTTCTTGATTAATCCTTGTCTCTCCAAATGCAAACAAATAACGTCCCTCAGAACTGCTTCTAATAACTTCCCCAACCCGAGGATAGACTGACTGGTCTGCAGTTTCCTACTTTACCTTGCATCTGTGTCTGTTTCAACAAACCAGAAATCACATCAAATGCATGACCTGTTGTGACAATCTCTTAAAATTTTCGTTTATTCAGGATGAATAGAACAACCATATAAATGCCAAAGTATTTGAAACTCAGCCAAAGTTTATAATGATCACTGCTATCCAAAAATAGCATATTCTCTGGGAAAGAAAGGATAGGAGATGTTCATTTCACTTTCAGAACAAAGTGTTTGCCAATCAGTTGATAGGAGTAGGTTCAAGTATAGGTTTACTTTTAACTGTTGAGTTTTATGCAGTCTAAGTAGGCTTTTGTTTCTTAATCAGTCAGGATACACTATAAAAAATGAGATCAGATGTTACCAAGATATTTATTATCTTAATGTATTATGGCATTTGGCCTGTTAGAAAAGTACTGTAATGCATTTGAACAATTACAAATGTTAATGTAAAATGTACCATTAAAAGACAGGTTCTGATATTGACTTGCAGAATTAAAACACAATTATAGTATAATACAGTACATAATAATAGCATTAGAAGGTGTGAAACACTTCTATTTTACTCTTTCCAAAAAGATCCATTCTGCAGTGGGCCTCCATAATCCCCACAACTGCATACATCGGGTGCACGCCATGGGTGTCACGTCGTGTGCGTGTGTTAAACTGGACCAGCCATACGGATATATAGTGGCTACAACAGCAAGCTAGAGTCTAGGAACCCTGCAACAAGTAACTGACCTCATGATTCCCCTCTGCTGCAGCCTCCCCTCCCAAATAAACACTGCCAAAGCCTGTTCACGTTCTAAATAATGCAAGTCAGGCGTGTGATGGAATGCTCCCACTTCCTTGAAATTATGCAATTTCAACACCATTCATGAAGCTCATTTTTCATTCAGGACAAGGCCTGCTTGACTGGCATCCTTTCCATCACCTTCAACAATCATTGCCTGAAACATTGATGTATAGTAGTAACAGTGGATGCATCTACAAAATGCAGTGCAGCAAGACTCTACTGACAGTACTTTTCAAATGCATGACTTTAATGTTTGGAAGGACAAGGGCAGCATGTTCAGGACATCAACATCTGCAAGTTCCCCACCAAGCCACTCACCATCTTAACTTGGTAATATGTCATCATTCCTTCAGTGTCGCTGAGTAAAAATAGTGAAATATTTAATTTAATAGTATTGTGGGTTCCCTACATGCAAACACTGGTTCAGGACCTTATCAAATGTCTTGCTGACGTACAGTAGCTCAGTTTCATCTTTTTCATAAAAGTTGTGGATGGATATTAAATGCTGTCCATGCCAATGACACTCAAGTCCCGAGACTGATTAAAAAAACTTCTACAGAAGGTCAGCATGGGAATTTCTTTTTCCCTGAGGGCTTCAAAGCTTTGCTATCAATGTTATGGGGAGAATCTCTGTGAAAATGAACTTCATATTATTCGAACTAATGGCTTGTCAGATCTATGAATTACTAGGTGCAATGATAAGATCCATATAAGCTTTTCTCTCAGATGTAAACAATCCAGCTGATGACTTTGAGGCTATTTCCAGGTATTTGTTAAAAAATCCAATGACCTCACAAACATGTTTGTGAGTTATAGATCCGTGCCACTGATGAAAGAACACCTGTAAACTACTCACATTAACAAGATGCTTCCTATTCAACCCACCTTCTATTCACTTCTAAATTTCCAGGTTTGAGATTTTTCTTACTGTAAGCTATTCTGCTTCATAAATTTTGACCTTCAATCACTTGATAACAGTAAAATTCCAGAATGCAAGGCACATATGCAACTCATGGAACATTGAAATAGTGTTCATTAGTTATTCTGCTCTCCTTGCTCTCAGAGTTTTTATTAATACTTAATTGCACTTAAGCACGTTTCATAAGAATTCAGTTTCGTCCTAAAGATCATGAGTAGTCAAATTATTGCAAATAAATCACATGTTTGATTAACAAACAAATAAATATTGCTATTGACTTATCAAAGGTCAATTTAGAAAAGGAAATATAGTTTCTTTCTTCTATACAAATGCATAACAGATTAAATTTGCAAACATTTATTCAATGCACACTCAACATACTCAATCTATTTTCATCTGCATCTGTAGAAGGTAGGAGTTGAGAATATTTAAAAAGGCTTCAACATTTATGGCAGAATAATAATGTTCCAGAAGAAATGTGATGTAGAAAAATACTTTGAAACAATGCATTTCAGTAAGCCTGAGCAGAGTTTTGGAATACTGTCCATTTGTCTGGATGAGTGCAGCTCCAACAACATTCAAGAAGACCTGCACCATCCAGGAAAATGCAGACGACTTGGTTACCATCTAAAAGAAAAAATGCAGAAATTCACAAGGCTCCTTAGAAAGCACCTTCCAAACCCACAACCATTCATCTACTGTACAAGGATAAAGCAGCAGGTGTGTGGGAACACCACTAACTGCAAGTTCCCATCAAAGCCATTCACCATCTGACTTGGAAATATATTACTGTTCCTTCGGTTGGGTCAAAATCCAAGAATTCCCTCCCAAGACATTGAGGGTCTCCCAGCAGCACAATGAGCTATAGTGGTTCAAGAACGCAGCTCACCACCATATTCTCCAGGCCAAATAAGTTTGAACAAAAATTACTGGCCCATTCAGTAATGCCCACATTCTATGAGAGGAGTAAAACAAACATTAAAAAATAATAACAATACTGTCTAAGTGTATAAAATTACTGGCTAATGCAAAGTTCCACTTACTGATGTTTCTCATTATCCTTTTGAGTAACAAAATATGGAGAATATTTCAGCTTACAATGAACTAACTCAGACATCATTTGGTTTCATATGTATGCTTAGTGACACCCAGCTCTACCTCACCATCACCTCTCTCAATTCCTTTATTGTCTCTATCCTGTCACATTTCTTACCTGACATTTGTGTACTAAATCATCAGAAATTAATCACAAAATTGCCTCCAATGAAATACTTGGAGTATTGCCTCATATTTCTCTCCATCTAGTTGCTGATCATCAACTAATAAGCTCACATTCCACATTCCAAAAAATCATGATCTTCCGTGGTGGTTTATTGACAGCATACTTTTAAAATCATCATAGGTAAACTTCATGTTATTTTCATATCATGTATCTACATAGAAATATTAAGAAATTTAGAAGCATCCAATTGCAAACCACAAACATTTTCTTCAAGCATTGGCTATAGATATAGATATAGGTTGATTCACATAATTTGACTTGAATGATCCACATGTCTTTCCACAGTATGGTTGTGTTCAGAGATCTTGGGCTTACACAGATTGTGAATATTTAAGGTCAGTAAATTTGGCTTGCAGCAAAGGTTAGCTCTAAGATGCAGTTTGCTTGAAAGTAGAAGTGTATGTAAAACTTGTATGATTTAAGGTTTCTGAATATTGAGTGTTGTGAAGTCCTGTGTCCCACGTGTTAGGAAAGACTAGTGAAGTTAGAGTTGTTCTCCCTTGAGCAGAAAGGCCAAGGGAAGATTTAAGAGAGTTGTTAAAGTCTAAAATTCAGAGTCAAATGATGTAACTAATTGTTATAATTTTCAAGGTTTAGTGTAGAAAAGTGGGCCGAGTGTATATAATAGTGTAATGTTGGCAGTACAGACTCAATGGGCTGGAGGGCCACTTCTGTACTGTATAATTCTGTGATTCTATGACCATTAGCTAACACATAACACACTATATATCCCAGCACATGTACAGACATTACTAAATTTCTTCTACACGAGATACAGATTGCTAAAGCTTTATCACACAGCACAATCATACAGTAAGACTGCAGTTTATAGATCCTCATCTCTTAATATACCAATGCTCACCTACATTGCATGACTGCAATATAAATATTATGGCCCTAAAACTCCATAGTGCCGTTTATGCCAGGGCTGCAATCCTGTGCGAAGTCTTGTAGCTTCCGATGCTATCCGGTGCTCACCCTAACCTTAGCTGTCGGTAGTTTAAATATCTATGGTGGGGTTTAGTAGAGCAACAGAGCATTAACTTGTTGGGAGACTGTAAATTAGGAGTGGAGCCAGCAATAACTAAAGATTGCAGGAACCAGTTATGCAGAAGCATTTGGTTTGTGAGGACGTATGTTCGTGGTAAGCTTGGGAGGTGCAGTATTAAACAGATAAGAGCATATATTGTTAAGATCAATTCTAATGGCTACTCAGTTGTCACTCAGGAGTGCACTGGAGATCAGTTGTGGTCTCATTTTGTTCCATACTGCTTTATCTCCAAGGAAGGTGGCCCAATTTCTCAGCCTTTCAATATCTCAAAGAATGTTGGCAATTGTTTCCAGATCTATTGTTTCCAAATTCCCCAAACAACTGTTTATTTTCCTGCTCCTTGGATGTTGCCTGACCTGCTGTGCTTTTTCAGCACCACTCTGATCTAAACTCTGATTTCCAGCATCTGCAGTCCTCACTTTTGCCTAGTTGATTTTAACCTTACTGCAAATCCTCTTGCAAGGATGCCTACCTTGAAGAAGTTCTCCTCCCTTCACAAGAATCTCAGTGAGTCTCTCTCTCTCTCTCTCTCATTGCAACCCCCAGGTACTTTTTGCTACCTTCTCCCCAGCACTACCACCAACCCCCATTTATCTCTCCACCCTGGAGGCTTCCTGTCTCTATTCCTGATGAAGGGCTTTTGCCTAAAACATCGATTTTCTTGCTCGTCAGATGCTGCCTGGCCTGCTGTGCTTTTCCTACAACACTCTGATATAAACCTGAAAAATATGTTCATTAGTGGTCGAGTAAGTGCCTCATGAATCTACAGCCAATGCCAATGTACAGATCCTGTGTAGTTCTTTGAAATAAGTTTGTTATATTCCCGCCTCTGGCGAATGACTGTGTGGAGTTTACACATTCTCTCCGTGTCTGCGAGGGTTTCCTTTGGGTGCTCCGGTTTCCTCCCACAGTCCAAAAATGTGCAGGTTAGGTGAATTGGCCATGTTAAGTTGCCCATAGTGTTAGGGGCGGAGGTAAACGTAGGGGAATGGGTCTGGGTGGGTTGTGCTTCAGCAAGTCTGTATGGACCTGTAGGGCTGAAGGGCCTGTTTCCACACTGTAAGTAATCTAATCTAATAAAATCTAATATTAAATTTGAGTGTATTCACCTGCACAGCCAAACAGAAGTAGCAGGACAAATTATCTTGATCTCAAATAACGATGTAGTCACTGACACAGTTGTCATGGTTCAAGACTAACCATATTAGGCCTAATATGGATATTGTGTGCAGTTTTAGTCACCATACTATCAGAAAGATTAGATTAGATTACTTACAGTGTGGAAACAGGCCCTTCAGCCCAACAAGTCCACACCGACCCGCAACCCACCCATACCCCTAACCTAAAATTTAGCATGGCCAATTCACCTGGCCCGCACATTTTTGGACTGTGGGAGGAAACCGGAGCACCCGGAGGAAACCCACGCAGAGACGGGGAGAACGTGCAAACTCCACACAGTCAGTCGCCTGAGCCGGGAATTGAACCCTGTGAGACAGCAGTGCTAACCACTGTGCCACCGTGCTGCCCAGTGGAAGGGATGTGGAAGCTTTAGAGAGAGTGCAGAGAAGGGTCACCAAAATGCTGCCTGGTCTCGAGGTCATTGGCTATGAGGAAAGGTTAAAAAGGACTAAGATGGTTTTCACAGGAAAGACAGGACCTGAGAGGAGACCTGGCAGGTATCTACAAATTATGAGAAGTATAGATAGGGTGGATAGTTAGAGGCATTTTTCCAAAGGGTTGAAGTTTCAACTACAAAGGGGCATGGGTTCAAGTTGAGAGAAGAACAGTTTAACAGAGATGTACGAGGGAGGTTTTTCACACAGAGAGTGGTAAGGATCCTGGAATGCACTGTCAGAAGAGGTGATGGAAGCAGGCACATTTGCAATATTTAAGAGTCTTCTAGATGGTTACATAAATAGGGAGGGAGTAGAAGGATATGGACTGAATAAGGGTCGAAGATTTGTTTTTTAGTATAGTTAGGGCATGATGATCAAAATTTGATTGGAGGGCCGAATGAGCTGTTCCTGTGCTATTCTTTGTTCTTTTGCTGTAGTCAATACTGTTTATGCCTCAGTAAGATTCACCTCACAGATTTATTACAGTGCAGTAAGAGGCTGTTTGGTCCGTTATGTCCATCCTGGTGTTCAGCGCAGTTTGACTTAGTGCCAATCTTGTGCCTTTCTCCCATAACCCTGCACATTATTTTTGTTTAAGTAATGCCCTCTTGAATGCTTCAATCCAACCTACCTCTCATTTCCAAGCAGCGCAATCTAGATCCCAACTATTCATTGAGTGAAAATTTGCTCCTTTTCCAAATATTTTAATTTCTTCCCTTCTTGTTCCTCTTACAAGCAGGAGCAGTTTCTCCCCAACTGTCCATAATTTTTGAAGACTTTTGAAGCTTTTTGGTTGTTGGAACTTCACTCATCCAGGCAAGTGGGGAGCATTCCATCACAGTCCTGACTTGAGCCTTGCAGATAATGGACAGGCTTTGGGAGTCAGGTGGTGAGTCATGCTTTTGTGGCTGCAGTATTTATATGGCCAGTCCAGTTTAGTTTCTGATTAATGGTAACCCTTAGGATGTTGATAGTATGGATTTCAGTGATTACAGTGCTATTGAATGTCAAGAGTGATTGTTAGATTGTTTCTCTTTGGAGATGGTCATTGTCTCATATTTGCGTGATATGTATGTTACTTGTCACTTGTTGACCCAAATATGGGTACTATATAGATCTTACTGTATTTGGGCATGGACTACTTGAGTAACTGAGGAGTTGTAAATAGTGTTGAATATTATGCAATTATCAGTAAACATCCCCACTTCTGATTTTATCATGAAGAGAAGGCCATTGATGAAACAGCTAAAGGTAGCTGGGTATTTAGGACACTACCCTAGGAATTCCTGCAGACATGTCCTGGAGCTGAGAAGACTGGTCTCAAACAACCGTGCAAATTAAGCATCTAAAAGAACTGTGTAGATGTTTTATCAGTTTTAACAGTGATAGACAGACTGGTAATGAAAATCTCAGGCAATTTGCTCTAGATTAGATTAGATTAGATTACTTACAGTGTGGAAACAGGCCCTTTGGCCCAACAAGTCCACACCGACCCGCCGAAGCGCAACCCACCCATACCCCTACATTTACCCCTTACCTAACACTACGGGCAAATTTAGCATGGCCAATTCACCTGACCCGCACATCTTTGGACTGTGGGAGGAAACCGGAGCACCCGGAGGAAACCCACGCAGACACGGGGAGAGCGTGCAAACTCCACACAGTCAGTCGCCTGAGTCGGGAATTGAACCCGGGTCTCAGGCACTGTGAGGCAGCAGTGCTAACCACTGTGCCACCCACAAAAAGTCCACACCAACCCATTCCCCTACATCTAATACTACAGGCAATTTAGCTTGGCCAATTCACCTAACTGGCACTTTTTTGGACTGTAGGAGAAAATCCACACAGACACAAAGAGAATGTGCAAACTGCACACAGTCAGTCACCTGAGGCAGGAATTGAACTTGGGTCTCTAGCACTCTGAGGCAGCAGTGCTAACCACTGTGCCACCCATCTGTTCCCCATCAACCCTGCAGGGTTTGCAGGGATTTTACAGTTTCAACATCAACTGAAATATCACCTTTGTAATTGTTAAGAGCATCATTCTACTAATAAACATCCACAAAATCTTAGGAATATTTCGTATGTTATGTAATGATTGAGCATCCATTAATTTTGGTCATGGAAATGAACTGATGGTCAATCTGCATCTGTCAGAAAAAAATAAGCTAAAACAGCAGTCCAGTGGTGGTCAAAAGATGAACCCACCTTGCTCTGACATTTGCTGATTGGCCTGCTGTGCACAGTCTGCTTTTTAAAAAAAATTAAAAGAAGTACAGAATTATAGTTTATTGTGCATTTGGAAGAATGAGCATATGCTGCAAATATTATGTCCTGTTATGCAAGACACTATCCAATTAACTTCAGATTATTTTTGATCTTGCAATATATTTTCAGTAGTTGAGATTATTCACTCCTTATATTTCAAAGCTATGTAAGGCACCTCAGAAAATTGCTTAATCCAAGAAAGCAAAATAACCAACAGAAATAACACAGCAAAATGGAAATTAACTTCTCCAAAACATTATATTGAGCAATTTCAGTTTAAGAAGAGTAAGTTGCACAGTTCTTCAAAAGTGAATATTCAGGACTAATCTCCACATTGGTCCATGCCATAATTTAGGTGAAAGGTTGTCAGAAACCACAGGCAGATGATATAAACAGCTGTTCGTGCCATTTCCCCTCCAATCTTGCAATGATTGGGAGCATCTTCATGGGAATTTTACCTCATGTGTCCTGATATTCCAATCCAATGACCATTTCAAAAGTTGTTGACTTTAGGGAGAGGCAGCAGTGCCATGACAATGCCACTACTGGGCTAGGAATCCAGAAGCTTAGGCTAATACTTTGGGGACACAGGTTTATGTCACTCATGTGGCTGGTAGAATTTAAATTCAATTAAACATTGAACGCTAGTTTTAGTAATGGTGACCACAAAATTATCATCAATTTCCATAAAAGCCTTTTTGGGATATTACTACCCTTTGGAAAAGGAAACCTGCTTTCCTTACATGGTGTGGCCTATCTGTGCCTCCCTTTCCACAGCAATCTGGTTGACTCTGATCTGCCCAAATGGTCTAGCAAGCCACACACATCAAGGGCAGTTAGAGATTGGCAATAGATGTGGCCATAGCTGTCAGGGCCACATTTCATGTAAGACTAAAGAAGATAAAGATTCTGAAACCTTTTGAAAACTTCTACATTTTATCTTATCTTTGTTGCTTCATTATGCTTCAAATTAGCTTCTTGGCTGCTTTGAAACCTCATTTCAGGTATAGCTACATCATTGTTACTCAATAGATGCAATTTTCTACTCAGTAAACGTGGGTTACTGAGTCTCACTAGCAGATGGTGCAAATGAGATAGTTTTCCTTCAGATGAAAGGAAATGATATGACAGAATAAGTGAGATTGAGGAAGCTGGAACACAGATAAAGGCAATTGGTGTCAATTATTCAGAGACATTAATGGTCAAAAAAGTTAGAATTGGACTCTAAGCTTCAACTTAGAGTTCATAAATGTGGAAGCACGCAATTTAGTCCATTGTTGTGGGTCTGTTTGCCGAGCTGGGAATTTGTGCTGCAAACATTTCGTCCCGTCTAGGTGACATCCTCAGTGTCACTGAGGATGTCACCTAGACAGGGGACGAAACGTTTGCAACACAAATTCCCAGCTCGGCGAACAGACCCAAAACAACAAGCACCCGAGCTACAAAAGTCCCAAACTTTGATTTTAGTCCATATCAACATTCTGAACAGCACCCCACCCACACTGCATTTCCCATGACAAATGCATCGAACCTGCACATCTTTAGAATATAAGAGGAAACCAGAGCACCTGGAGGAAACCGTCACAGACATGTTGAAAACATTCAAACTCTACCCAGACAGTCACCCAAGGTTGGAACCAAACCAGGTCCCTGTTGCTGTGAGGCAACAGGGTTGACCACGATGCCATAACCCTGCCCTGTTGAATCACAATTATAAAAATGCATGGACTATTGGTTTGGAGGGAGATTTTGAGCAGGATAGGAAAAAAAGAGGTGATATGGTTCCATGAAAATGCAGATGAGCCTCTGAGGTATGCTGTGATGTAACTTTAACCTCAATAGTCATGTGATAGGACTCTCCTAGAATGTCAGAATTACTGCTGCTCAAAGCAGGAGTTCTGTCGCCTAACCATCGCATAAACTTTGTTAATAGATATTGTTTAACATTAAGTTAGAAATTTGTCCTGAATTTGTATGGAGAACTGAAAAACCCAGACTAAAATAACATTGCCCCTTTGTCCAATAACAGCAAAATGACAAGGATAGTGCCAACATTGTTATGAAAAGTTAATGGTGCCAGGTATGAGGGCCTGCAGTTATGTAAAGGTGGGGAAGGTGGAACATGTATAAGAAGGACAGGTTGCACCTGACCAATATCCTGGGCAGGACGTTTGCTAGAGTTCTTCAGGAAGGTTTAAACTAGATTGGTGGGGGTTGGGAACCTGAGCTATGGATCAGATGGTGGAGTAGGTAGTGAACAGCCAGATGCAGCAGGTGGAGAGTCTGTGAGGAAGGATAGGCATTTGATAGGGCAAAGCTTCAGTCAGTGTGATGGGTTGAAGTGCATCTATTTTAATGCAAGAAGTATCAGTAATCAGAGTAGAAATCAGTACTTTGAACTATGATGTTGTGGCTATTACAGAGACTTGGATATAACAAGGGCAGGTTCAAAAGGAAGTGTGGGTGTGGGGGAAATTTGAAAGAGGTAGAGGAGTGCCATTGCTAATCAGAGATAGTATCACAGCTGCAGAAAGGGAGGTTGTCGAGGAGGGTTTGTCTGCAGAGTCAGTATGCATGGAAATCTGAAACAGGAAAGGAGCCGTCACTTTATTGGGAGTTTTCTACAGGCTCCCCAGTAGCAACAGAGACATGGAGGAGCAGATTGGCAGGCAGATTTTGGAAAGGTGTGGAAATAACAGAGTAGACGTCATGGGTGACTTTAAGTTCCCTGATATTTTTTGGAACCTCCTTAGTTCAAATAGTTTGGATAGAGCAGTTTTTGTCAGGTGTGTCCAGGAAGAGTTCCTGACGCAATATGTTGATAGGCAGCAGGCTGGAAGAACACAGCAAGTCAGCCAGCATCGGGAAGTGGAGAAATCAACTAGAGGGGAGGCCATATTGGATTTGGTGCTTGGCACAAACCATGCAAGGTGTCAGATCTCTCAGTGAGTGAGCCTTTCAGTGATAGTGATCACAAGTCCCTGACCTTTACTGTACTCATGGAGAGTGATTGTTGCAGAGAATATGGGAAAGTATTTAATTGGGGAGGGATAATTACAATGGAGGAACTGTGGAGCCTAACTTGGGAACCAATGTTCTCAGTGAAATATCCAACAGAAATGTGGAGGCTGTTTAGGAAGCACGCACTAATAGTGCTGGACAGGCTTGTCCCACTGAAACAAGGAAAGATGGTAGGTTTGAAGAACATTGAGTGACAAGGGATGTGGAACATCTAGTCAAGAGGAAGAAGGAAACTTACTTAAGGTTGAGAAAGCAAGGATCAGGTAGGGCTTTCGAGGGTTACAAGGGGGTTACAAGGAGGCAGGAAGAAACTGAAGAATGACTTAAGAGAGCTGGAAGGGGGCATGACAAAGCTTTAGCTAAGATTAATGAAAACCCTAAGGCATCCTACACTTGTGTAGGAACAAAAAGATGGCCAGAGTGAGGGTAGGACTGATCAGGGATAGTAGAATGAACTTGCACCTGGAGTCAGAGGAACAAGGAAGATCCTTTGCTGCAGTATTCACTACTGAGAGGGACATTAATATTTCTGTGGATAGCATGAAACAGACTGAAATGCTTGAACAGAATGATGTTAGGAAGGAGGATGTGCTGAAAATTTTAAAAATCATAAGGATAGATAAATCCCATGGGTCAGATGGGGTATACCCAAGGTTATTACAGGAAGTGAGGGAAGAGATTGCTGTGTCTTTGGCAATGATTTTTGTGACCTCACTGTCTACTGGAGTAGTACCAGATGACTGGGGGTGGTAAATATTACGCTCTTGTTCAAGATAGGGATTAGGGATAATCCTGGGAATTACAGACCAGTAAGTCTTATGTCAGTTGTGGCAAAGTATTGGAGAGAGTTCTGACAGACAGGATTTATGATTATTTGGAAAGCCATAGTTTGATTAGAGATAGTCAACATGGCTTTGTGAGAGACAAGTCATGCCTCACAAATGTTACTGAATTCTTTGAGGATGTAACAAAACATGTTTAAGAAGATAGAACACTGGATGTGGTGTTCATGGATTCAAGCAAGGTGTTTGATAATGTTCCCCATAGTAGCCTCATTCAGAAAATATGGAGGCATGGGATACAGGGAAATCTGGCTGTCTGGATACAGAAATGGCTGGCCCATAGAAGCAGATGGTGGTGGCAGATGGAAAGTATTCAGTGTGGAGTTCTGTGGCCAGTGGTGTTCAACAAGGATCAATTCTGTGACCTCTGCTCTTTGTGAATTTTATAAATGACTTGGATGAGGAAGTGGAAGGCTGGGTTAGTAATTTTTTTTAATTACTTACTGTGTGGAAACAGGCACTTCAGCCCAACAAGTCCACACCGACCCGCAACCCACCCATACCCCTACATTTACCCCTTACCTAACACTACGGGCAATTTAGCATGGCCAATTCATCTAACCTGCACATTTTTTGGATTGTGGGAGGAAACCGGAGCATCTGGAGGAATCCACGCAGACATGGGGAGAATGTGCAAACTCTACACAGAGAGTTCCCTGAGATGGGAATTGAACCCAGGTCTCTGGCACTATGAGGCAGCAGCACTAACCACTGAGCCACCATGCCACCCACAGTTTGTCAATGACACAAAGGTTGGTGGAGTTGTGGATAGTGTGGAGGGCTGTTGTAGAGTGCAATGGAACATTGACAGGATGCAGAACTGGGCTGGTAAGTGGCAAATAGAGCTCAACCCTGGAAAAGTATGAAATGATTCATTTTCGAAAGTCGAATTTGAATGGAGATTACAGGGTTAAAGGCCGGATTCTTAGCTGTGTAGAGGAACAGAGAGATCTTAGGGTCCATGTTCATAGATCCTGCAGAGTTGAAAGGTTGTTAAGGCAGCATATTTTGTGTTGGTTTTCATTAGCAGGGGGATTGAGTTTAAGAGCCGCGAGGTTATGCTGCAGCTCTATACAGTCCTGGTTTGACCACACATGGAATATCATGTTCAGTCCTTATCGCCTCATTATAGGAAAGATGAGGAAGCTTTAGAAGGGATGCAGAGGTGATTTACCAGATGCTGCCTGGACTGGAGGGCATGTCTTATGAAGAAAGGTTGAGGGAGCTAGGGCTTTTCTTATTGGAGCGAAGAATGATGAGCGCTGACTTGATAGAAGTGTACAAAGTGCTGAGAAGCATAAATAGAGTGGATAGCCCATGATGGAAATGTCTATCACGAGGGGACATAGCTTAAAAGTGATTGGAGGAAGGTTTAGGGGAGATGTCAGAGGCAGGCTCTTTATACAGAGAGTGGTGGGTGCATAGAATGCCCTGCCAGCAGTGGTAGTAGAGTCAGATATATTAGGGACATTGATTAGGGACAATCAATGCTTGAACAGGCACATGGAAGATAGTACAATAAAGAGTATATAGGTTAGTCTGATCTTAGAGTAGGACAAAAGGCTGCCACAACATTGAGGGCCAAACGGCATGTATTGTGTTGCACTGCTCTGTGTTGTATATTCTAAAGTGACTTCAGAAGCTTCTGTTCTTAGAACGGAGAAAGTTATGGTAGAAGCATTCAAAGTTATGAATGGTTTCCAAAGTGCAAATAAGGAGAAATTGTTTTCAATGCCAGATGCATCAGTAACCAATAGACACAGACATATAGTTGGCAAAATAATCGGAGATGATTTGAGGAATTTTTTAATGCAGTGTGTTTCTGTAATCTGAAATGAACTGTCTGAAATGATGATAGAAGAAAGTTCAATGGTAATTTTCAAAGCATAATTAAATGAATACTTGAATGGGAAAATGTGCTGTGGCTATAGTGTTGGGAAGTGGGATGAGTTATGCATCTCCACTATGAACTAGTAGTGAAGCAAAAGAAGCAATGGTGGGATTAGTTAAAGAACCTGAAGTAAAGAATCAATATGAATGTTAGAGAAGTGGAGAACTCAAAAGCACAAATCTGTTGCTCGGATTTGAACTAGTTGAATGAAGATAGGGTAGACCCTGACCAATGATCTCAAGGTGCAACTTTATTTGTTATGTATAAAAATGCAATGGTCTAAGTAGTATTATCACTTGTCTACTAAACAAAGACCCAGGTAATGTTCTAGGAACCTGGGTTTCAATCCTACCATGGCAGATGGCGAAATTTGAATTCAATAAAGCAAGTACTTAATGACCAGGAAATCTTTGCTGATTGTCAGGAAAAGTCTACCTGGGTCACTGATGTCCTATATGGAACAAAATCAGTCATCTTTACCTGGTCTGCACAATGTGTGAATCCAGCCCCACAGCAATGTGGCCGATTCTTAACTGGCCTCTGAATACTTGGAAGTGGGCAATAAATGCTGGTCCAGCCTGTGATGCCTACATCCCATGAATAAATAAATCAGAAATATATTTAGAAAAACATTCTAGGGTATCAATTATGAAGTCACTATCATAGATATTAAAGTACAGTATAGTTTTTGGAAAGGCAATCAGCAAACTGAATTCTAAACATTAAACATACCTTGAGGAGAAAGTGAGGTCTGCAGATGCTGGAGATCAGAGCTGAAAATGTGTTGCTGGAAAAGCACAGCAGGTCAGACAGCATCCAAGGAACAGGAAATTCGACGTTTCAGGCATAAGCCCTTCATCAGAAATGAGGGACAGGAAATTCGACGTTTCGGGCATAAGCCCTTCATCAGGAATGAATAGGAAATTCGACGTTACGGGCATAAGCCCTTCATCAGGAATGATGCAACAGGAAATTCGACGTTTCAGGCATAAGCCCTTCATCAGGAATGAGGCCTCATTCCTGATGAAGGGCTTATGCCTGAAATGTTGAAATTCCTGTTCCTTGGATGCTGCCTGACCTGCTGCGCTTTTCCAGCATTAAACATACCTTGCCTATGACACCATGACACCTGACACCACCTATTAGATTTTGCTGCGCTGTTATCTGTCTCCTTTCAATGATATGATTTTTTTTCTTATCCATGATTGTACAGGCTTTTCAGTAGCAGCATGTTGTATCGGACTGAAGTCCATTGTTTTCCTCAAACCTTTCTCCTTGTTATCATTTATCAATTCTTGTTTTTTTCTGTTTAATTTTCCTTCCTTGTGAGCTGTGGATTTCTTCCTTCATTGCTTTCCACAGTCTAAATTACTTCAGCACCCTGGAGAGTAATGTGGCATTGAAGGGACAGCATAGACATTTCTAACCAACCTGATTAGGATACCATTATAGACCTCTGCTGCAGTTGGAACTTGAACTTTGTGCCTCCTGACCCAGAGGTAGGGAGGATACTACTGCATACAAGAACCCTTAATGCGATAGTGTAGATGTTATCTAATCAATTTGATCAGGAATGTTACTAAACAACTCTGGAGCAGGTGGGATCTGAAATCATACCTAATAGGACAATGTATTCATGACTGAGCTCACCTGTGCCTTTACCATTAAATTTATTACTCTGACTGGGCTGAATCTTGCAGTGTCTTTCATTAAGACGTAACCTTCATCCTTCTTGGTGGAAATTGTATAAAATGAGTAACAATTTTTGTTTTATGCTTTTGGTCTATATACATTAGGACCTGGCTTGAACTTACAACATAATATTACATCCAGCAAAAGGAGGAGATGTAATTGAAGATCTCAAAGATGAACCATGCTAATATGACCTTCTCACATCAGACAGTTCTGTACATTTGTTGTTGAACACAGAAATTTAAAAAAAACTGGAAAATTATTACAAATATTATCCTCATGTGAGTCCTAAATAACCTGTACTGTATCAAGAGGACTGGATACAATAGATAAAGTTGGAGGATGTACAAGTTAATCATTGTTGGATTTGAAATGATCCTTGGGGGCCTAGGTGGAGGTGAGGAGGGAGGTATGGGCATTGGTTTTGCAACTTTTACAACAGCAGAGGAAGGTGCCAGAAGTGGAGACAGATTAGTGAGGTGTGTGAACCTAACGAGGGAGTTGCAGAGGGAAGTGTCCTGAAGGAATGCAGATAGAGGTGGGGAGGGAAATATATTTTTGGTGGTAGGGTCTGACTGTAGATGATGAAGCTGGCAGAGGATGATGTGCTGGATTTGGAAATTATTGGGGTGGAATGTGAGGATTGGGGGATTCTATTTTTGTTGGGTTTGGGGAATTGGGGGTTCAAGGGCAGAAGGGAAATGGAGGAGGTGCAATTGAGGGCACCATCCTTCACTGGGGAGTGAAAATTATGGTACTTGAAGTAGGCAGACATCTGGAATTTCCTGGAGTTGAATAGCTCATCCTGAGAGCAGGTAAGACAGAGGTGGAAGAATTGAGAGTATCAGATCGTGTTTTTACAGGAAGGGGGAGGGGTGGAAAGAGGTGTAGTCAAGGTAGCTTGGAGTCATCACATCCCAGATTCAACCCTCTGACTCAGATCTGCCCTCTTGACCTGACCTATCTGTCCACCCCCCTTCTCACCTATCTGCTCCACCCTTTCCACCAACCTATCGCTATCGCCTTCTACCTTTCCCCACCTATCGGTTACCTTTCCCCTAGTTCCAAATCCTTCCCTTCCTCCAATTATCTCTTAACTCCTTCCCCCTCCCTAGTTCTGAAGTAGGGTCCTTCCTGAAATGTTGACCCTCTGCCCCTCGGATGCTGCCTGACCTGCTATGTTTTTTTCCAGTGACACTCTTTATCAACTTGGAACAGTCTCCAGGTCTCAGTTTACTGTCCCAAGAGAGCTGTAGTTCCAAGACAGCCCTGCAAGGTACAGGTTACCCTGCAGGTAACCAATTCTAACCGGCTTCCTAACTTATGAACTCTACAGTACCACAAACAGGCAGCCATTTACCACAGTTAAACACTGGAAGATGCCAAGTTTGAGCCTCAAGTTAAGTTAAATGCTAAAGTTGACAAGATTTTAGAACAAAATCAATCCTTAAAAGTTCCCTCACTCAACAAATTCCTTAAGATCTGCAATTGCTCTGAAAAAACAGTGCTCAGTCAAGCTGTGCTTCCAGCTACTCATGCCTTGAGAGGGGACAGTATGGGAGCATTTGACAAGGCAAGGTATGAACAGTCAAAATTATGCCAACTTGAAAGTAAATGATTTGTGGGTCCCTGATAATTTGAAATCCAAAATGAAGCAATTTGGTACATTTTAACTTTCTAGCTTCCTATCTATGAGAATACATCAAAATGATTGGCTGCTTAACATATTGAATGACATCAATGTTGCTAAATGCCTACAGATTCTCTTGACTGTGACCATTTCGAACTGACTTCAGGAAAGTGGGAAGTCACACCACAGTGCAACTTATGGGAAACTTTCTTCAAAAGTTGTAGCAAACAGTATTTTGTGACATGGTGAAATAGAATTACCACCAGATGGCAAAGTTGAGTTACAGTAATAATATGTAGCATTGCAAGAAATTAAACTGTGCAGATTACAAAACCTATCATTTTAAATTTAATCACAGAAATTTAGTTAGCTCTATGAGGCCTATGGATTGTTGTTCTGTGAGTAATATATGCTTAAATTATCTTGATCTATCATAATTTTAATAATCGGAACATTAATTCTTCCATTGACTTATGAATGAACTAAGGTGGCTTTCATTGCAGTCCAAAGTTTGTTTTTTGCTCGGGTGTCTTTAAACATTGTTCTTTTCTGCTGGGGATTAATTGTTGCATTGTTAGCATCGAGGTAAATCTACAAAAATTGTCATTAGATGTCATTAATTGTCATTGCTCTCATTTGCATTAACACCAAATTAAGGACCATTTTGTGCCGTGGAACTGCTCATATTGTTATTTAAGTTATTCAGACTCAATTTCACATAATGACTTCATTGGGAATTTTCATTAAATGCTTTCATTGACCCATTTCATGACTGACAGAAATAGATATTGCTCCAAATTTATGTTGTTCAACATTCAGTAACTGAATGGAATGCACCACATCGTTGTCATCTATGATTTGAACTCCACAGGCTTTGGCGGAACATTGAGTACTTCAATTGCAAAGTGATATATTCTCAACACTGGAATGCACCCTTCCTGTTCTGTCCTGTCTGAAGTGTCAGTGATGGGCCAGAAAAGTTTAGCAATGATAATTGTCCTGGTATCTCAGGCAGAGCAGGACAGCTCCAAATTGTCTTGACAAGACGACACCAAAGTTTTTGCTGCCCTTACCTCCTCCTTGCCTTCTCCAGCAAGGATCAGCTGGACACCTGTCAGTTTCTAACTGGTTGGAATCTCCCCCCACCCTAATATAGTTAGAGTGATGCTGAGCACAGTGACAAAGTAGGGTCAACATTATATAATCAGATTGCCAAAAAGGAGAAATGTTCTTCCAATTTTCATCTCAACCTGTAAGTAGTAACTTCAGAACAATGACTATCTTATTCACATGCATTTATATTTCATTAAAGACTCAATTCACCTTATTTATCCATCATTTCCAATTTCCTCTCTTCCATTGAGAAACTAGACAGTGCAAATTCCCAACATGTAAATCAGAGCAGATATCAGTCTGCACCAGCTCACTGCTTGTCATTGAATTGTTTCTTCAGTATGACATCCTTGCACCTTTCATGGCCACCATCCCCTTCAATGTTTTGTCTAGCAAGTCATCAGCAGCAAAACACCAGCCTCATTGCATCATCACACTGCTCTCAGACAACCCAGATACCTAAATCAGGCCTTTAACACTTCACTTTGGAGCTCAGGAACACTCACAAATTGTATATTTCCGCCAGGTCACCTTACAGCAGGGACATTGCATAATTCATGCATCTACACAATATGCTTTTTCTCTGACACAAACACATGCAACTTATCTTTCTTTGCTTCATATTGTAGAACATATGAGCAGGAATAGGCAATTCAAATCCTTGAATCTACTCCGCCATTTAATATCATCATGGCTGATCTGATCTTTGCCTCAACTTCACTCTCTTGCCTTTCTCCTTAACCCGTTGACTTATTATTATCTAAAGATCTACCTTGGTCTTCAGTAAATTCCATGTGCAGGTGACCACCACACTCTGGGATGGTAAATACTGGAGATTCATGACCCTGTGAGATGTAATTCCTTCTCATCTCTATTTTAAATCTGCCAAATATTATCCCTACACTATGACTTAAAAGTTAAAACTTGGAACTCACAGATTTTAGCACTAAGTTACGGGTGTCAGGTCTGTGGCTTGCATTGCACTTCAGCTCAGAGGGACACGCAGACTGTCTGTCAAGGTAGGATGCACTGGACAATAAAGGAGTGGACCTGTCACTACATCAATGGTGTGTCCAGCATTTTTTGTGAAGATATGAAATTCATTAGTGGGGTGAAGATGGTTTGCAGTTAGCCAGTACCATCATGGTTAGCCAAGAGTCTTATTTGATTCCAGTTCAGGATTGGTCAATCAGGCATTTGGTCCTCTCAGAGTCTGGGTCCATGTCAAAACAGTCTGGGCATTGGATCACAATCAGTCTTGCAGGTCAAGTTCAGTCAGATATGAGTTTGCAGGTAGGTCAGTGGAAACATCAGTCCAGGATTGAGCCAATTTTTGTCTGAAATGAGTCAAAGGGAGGAATTGACTATGATGGAAGTGGATGAAAGTGCAGTCAGTGGTGCTACAGGAGCAGGAGGGGTAGTGTTATGTCCTCAGTGAGTGAGAAGGAAGCACAGTGGACAAGAAGATTAAAAGTTTGGAATGAAGTGGATGAGAGCCGTTGAGTGAACGTGATGTAATAGCGAGAGTTGTAGCCCTTGAGCCTTGGTGAGATGCATGTGCTGTGGTAGAGTTAAAATCAGTGATGTCCTTAGGGGATTGAATAGCAAAGAGAAGATGGAGTTTCTAACCATGTGGAGCAGAGGAGACCATTGACCTTCCTGCGTTGCTGGATGTCCCACTTCACTCAGGATTACTGATCCAGCTGCAATCTTTGAATTAGACTGGCTGTGTCTGGTGGAGTTGCTTCCTTTGGTAGTTAGGCTAATGCATCACTGTTCTATCCTCCAACACCCCACCCTCTGGCATCTCTAGGTCCCTATTGAAGTGACAGGATGCTAATGTCCCTTGCTGAGCCATTTGCTCAATTCTAACAGGCCGGACAAAAGCATGAAGTGCAGTTCCTGACTTGCAGCATCTGAACATCTGGGATTTACAAATAGCCTCAATGGTGTAACCGTAAAAAGTTGGGTTACTTCCACCTCTCCTGCAGTTCAATTCCACAAACTGAGCACTGTAAAAGTTGCCGGCATTCTGGTAAATCTGACTAATCAGTTAATTTTCCTATCCTAATACAATACCCTTCCCCGTTAGATTAGTGCTACTTTTTATCTCACTGATAAATTCCACAGAATGGCTTCTTAACCTTGATAGTGACTCAATAAAATGCGGAGCGCTGGAAAAAGCACAGTGCGTCAGGCAGCATCAGAAGAGCCGGAGAGTTTTCATTTTGAGCAGGACCTTTCATCAGGAGGGGGCGTAGGAGGCAAAAATGTTGGTGTTGGGGTTGGGAAACTATAAGGCTGGAGGCTGTGGATGGGAGATCTCCTGAGGCGATGAGGTTGTCAATGGTCTTGGAGATGTTGGTTTGCTAATGAGAGGTGGGGTTGTAATGAAGGGAGTGGTAGGAAGGTGTGTCAATGAGTTGGCCAAGTGAGGTAGAGAGTGCCAAACTACCACCACAGCTCCCTTGTCAGTTGGTTTAATGGTGAAGTTGGTGTTGGAGCAGAGGGCTGTACTTTGCGAGGCGGAGAGGTGCTTCTACCGCTGTCAAACCTATTAAACCAGTTTAAATTTCATTTTGTTGTGCTGTTTTATGACAATTCAGAACTTGATGAACAAAGATTCTCACAATGTAACAGAAATACTCAATTAACTGCAAAAGACTTGGGGACACAGGAATGGTAAGTCATTTAGCCATTCAACCTTGCTCCATCTTTTAATGAGTTCATGACTGATTTTCTACCTTAGTGTCATTTTCCTGCAATATCCACTATGGATGTGATATGCAAGGATGCTGGAGGGATTAAGGTGGAAGTTGCATTCCTACAATCTGTAATTTTTTAATTGCCCTTCACTATCAGAGTAGGCCCAGTGGGCTGGAGAATTGAAAATGCTGTACTCTGTTTAAAAATGGTGTAAGGATATGTCCAGAAACCACAGGCCGGTTAGTTTAATGTCAGCATTTGGAAAGATTTTGGAAAAGATAAATGATACAGGGCAGCATGGTGGCTTGGTGGTTAGCACTGCTGCCTTACAACACCAATGACTGGGTTCGATTCCACACTCACTTGACTGTGTTTGCACATTCTCCTTGTGTCTGTGTGGGTTTCCTGTGGATGTTCCAGTTTCTTCCCATAGTTCAAAGGTATGCACATTATGAGGATCAGCCATGGGAAATGCAGGCTTACAGGGATAAGGTAAGGGGGTAGGTCTGGGTGGGATGCTTTGTAGATGGTCAGTATAAACTCTAAATGGCCTGCTTCCATACTGTAGGAGTTCAATGATCCAACACTAAAGTTAATGTAACTGGATTGATTTCATTCTGAAGATTAAGATGACTGTACCGAAGTCATCCTTAGTGTGAATCTCACTAGACTGGAATCATTCTGAGGGAGAATTATGACTTGACCAGAATCATTCATTCAGAGTGAGAATCTGACTCGAGCGAAACCATAGTGCTGGTGAGATAAGGAATTGGCATATTGGCTAGTTTAATATGGCTGGGGGAGCACTGTGGGAGGGAGGGCTTTAAATTTCAAAATGACTGGGACCATTTCTGAGGAAGGTGGGACTCGTTCAAGAGGGACAGTCATCATCGAAGCAGCGATGGGACCAATATTCTTCTGGGTAGTTTTACTAGCACTGTTGCATGGACTTTAAATTAGTTTGGCAGCAGAACGGGAACCCAAGGAGAGTCTGTAAGTTAGCAAGAGTGGGTGAGGGCTGAAGGGAAATGAAAATCAAGGTAGTAAATAAAAAGCAAGAAGTAGCTAAGGAGTGTAATGCTGAGATGTGTAGAAATCGGGTAGTGATAGAAATGTGAGAATGTTTAACAACAAAGTTATTCTGGTGGAGATGTTAGGATTCAAAAAGAAGGTATAAAATCTATCAGACATTTCCGCATAACATGTAAAAATGGAAGAGTAAAGTGCATATTGATACTTTACAATGAGTATGTATGAATGGAACATTTTCTGGTTGGCAAGATGTAACAAGTGGGAGTAAGTGATCACTGCTGATGCTAGAGATCAGAGTCAAAGAGTGTTGTGCTGGAAAAGCAAAGGCAGTCAGAAGCATCTCAGGAGCAGGAGAATCGATGTTTTGAGCATAAACTCCTCTTCCAGCACCACACTCTTTGACGAAGATGTAACAAGTGTGATTAATCCACAGGAATTAATGCTGGGGCCTTGGCCATTTACAATCTATATCACTGACTTCGATAAAGGGACTGAATATGTGAATGTTAAATTGCCAGACACCAGAGCTGTTATGAGGGTAAATTATGGAGAGGATGTAAAACATCCGCAACTGCATGTAGGCAGGCTAAGTGTATACGCAAAACTTCGATGATTGGAGGATAATGACAATTTGTCCGCTTTGGCAGAAAGAATAGAAAATAAAACTGTGTTTTATTTAAATGGAGAGAGATTGGAGAGATTTCAGGTGCAAAAAAAGACATAAGGTTTGTGTGACAGTACAACAAATGATTAGGAAGGCAAATGGAATGTTGTCATTTATTGCAAGAGGTATGGAATATCCAAAACGGATGTTTTGCTATAATTCTACAGAGAGTTAGTGAGACCATAACTGGAATACTGTGTACAGTTTTGGCCCCTAAATTTAATTCTGTTAGAGATAATTATATTAGAAGCAGCTCAAAGATTGAGCTCTGCTGGGATTCCTGGGACTAGGAGTTCATCCTACATGTGAGTCATGTAGACCTAGAAGACCAAGAGCTGTGCTTATTTGAGTTATTTGAGTACCTGAAAGACTTTGCCAGATTGGGTGCTGAAAGGATATTTGTGGAAGAGACTAGAACCAGACATACAGTTTAAGATTGAGAGGACTTCCATGTAAGATAAAGAAGAGGAAAACATTTCTCTCGGGGATTGAGAGTCTATAGAGTCTTACTTTTAAACTAAGAAGATTCTATATTGAATCAAAAGGTTACCAGGCTAAATGGGCAGTAGAGTTGAGGTCACAGTCAGATCAGCCTTGACCTTATTGAACAGCAAAGCTGAATGGACTATTCCTCTTCCTAATTTGTACTTATCTTCTCGAATGTGGGAGGAATTGAACTTGCAGGGGAGCATTTTTCAGGTTGTAAATAAAGAGAGGCTGAAGATTGGAATCTTTCACTTATATACCAGGGGAGAGGAGTCAGACCTGCAGGGGGAATATTTTTCAATGTTGTGAATAAAAAGAGGTTGAAACTCGGGGCCTTTCATTTAGGTTCTAGGGAGAGAAGAGTCAGACCTGAATAACTTAACCTGAGCTGTTCAACTGAATTTAAAAAAAAATTGGAATGATGTCATAGTTAAGTTGTGAGTTCATTGGTAACAAACAGAGAATGCTGGAAAAACTCAGCTGGTCTGGCAGTATTTGTGCAGACAGAAACACAGCTGACATTTAATGCTGAGTATGGACTCTTTTGTTTTGGAACTTGGCATCAGCACAGTTCTGAAGAAAATTCGTACTGGACTAAAAATATTAATTGTTCCTCTCTTCACATGTACTTTCAGACCAGCATTCTGTCCTTTTTTTTTCAGCTTTCCAGCATCTGCAGTATTTTGCTTTTATGAGAGTTGATTGGTTTTGAATCACTGCTGCTACAATGTTTCAACTCAAAGAATTTAGAGAAACTGATGTCTAAACAAGCACAATGAAAGTAAGAATTTATATGCACTGGAGATGTAGCTGATGTGTCATTAGGGCAAAGAGTTTCTACTTTCTATGAATCGACAGTATAGGTATCTATTAAACAGAGCAAGAAACTTAAATAAGAGGAACAGCACAGGAACAGACCGTTTTGGACAAACCAGTACATGCTGAATATAATTCCAAACTAAACTAGTCCTACCTGCCTGCTCCTGGCCCATATCCCTCCAACATTTCCCATTCATGTACTTATCCAAATTTCTTTTAAATTTTGTAATTGTACACACATCCACCACTTGCTCAGGAAGTTCATTCCTCTGTGAAAATAATTATCCCTCATGTCTTACTTAAATCTTTCTCTTCTCACTTAAAAATATGCCTCTTAGTCTTGAAATCCACCATCTTAAGGAAAAGACAATTACCATTAAGTATTTCTATACTTGTCATTATTTTATAAACTTCTTAAAAGTTGCCTCTCAACCTCTTACGCTTCAGTGAAACAAGTCCCAGCCTATCCAGCCTTTGTTTACAACTCAAACCTTCCAAAGATGTGCGGGTCAGGTGAATTGGCCATGCTAAATTGCCCGTAGTGTTAGGTAAGGGGTATATGTAGGGGTATGGGTGGGTTGCGCTTCGGCGGGTCGGTGTGGGCTTGTTGGGCCGAAGGGCCTGTTTCCACACTGTAAGTAATCTAATCTAATCATACCCAGCAACATCCTGGTAAATTTCTTTCAAACCTTCTCCAGCTTAATAATATCCTTCCTATAACTGGGTGACCAGAACTGGGCACAGTATTCCAGATGAGGCCTTACCAATTGGCACAAACGTTTGGTGAAAAGTAATTTAATTTAAGATATTGCAGGAAGTTCAGTTCTGTGTGTTGCACAATCTGAACTTTATGGCAAATATTAGACACCCTTCACAGTATGGATGACCAGTTCCACAGGAAGAACCATTAGTTTGACCAGCTTGATCACTGGGTTTGGAGCTGAACCATTGGCTGAAGGCATCAGAAAATATCCAAACAGATCGAGATCAAGATTGCCCATAGCAAAAGACAAATGGAATGTTAATGATGTTAGAAGAATTAATAAAAACCATAAAACTATAAGACATAGGAGTGGAAGTAAGGCCATTTGGCCCATCGAGACCACTCTGCCATTTAATCATGGCTGATGGGCATTTCAACTCCATTTACCCATACTCTCACCATAGCCCTTAATTCCTTGCGCGATCAAGAATTTATCAATCTCTGCCTTGAAGACATTTAATGTCCCGGCCTCCACTACACTCCATGGCAATGAATTCCACAGGCCTACCTGGCTGAAGAAATGTCTCCTCATTTCCACTCTAACTTGACCCCCTCTAATTCTCAGGCTATGCCCACGGGTCCTGGTCTCCCCCACTAATTGAAACAAATTCCCAGCATCCACCCTTTCTAAGCCATGCAATAAAGCAATAAAGATTTAAGGTCAGGTTGAAGGGTATTTAAGGAAGAATGTTTTCACCTGAATGACGGTATGCATCTGGAACTCATTGCTTGAAAGGGTGTTAGAAGTGGGAGCCATTCACAATGTTCAAGAAGTAGGTGGATGAACATTTGAAATGCCATAGCACACACAGCTATAAACTGAGTGCTGGAAATTGGAATTAACGTATGCTTGATGAATGGTGCGGGCACAATGGGCAACTCCATTTATTAAAAGTAAACAATAATGAAATGTTTCTAGACCTGGCACTTTCTCTTCCTCAAAAAGTGTCAATTTCATTCTTATAGCACTTTTATGAAAAGTCCTGCATTAAGACTGGGAGGGAACATCTATGTCTGGTGATTGATGCGTGGTGTTCATTCATCTGTTGTCATAGCACCTACTTGGTCTTGCCAATGTACCATGCTTCGGGGCATCCTTGCCTGCAGCATATACCCTTGCTCACACCCTCTCACAGGCATTTACTCCATCACACTCACACACACTCTATCAAACAAAAACACGCGCGTACATTTGCATTTG
This sequence comes from Hemiscyllium ocellatum, assembly GCF_020745735.1. Taxonomy (NCBI): domain Eukaryota; kingdom Metazoa; phylum Chordata; class Chondrichthyes; order Orectolobiformes; family Hemiscylliidae; genus Hemiscyllium; species Hemiscyllium ocellatum. The sequence goes on from NC_083404.1 coordinate 69,086,963, forward strand.
CAGAATTGTATTTGCAGATACATTCTATTTTGTTCAAAAAGCATGTTATATGTAGGCAGTTAATATTATTTATAATCCATGTGACATTTTATAAATTCCTACTTCGGAAATAGAACTAGTCTGTCTCAAGATTGGAATTGATATAGACTCTAATGCATTGACTGAGCTGATATGTCGCCTTTCTTAAGTTATCTCGAGAATGTCACTTGAAAGAAGTTCGGGAATTTACATATTGATGAATCAAAACCTGCAACCATTCTAAAAGCTGAAAGACATAACAGCAATCTAGATTTGTTCTATATATTGCATCAGTGTATAACACTGTCATCTTTTGTCATAAATCCTACCCCTCTACCTACCTGACAAAGGAACAGTGCTCCGAAAGCCTGTACTTTCACATAAACCTGTTGGACTTTAACCTGGTATCACGTGATTTTTAACTTAGAAATATTCGAAGACTTTGTTTCCACTTGCTTTCAGGAAAAGAGTCCCAAAGACTCAGTTTTCTGAGAGACAAAAAGGAAATGCTTACTATCTGTTTTAAACGTGTGACCTATGATTTTTAAATGCTGACTCATATTCTCTCTACACCTGCCCTATCAAGATCATCAGAATTTTATGTTTCAATAAAATCATCTCTTACTCTTCTACACTCGAGCAGTTACAAGCCCAGCCTGTCCAACCTTTCCTCAAAATAGAAGTCATCCAGTGTAGATATTAGTCGAATAAAACACCTTTGAAGTGCTCTCCTCTACATTTACACTTTTACTTGCATAAGGTGACCAATAGAAATGCACAGTAATCCAGATGTGATCTCAGTTTACTGAAGCATAACCTCCCTACTTTTGTATACATTTCCCCTCATATTCAATTAACTGTCCTAATTAATTGCTATGTCTGCATACCAATCTTTTGTGATTCATGCACAGACACCAAGATTTCTGCAGATCATAGAGTTCCATAATGCCTCACCACTTAGATTATATGTTCATTCTTCCTGCCAAAATGGACAATTTCACATTTTCCCACATGATACTCCATTTGTCACATTTTCGTCCACTGATTTAATAATTTCCTTATGTCCTCTTCACATTCCTACTTATGATGGTATCATCAGAAAATTTGGCAACCATAACTTTGGAACCTTCATTGAAGTCATTCATTTAATTACAAACAGTTGAAGTCCCAGCACTGATCTTTGTGGCACATCACTTGTTATATCTTATCAGCCTGAAAAACAGCCATTTAGATTAGATTTAGATTTATTGTCGCATATACATAAAAGTACAGTGAAAACCTTTTTTTGTGTTAAACGCAAAGTGTCGCCACGCTCTGATGGCAATCTGAAAATACTGAGTATAATGCAAGGTTTTACTGCAAATGATTGTACTACTGCAATAGAGTTAATCTTTTTCTCTTCTTCATGTCCCTCCTCTACTGTTCCTCTGGATATTGCTTGACAATGGCTAGGGTCTCAGTAACATGCTCTGGGGTCTTGGTTATGGGCTTACCTCCGCCGCTGCCGCTGCTGCTGCAACTGCCACATCCAAGTTGGATCTGGCCATAGGCCTGTTCTCATAATCACCTGTTCCCCATTCAAAATTCCTCTAGACACTGCCACTGATCATTGGTTGCTGGGGTCCTGGCTCTGGGCTTCTCCACTGCTAATGCTGCAGCTTATGTTACTACTATGCTTGAGCCACAGCCGACCATGAGCTTGGGGCTACACGGAGCCTGGTTTCAACATGCCCAAACTGGAGCATGGGGCCAAGAGTTGCTGAACCCACTGAAAATCCTGAGGAAAGACAATTAAGCCAATACAATACTGAGAGATGTGTGAGACAGTGTGGATGCAGCTGGCTCCACTGCATGTTGCCTTTTCCAGGGTGCTGAAGAGTGGCTGAGCCTGGGCTCATATGCCGAATGCTGCTGACTCCACCATCACACCCATCTTGAAATATGCATATCCTCTGCTTGCTGTTAGCTAGCCAACCTTCTATCCATGCCAATGTGGTGCCTCCTATATCACAAGCTTTTATTTTCCTCAATAACCTTTGTTGTGACACCTTACCAAATGAACAAAGGCTCTGGGATGAATATTCCTTCCTGCACTGATTAAAATACTAAGAATTTACTTGCTCATCACCAAGTGCCTTTGAATTTAATGAAGTTGAAAGTCACACAACAACAGGTTATAGTCCAACAGATTTATTTGAAGTCTCAAGCATTCAGGGTTCTGGTCCTTCAACAAGTCAAGTCTTCACTTGACAAAGGAGCAGCACTCTGAAAACTTACGATTTTAAAAAATTCTGTTACACTATAAGCTGGTGTCATGTGACTTCTGGCTTTGATCAGCCCAGCCCAACACCTGATTTCCACATTTGAATTTGACATGTAACTTGTTCCCAATTTCTTTTGTTAAATCAATGTCAACCAATATGCTACAAGCTATCAAAAAGGTTTCTACTGCAGCCTCACCTTTGCAAGGTTTAAAATGAAACCTTTATGTTTAACTTGTTTTGAATATATATTTGCTGATCAGTTGCTGTGCTACTGATCCCCTGCTGGTGGCACTCTTGATCTGTTGAAAAATAATATTTTGTGGCCAACAACATTATGTGCAACGCAGGGAAATCCTCTTTGATACAAGGGGTTATAACTGAAACCGCTGGTTTGCAGTTTTTGTGGAAAATATCAATGTGCACAAGGATTACAAAATCTAAAACAATACTGTAATCACAGATATTCATAATTAAAATGTGTAGTCAAAATTAAATTTATATTATTCTGTTTTTGTATATTAGTCTCCCTAGTGATGATGTTTTATTACATGTAACTGCATACAGAGAGGAGTTGTGCCGATTTGAGTATTTTCAATACCTAGCTCTTAACTATATTCTATATTGCAGTTATTATTCAAAACCAATGGAATTAATGTATAAGTATAAATTTTACCTTGCCACTTTCAAGGTTGTATGTTATAAAAAATACATGAAAGGGAAATAGCAGAGTATTAGTTATATACATATTTATTTATTGATGCAATGTGTCATTTTTAAAGACAATGGCCCTTCCTCACTTGAGAACAGCTTGCTTCAAAATCCCACTCTGAACAGATTCTATTTCATCTCAGTTAGATGATGTTGCATTGTATACTAAATATGAATAGCTCCATTGGCTATGCCATCATTCATTGTTCTCTGTAGTTACAAGGGACAACAGCTTATAAGGCCTGTTAGCACATTGACCTTGGCCAAATATAACGTCTAATTTTCCAAACCCAGCACTTGATCCTTCACCGTATTATTTCAAGTCTGATTATCTATTTGAACGCAATACTCTTGCTTCTTCCCATATCCCTTGATGCCTTTAAAACCTAAAAAAAAACTTTTTTTGAACATATTTAGAGACTATATTCCTAACATAACTCCCAACCTAAAAGCACTGTAGGTATACCCATATTCCAAGGACACCAGCAGTTCAAATAGGCAGCTCACCACTATGTACTTCAGAACAATTGGAGATGAGCAATAAGTATTGACCTAGCCATTTATGCCAACATTTCATGAACATGTGTTGTTGTTGATCATTCCTTTGTCAGTCATCTTCAATCTGTGTCTTTTCGATTCTGATCCTCCTGCCAGAGGAAGTAATTTCTCCTTATTTACTCTGTAAAGCTCCTACAATTTTGAGCAACTCAATTAAATCTCTCCCAAACCTTTTCTTCTGTAAAAGATGGCATATTTTCCTGAGTCTCTTCAGATATTCTGGGATCATAATGCTAAATTTCCTCTGCAGCTTCGCTCAGGCACTTGCGCACACAATTCTGTAAGCACTGGTGATTCTCAGCCATGAATCTAAATTAATGCTCCTTCAAAACTAATATCTGTTCCTCAGATATCTGCCATTCCTCAATAGTGTTTGGTATCATATCTCTGAGCTCATTCATCTAATGTGGCAGTCAGTAAGATGAAAGGAACTCAGCAATCAGACAGGCGACAGAAGTACCACATGCAACTGCCCCGGAATTCCCATGCATTAACAGTGAATTGCAAAAAGGGAGTTTCTGTATGATATTCCTACCTTGTATGGAAATGTTGCACATTGATGAGTGCAAAAAACATGAAAACCATAATATTTGCATTGAAGAATTGCAGATAATGCAGCTGACTGGAAGCTAGGACCCATTGGTTAAGCACAGCAGATTGTTTAAACTGCTGGCATAGATGTCTTATTTGCTCCCACCTACCAATGTAGAATGTAAAGACAATGGACAAACGTTACCTTTGGTGGTAAACTGCTATGCAGACTTTGAGGGATTATTGTCAAGCCCGAGCTGCAGGCAAATCAGGTTTCCAGATGAGATCCATCACAGGATGCTATGTGAGGCAAGGGAAGAGTTTGCAAGCATCCTGACATTAGTTTCCAAATTCCCTCTGGCTACAAGGTGCTAAAGCAGTACCACCAATGCAGCACGCACAAGATCTGTAAATCTGCTGGGAGGATTGATGCACCAACACCAGCGTTCTTAATCGGCTATGATGGGCTGGGCACCTCGTCTGCATGGCAACATGAGACTTCCTAAGCAGGTGCTTTACTCCCAGGTCCATAATAGCAAGCGAGCCCCAGGTTGGAAATGCTTAAGGGGTATCCTCAAGGCCTCACTGGTGAAGTGCAGCATCTCCAATGACACCTGGGAATCACTGGCCCAAGACTGTCCAAAGTGGAGGAGGAGCATTTGGGAAGGTGTCAAGTATTTCAAGACTTGCTGTTGGGAAAAAGTGGAAGCTAAGGTAAAACAGTGAAAGGAGCACGTTGACACACCAACAGCCCACTCCTCCCTTCTCATGACCATCTTCTGCCCCAAGTATGGCAGAGTCTGCAGAAGCCACATTGGACTGTATGGACTCACCGTTAGTGTGAAACAGAGTCATCCTGGCTTGCAAGAGACTGCCAATAATGATGATAATGGTGGAGGACAGTTAATGCAATACCATCATTCAAGAAGGGCTGTGGGGATAAACCAAGAAACTACAAACCAGTGAGTCTAACATCTGTGGTTGGCAAACTACAGGAATAAGATTCTGAGGTATGGAATTGATCTCAACTTGGAGAGGTAAAAATTGATCTAGGATAATTAGTATGGTTTTGTCAGGGGGAGATCATGTCTAACAAATCTGATTGAATTTTTTTCAGGAGGTGTCTCAATGTCTAGCTGAGGCTAATGCAGTGAATATAGTCTATATAGACATGGAAAGTGTGAGGTGATGGATTTTGATAGAACTTACAAGGCAAGAGAGTACATGCTGAATGGCAGGAACCTAGGAAGTACAGATTTTTAGAGGGGCCTTGCTTTGCATGTCCTCAGATCCTTAAAGGCATTAGGACAGGAAGTTAAACTGGTTAAGAAGGCATAAGGAATACTGAGCTTAATTATTCAGGGTATTGAATCCAACAGCAAGGAGTTTATGATGGAGTGGTATATCACATTTCTTAGGTCACAACTGGAGTTCTAGTTGCCACACTAAAGAAAGGATGTGATAACACGAGAAAGGATGAAGAAGGGATTCACCAGTCTGTTTCCTGGGCTGGAGTAATTCAGCCATGGAAAGACATTAGAACAGCTGGGGGGAGTTGTGTCTAGAGTACAGCAGGCTGAGGTTGTAGTGGGGAGAATTGTGGGAGCTGGCGGGAGTCATTGAGTCATTAAGGTTTCCATCATGGAAATAGGTCCTTTGGCCCAATTTGTCCATGCCACCCAGTTTCATAACTAACTTAATCTCATTTACTTGTCCATATCCCTCCATACTTATCCTATCCATATACCCACCCAAATGTTTCTTAAATGACAAAATGAAGATCATCAGACTATGCATTGTCCCTCCAAATGAGTGGTAGGATGTGAAGGAGGATATGATCAGGATATACAAAGTATAGGGTACAAAGGGTAGACAGGGAAAACGTTTCCCCTTAGCAGAGGGGGTCAAGATCAATGGACCACAACTTTAATTTGAGGTCTATAGAGTACTGAGAAAAATAAATCACCCAGTGTGGGAATCAGGAACTCACTGCTTGACAGGGTGCTAGAAGTGAGAATCCTCAAGACATTTCATAAATATTTAGATGAACACTTGAAATGTCATAGCATACAAAGTTAAGTGTTAGAAAGCAAAATTAGAATAGAGGGATGCTAGATGACTGGCATGGTCATAAGAGCTAAAGGACCTCTTTCTGTGTTGTAAATACTCTGTGCTTTTCTGAGACCTGGTATCATTTACACGAATAGAGGCATTTAAAACAATTCACTTTCAGTTAAGGCTTGACCTATTGATCTTTCCCTGCAATTAGCTGTTCCCACTTGAATGCTCCATCACGTCCAAAGGGCATGCACTCTGTGAAGCTAGGCAAAGACAAGTGTCTTTACAGAAAATGGCATAGCCTGTGTCAGTAATTGTCAGTGTTACAAGAACATGTGGCCAAACGTGGCCATGCCTGCTTTCAGAAATTACCACTGAAGGAATGGCAGACCATTGTGAGTGGCTGCTTTTGAAGATTTCCCATGCAATGTTATTTGAATCTCCGTAAATAGGAACTGATGCAATTAATTTTAATAGTGTCAGTTTCATAATATTTGTTGTGATAATTAAATTCTTGTATATTTTAAATGAAGATTATCAGACTACCATTGTCTGTCTAACTCTGGCCTGCCCAAAACTCATGTTACATTTGAAAACATACATAGACCATCACTCAATGTGCCTCAGTCCTGGTTGTTTTGTCTGTGACTTGTGGATGTTTGTTATAGATCCAAGAACCATCTGAATGGTTTATTAATGGCAGTTGGATTATTTTCAACAAGTCACATTTATCACTCAGAAGAACTCCGCAAGGATCAATCCACACTTTCTGCTTGAAACCTATTACTCCAATGCAGCAAGTTATAGTAGTGCTTATCAATGTATGTCAATCTCATTGACAAATTCTCCATTATAACTAAATATGTTTTCCAGCTAGAAATTAGAAGGTGTTATCAGCAAATGATTTGTCCAGCAAGGAGATTGATATTTAAGATGATGGGTTATCACTTGTGCGTACGTTTTGAAGTTGACACCTACGTTGATGCAAAGAACAAATCAGATTTGTTATAAACGTGAGGCAGATGGATTGAATAATGGCTGATGCCAGTAACTGTTCTATCACAAGTGCCTATTCCAATGTAAGTTGGTCTTTGTTTATCAGTATAATGTTTGTTTTGTTCTCTCATTGGACGTGGGCATCTTTGGCCGACCATTATTTATTGCCCATCTCTAGTTGTCCTTGAAAAGGTGGTGGTGAGCTCATTAATTATTGAATCATGTTATCAAGTTGCACAATATCTGTTCAGACTTATTACTGTACTTAAAGGGAGAGCTCATCTCAGTAAGTTCATTATCAAGAACAGAGAGCTGTTCCAACAGAGACATATGGTGCATGAAAGACAGAAACATTTCCATGTGCAAAGTATATATCATATCATCAAAATGACCCTAACTATTTCATATGTTGAGCTAGTTTGGAGGGTGGTGATCTGTCATGTATAAAGGTGTATAAGCAATCAGAAGGACAATTTTATTGTATTATATTGAAGGCCATTATGAAGGGCGCTAAACCTTTGTAAAACACTGGTTTGAACCCAATAAGAGTATTTTAGGCAATCTTTGAAAGTTTGTTCATGGATCCCAATTGTCCTTAAAATTTTGAAGCTATTCCAGAGGGTAGTTAAGGATCAACATGAATATCACAGGTTCTGTTCACTTTGAGAGCTGGCTCTGAGAAGCCAGACACTGTCAAGTACTATGCACATGTAAATAAAGAGTGGCTTGATTGAGGTATACTGACCTTTGTGGAGTTACTTCAGTGGCAACAAGAGAGAAAAAAAAAGCTCCTGAAGAATTTCTCTTGCAACAGTCATCTTTGAATTGGGGTAAGCATTTCTGGCATCATGACTTTAGTTTGGAAGCTTGACTTGTTCAATCCTGTCACTGAAGACTGGGCCCAATATGTGGAAAGAATGAATTATGTTTACTGGGCAAATGGCATTGGGGCAGATGAAGAGCAATGAGTAATTCTCCTCACACCTTGTGGACCTGCAGCGTTTTTGGTTACTAGGACCCTGATGTTTCTTGAGGCATCAGATACTAAAATCTTTCAAGAGTTGATGGATTTAGTTAAGGAACATTGCAACCCCAAACCTCCTCTAATTCTAAGACACTATCAGTTTTACACAGCAGTTAAAGAACTAAGGGAATTTTTGATAAGGTTAAGAAACTAGCAGAGGAATATGACTTTGGTTTAACCCCTATAAGGTGTTGAGAAACCATTTGAGACTTGGGACTACTAATGTAACCACACAAAAACTCCTACTAACTAAAGGCCAAATGGACTTCAAACAAGAACTACAACTGGCTTTGTCACTAGAAATTGTGGCAAGTGGAACATATGAGTTACAGGTATGCCCATGAAAGTGGACACCCTTTCCAGGCTGACTGAGCTTTGAGGGTAGAACATATCCTGAACAGTGGGACTCTAGCTCAGCCCACAACAATCCACAAAGCAAAGCAATGCTCAGCCACTGCCAAACATTTTCTTCAGGATGTGGGCCAACAAGCCATTGTGGTTGTTGCCGATATGCGAACTTCATGAGTAGAAGAGTCTCACAGGCTTGAACTGAGTAAGAGAACTCATAGGTGATATCCAGCAGAGTGCATACACTGGAAAGCCCACTTACATGTGGCCTGGAATAGGTAATATGCTTAAAAAAATCCAAATCCGAGCCAATCAAAATAAACATCTGGTGAAACGGTCACCTGGTTCTCATGGAGGTTGATTTAGATGCAGCTGTATTAGCGTTTGTGGGACTAATCTTTAACAAAATTTGCAATGGACTCTAACCCTTAACTTTGCTTAAGACCTCAGCTAGACTGAAAACTTTTACTGGGGATTCTTTACAGATTAAGGGTAAACTTTGATTTTGGTCTCATGAAAAACACTGGCTCAGAGAAAGATACACCTTAATATTTTTGATTAAAAAATGGTTGCCTGAGTTAAGTCCTAATTAAATACCCAGACATTTACCAGCAAGATCTAAGGACGACCAAAGGAGCCAGGGCCACTCTGTATGTTAACCAGGCCCGCCAGTGCTATTTGCGTCATGCGCAAAAGTAGAGGCAGAAATCTGGGAGATATGTAAGGGGGATACCGGGGTGTTGTTTGCTGAATGGACAGCGCAGGTCGTACTGATTGTGAAGTATGACAAGTTGGTTCACCTTTGCAGGGATTTAAATAAGTGGTAAACTGCATCACTCAGTTCGATAAGTACCCAATCCCTCACATAGTGCACTTATAGAAAGACTAGCGGGAGGACTGTGCTTCGCGAAGCTGGACATATGTCAGGTGCACCAGAAATGCAATTAGATAAATGCTATAATTAATACCTATAAGGGTTTGTACCAAAATACTGCTATTTGGGGTATCATCAGTTTGTACCATATTTCAATGGATGATTGAGAACTCTTTACAAGGTCTACCCCAGGTTGCCATTTATCTGGATGGCATGCTAATAATTAGGAAGACCAATAAAGAGCACTTAGAGAACTTGGACATAGTCCTTAGATGTGTGTTAAAGGGACAAATGTGTGTTCTAGGCACCCTGTGATGTACTTGGGCTATAGAGTTGACAATATTAAGTTAGACCTGTTGGAAGATAAGTGAAGGTGGTGAAACGTACCCTGGCTCCCACAGCTGTACCGGAGCTTGGGTCTTTCCTTGGATTAGTGATTATGGAAATTTCAAATGTAACCTGGCCTCCATCCTGGCACCCTTACATCTGCTATGGAAGAAGGGCCAGCCTTGGAAATGGTCTCATAACCAAGATATAGCCTTTAGGGAAGTGAAGTAGCTATCATCATCTGAGGCATTGGCACACTACGATCTCAAGCGAGATCTGGTACTGACATCAATGTCTCCCTGGACAGTATTGGGGTGTTATTGGCTTCACAGATAACCCAATGGAGAGGTACACCAAATAGTGTTTGCCTCCCGGACTTTCGCTGATGCAAAATGCAAATACACCAAGATACAGAAGGAAGGTTTGGCAGTTATCCTTGGTGTGAGGAAGTTCCACAAATACTTTTATAAATTTGTAATGGTAACAGACCGTAAACTCCTGCTAGGGCTACTCAAAGATGGAAAGGCAATGCTGCCTATAGTTTCAGATCGAATGCAATGATGTGCTATTGTTCTAAGTGCATTTAAATACAAGTTGTAACCCAATCTGGGAGGCCAAGTAGCGAACGTGGATATCCTGAGCTGCTGCTTTCTGGCAGATAATGACTGGCAGTACTGACACTAGAAAAGTCCATTCTGGTTTTAAACTTTCTGGGCACACTTCCGGTCACTGCTGACAATATCAGATGGTGGATGTGAAAATATCTGGTCCTGGCAAAATAAAACTGCTGATGGTGATGAGGGAAACAAAAGGACCATCACAACCAGAACATTTCTAGACCAGGTGAAACAGAAGAGGAGCAACATTGATTATCAAAAGCAAAAATTGCTGTCAGATACTGGCTGATCACCACAAGGGTCATCCAGGAGTAAGTGAGGTCTGCAGATGCTGGTGGTGGGGTCCATTTGGAGGTGGTGGAAATGACGGCGAATGATACGCTGTATACGGAGGTTGGTGGGATGGTAGGTGAGAAGTGGGGTTCTGTCCTGGTGGCGGTTGGAGGAGCGGGGCTCAAGGGCGGAGGAGCAGGAAGTGGAGGAGATGCGGTGGAGGGCATCGTCAATCATGTCTGGGAGGAATCTGCGGTCCTTGAAGAAGGAGGCATATGGGCTGTACGGTTTTAGAACTGATCCTCCTGGGAGCAGATGCAGCGGAGATGAAGGAATTGGGAATATGGGATGGCGTTTTTACAGGGGGCAGGGTGGGAGGAGGTGTAGTCTAGGTAGCTGTGGGAGTCAATCGGTTTATAGTAGATGTCTGTGTTGATTCGGTCGCCCGAGATAGAAATGGAAAGGTCTAGGAAGGGGATAGAGGAGTATGAGATGGTCCGGGTGAATTTGTGGTCGGGGTGGAAGGTGTTGGTAAAGTGGATGAATTGTTCAACCTCCTCATGGGAGCACGAGGCAGCGCCGATACAGTCATCGATGTAGGGGAGGAAAAGGTGGGGGGTGGTGCCAGTGTAGTTGCGGAAGATGGACTGTTCCACATATCCCCCCAACCAGGGATATATTTCCCTCCCCTCCCCTATCAGCATTCTGAAAAGACCACTCCCTCCGTGACTCCCTCATCAGGTCCACAACCCCCGCCAACCCAACCTCCACTCCCGGCACCTTCCCCTGCAACCACAAGAAATGCAAAACTTGCGCTCACACCTCCTCCCTTACTTCTCTCCAAGGCCCCAAGGGATCCTTCCATATCCGCCACAAATTCACTTGCACCTCCACACACATCATCTATTGCATCCGCTGCACCCGATGTGGCCTTCTCTATATCGGGGAGACGGGCCGCCTACTTGCGGAACGCTTCAGGGAACACCTCTGGGACGCCCGGACCAACCAACCCAACCACCTCAACACTTTAACTCTCCCTCCCACTCCACCAAGGGCATGCAGGTCCTTGGACTCCTCCATCGCCAGAACATAACAACACGACAGTTGGAGGAAGAGCGCCTCATCTTCCGCCTGGGAACCCCCAACCACAAGGGATGAACTCAGATTTCTCCAGTTTCATTTCCCCTCCCCCCACCTTGTCTCAGTCGATTCCCTCGAGCTCAGCACCGCCCTCCTAACCTGCAATCTTCTTCCTGACCTCTCCGCCCCCACCCCACTCCGGCCTATCACCCTCACCTTGACCTCCTTCCACCTATCACATCTCCATCGCCCCTCCCCAAGTCCCTCCTCCCTACCTTTTATCTTAGCCTGCTGGACACACTTTCCTCATTCCTGATGAAGGGCTTATGCCCGAAACATCGAATTTCCTGTTCTTTGGATGCTGCCTGACCTGCTGCGCTTTTCCAGCAACACATTTTCAGCTCATCCAGGAGTATCCAAGTTGATGTTGGTGAGAAGTTGGCCAGGATGGGATGCAGATGTAGACATGTTTGTGGGATAGTGCCCAGACTGCCAACAAGAACAAACGTTACTACCAGCTGCTCCCCAATGTTCATGGGAACAGCTGGGTAAACCCTCAATTCAGTTACACATTGACTATTCCTTTCATGGGCTCTACATTCTCAGTCATTATGGATGCCTACACAAAGTGGTTGGATTTGCATTTGTTCAAATATGGGGGTGATGATGTATGCAACTTTTATAATACGTGGGCTCCCAGGAGTGTTGGTTACAGAGAATGGGCTATCATTTACTAGTTGAGAATTTGAGTATTTCCTAAAGTCAAATAGTATTTGGCATACAAGGGCAGCTCCATACCAATCATTGGCCAATAGTCTGGCGGAAAGAGCAGTCCAAACTTTAAAGGCAGGTTTAAATAAACAGCCTTCAGCTTCACTAGATACTAAACTGTCACAGTTCTTATTTGATTACGGGACCATCTCTCGGGCAACTACAGGGTTAGCTCCAGCAAAGTTGCTAATGGGGAGAAGATTCTGCAGTCAGTGACTAGTAATTTGCCTCAGGGATCAATGTTGGGACTGCAATTATTCACAATTTACATAGATGATTCAGAGTTGGGGACCACATGTGTTAAAGTTTGAAGATGATACTGAGATGAGCAAAGTGTGCAGAGGATTGAGAAACTTGGCAGAGGAAATAGATACTTTAAGTGAGTGCACAAAGATCTGGCAGATGGAATGCAATGTTATTAAAAATGAAGTCATCAATTTTAGTAAGAGTAACGAGAAAAACATTGGAAATTGGAATTAAAAATTGGAACATGCTATGCAGAAAGACTTGGCTGCCCTTAAGCATGAACTACAGAAGGTTGGCCTGTAGGTATAACAGCTAATTAGGAAGGCAAATGGAATTTTGTCTTTCATTGCTAAAGGGATTGAGTTTAAACACATGGAGGTTATGTTACAGCTGTATAAGGTGTTGGTGAGGCTATGCATGGAGTACTGTGTGCAATTTTGGTCTCCTTACTTGAGGTAGGATGTTCTGGCACTAGAGGGAGTGACGAGAAAGTTCACTATTTTGATTCTGGAGTTAAGGGGGTTGGCTTATGAGGAGAAACTGAGCAGACTGGGATTATATTCATTGGAATTTAGAAGAATGAGGGTAGGATCTTATAGAAACAAATAAAACTATAAAAGGAATAGATAAGATAGACATAGAGAGGATGTTTCCACTAGCAGGTGAAATTAGGACAAGAGGGCATAGCCTCAAAATTAGGGGGAGCAGATTTCAGACTGAATTGAGAATTTACAACCCCAGGGGGTTGTAAATCTGGAATTCCCTGCCCAGTGGAGTAGTTGACGCTACTTCAGTAAATGTTTTCAAAGCTAAAATAGACTTTTTTGAACAATAAAGATCTTAAGGGTTAAGGTGAGAGGGCAGGTAAGCTAGGGCCATGAAAAGATCAGCTATGATCAGAGTAGGCTCAAAAGGGCCAGATAGGCAAAGGTGAGGACTGCAGATGCTGGAAATCAGAGTCTAGATTAGAGTGGTGCTGGAAAAGCACAGCAGGTCAGACAGCATCTGAGGAGCAGGAAAAGCGACGTTTCGAGCAAAAGGTCTTCATCAGGAATGAATTCATTTCTTTTCCAGCACCACTCTAATCTAGACGCAAAGGGCCAGATGGCATACTCCTGCTCCTACTTCTTATGTTCTCATTTCACTTATGGCCTGTAAATAATTGCCTTAGTGGGAAGTTGAAATAGATGCAGTCATACTTTCAAAAAGGAATTGGGTAAATATTTGAACTATAAATATTTGCAGGACAATGGAGAAAGAGCTGGGGAGGGAAACTAATTTGATAGATCTTTCATCTGTCCAGTATAAGCTTGATGGGCCAAAAGGCCTCCTTCTGTGCTATTGAATTCCATGGTTCAAATGAGGAGCACACTCCTTCTACTATTTTTGCATATTAAATCTTTTGTGTTTTGCTAAACACACAGTGAGGACTCAGTTTAATGCTGTTCTACATGATGACATTGTCAATGCAACCAACTGGAATACAAACCTAGGTTACGTACTCCAGTCAGGTGCAGGGCTTGAAGTTGCAGTTTGCTGACCCACAGGGAGAGAGTGTACTATTCACTGAACTGAGCTGACACAGGAAGTTGTAGAACTGCATCTATAGTATGTCGGATGCAGCCTGCTTGCTGTCCTCTTATCTCAGGAGTGGTGAATAGCATCATGGATTGGATGTAGAAGAAAAAACTTTTTCTTCAAAAAAATGGTGGGGTTATTAAAAACTTTTTAAAACGGATTATGACAGACACATGATTTTTGGTAAGTTAAGTCTTTTAATCCTTAACTTAAACGAATGGCTTCATGGCATGGCAGCTTTTAAATCATAGTTTATCATCTCTCACCATAAAGCCAGTCCCTAACAGGGATTATATTTCATACATGATCCCTTCAGCTCTGTAACCCTTTCCCTGCATGAAGCTTCTCACTGTTGTAAGTGACTTTGTATTGAAATAAAAATGCTTCTTGTGAGGTTAAAGCATTAAGATAGTTATTATTAATACTTTCAGAATCAATTCTAGATCAAATTGCTTGGACTTTGCTTTAAGTTATTCCAGCAGTAATAAATGAGCTCTATGGATGCTGTCATATGTAGAATCATTTAACAATCCAGAATGCTCTGTTAATGCTCACATTAGAATATAAGATTTCACACTTTAGCAGACAGTAGAATTCAAACAATACAAAGGTATGGTTCCTTCCAATTCCCTGATCTACCTTCTTTATGGTTAAGGTTCACTTTTGAGAGAACAGCTATGCCAAATGATGTTTTACTTTCTCAAGTATTCACTTTCCTTACAATGATGATTGCTTTCAGAAGTACTTCATTTATTGTACAAAGCTTTCAAATGTTCTCAAATTGAGTAGTGTTATATAAACACAGATTTTTCCTTTCTTTAATCAGGGAAAGGAAGGGTAAAGGAGCTCCAGACAAAACAGCACATTTCTTTTGTGCGTTATTATTTTAACAAAACAATTACTCGTACCAAGATTATGGAACTCAACCAAAATATGAAGTATACACTTGAGATCTGGATTGTCAGTGAATTTCTGTGTGTGATGTATCAGCATTACCGTGGTTGTTTGGGGTGAGTATTTACTCTCAAATTCATTCTTATTTTTTTCTCCATTGCTTTTTGTAATTCCACAGCTAAAGTTCTGTGAGGGAAGAATGACAGTGTCTGGTAAGTTTTTGAATAAATCTTCCAGGAATAAAATCTTTTTGCTTCATTTCTTTAATTGGTCAGTTCTCCTGGAATGGTATGAATGGAAGTGGACCTGCTCCTCAATTTAGCGGATACACTGTTGAGCCACTTGTTCCAGGCTTCTCACTTCCACTTATTTAAATTGTAAAGTGCACCCAACTGAGCCCTCTTAGAATTTTGAAGTTTGAGTGTTTAACTGTGCTAAGGTTTGTTTCAGGATGTAACCACTCTCATTGGAGCAACACACAGCTTTATTGGGAATATCATATTGTTTCTCATGGCATGTCAACACAGAATGTCTCATGTCACCTCTTGACTCCTTCACTACTGTTAAAGTATCAAGACTTCTTGCCTAATAGCCAGGATTGGATGAGCTGAAACCTTCACCAATTAAACATTAGGAGGACTGAAACTACTGTATTCAGGGTCTCAACTCCAAACTCTGTTCCCTAAATGCTGACTCCAACTTTCTCTCAATCAACAACCTTAGTATCAACAGTAATATTGAGTTGAGGTGGTGACAATATAATTGATACAAATATCTACTTCATTAGGCATTTCATTGCTCAATTTCATTCTTGACTCATCTGCTGCTGAAACCCTTTCATTTATACCCATGTTACCTCTCGTCTTGACATGATGCTGATCTTCCACATTCTAGTTCCTGAAATTTTAAGGCCATCCAAAATTCAATTGGTTGTGAGGTCCAGCAAGTTGCAAAGATATATCATTGACCTACATTGGTTTACCATTAAACAAGGTCTTCACTTTAAAACTTACATCTTCATTTTCAGATTCCTCATGACTCTTAACCCTTTGATATGTCATGGTATTTTTGATAACTACAGTCACTGAATTCTGGCTTCTTGAGTTTCTCTAAAGTTGATCAATCCACCATCAGTGGCTGTGTGTTAATTTGGCTCAACCCTGAGTTGAGGAATTTCCTTCCTCCGAGAAACTTCTTAAAATCCATTATCTCCTTCATACTTCTGTGGACCCTTTTGGAATATTTTATAAATCATCCATGTATATAATATATATGTTGTTGTAGTACATGGCTGCTAAATTTCTGTTTAAAGCATGCAAACAAAATTCATTTACAGAAATTTTTTGAATATGAATTCTCAAACAGCAGTAAAAATCCTTGATCATGGATTCTTTAATTCTTCAGCCATTGAGAACTAGTTGACTGGTTGTGTGGGATATAAGTCAAAAGCTTCTTGTTACTAAAAGCTTAATTCTAATGTTTGCTGCACTAACGGTGTGATATGTGAATTTTGTTCACTCAAGCAGGGTAAAATTAATAATGAATATAATCAAGGAAACTGAGGTTTACAAATTGTAAAATTACAAGCAACAACTTCACCAAGGTCAGTGCAGTGGTGAACTATGTGATAACTCCATTCAGAATAAGTACTACATGAAAGAAAACCACAAATTACACTAAACATCTATAATCACTTTCCTTCTCAGCAATCAGGGGTTTTTATCACATCTGAATTCAAGCTGTTCACAAGATTCAGGTGAGTGCTCTGTGAATCTGCAAAGAGAACCTGTATCAAAGCTGCAAGATATGATTGGAATGACATTTTCTAAAGAAAACTAAGGGATTTAGAGGAAAAAAAACATTCCAAAGGATGAGATTTTATCTGCAGTGCTTGTGTAAATATCTTTGAAGAGACTTATTACCAACTAACAGAAGAAGAAAAGTATGTTTGTGTATGTAAGAGAAGAATGTGGGAGTGTGCACATGCCTGACATCCCTGTCATTTCAGACTTGTCATTCAGTGTTCAGACCTTTACAGATTGGAAGAATTACTTACATCAAATCAAGTGCCAAATATTGACTTGTCACTCACCAATTTCAATTATATCATAAAGGTCATAAAATACATCAGTGAATACCATTCTTTTTTAATTGAAATTTTCATCTACTAGCTTGATCACTGTTTCTTTGAGACCAATCTTTTCTTTCTGCAGGTTAATCAAAGATTATAAGTTCATTGAGAGTATTAAATAAAAGTCACCTGAGATAGTCAGTTGCATTTATCTGGCACAAAATTGTATAATAAGACCATAAGACATTGGAGCAGAAGTAAGCCATTCAGCCCATCAAGTCAGCTCTGTCATCAAATTGGATCAAGGCTGATCTAATAATCCTCAACTCCACTTTCCTGTTATTTCCCCATTCCCTTACTGATCAAAATTTATCTCAGCCTTCAATACAATTATTGACCCAACCTCAACTGCCCTCTGCTGTAAAGAATTTTACAGATTTGGTATTCTTTGTCAGAAGAATTTTCACCTCATCTCTGTCGTAAATGGGCAACTCCTTATTCTGAGATTATTACCTCTGGTTCTAGCCTCTTTCACAAGGGGAAACAACTCTGCATTTACCGTCTCTGAAAATGTTTTACATTTCAATAAGGTCACCCTCTATTTTTCTAAACTCCAATGAGTTTAAGGCAATTAATGGAACTTGTCCCATCATTTTCAAAAGCAGATCCAGGGATCCAAAATTCTAAAGCTCTCCTTCCTGTTCCAATTCTTCAGCCATGCATTTATTTGCTCTTTCCACCTATTTCTGTACTTACTGGCATGTGGCAATGGGAGAATGAGGGTGGATCTTACAGAAACATATAAAAATATGAAGGGAATAGATAAGATAGATGTAGAGAGGATGTTTCCACTGGAAAGTGAAACTAGGACAAGAGGGCATAGACTCAAAATTAGGGGGAGCAGATTTAGGACTGAATTGAGAAGGAACTTCTTCACTCAGAGGCTGGTAAGTCTACTCCTGAAGTCAGGATTCGTGATGAAGGGCTTTTGCTTGAAATGTCAATTTTCCTGCTCCTCAGATGCTGCCTGACCTGCTGAGCTTTTCCAGCACCACTCTGATCTAAAGTCTATGGAGTTCCCTGCTCAGTGAAGTAGTTGACACTACCTCAGTAAATATTTTTAAAGCTAAGATAGATATTTTTTGAACCATGAAGAAGTTAAGGGTCATGGTGAGAGGATGGGTAATTGGAGCTGAGGCCATGAAAAGATTATTGAATGGCAGAGCAGGCTCAAAGGGCCAGATGGCCTATTCCTGCTCTTGGTTCTTATGGAACCTAGAGATTGCAAATCTAAATATCTTGCTTTTCAATTTACGAGGAGAAAGTGAGGTCTGCAGATGCTGGAGATCAGAGCTGAAAATGTGTTGCTGGAAAAACACAGCAGGTCAGGCAGCATCCAAGGAACAGGAGATTCGACGTTTCGGGCTTATACCCGAAACGTCGAATCTCCTGTTCCTTGGATGCTGCCTGATCTGCTGTGTTTTTCCAGCAACACATTTTCAGCTTTTCAATTTGCTACCTAGCTTTCATGATCTTGTCCCTCTTTGGATGTTTGCCCCTCCCTTTTCAGAATGCTTTGCAGCTGTTCAATTACGCTGACCCCAGGGTGATAAAGCACCATCCTGAAATCACATCTGTAGCTGCAGAAACACTTATCTATATCCCTCACCTTTGAGTCTCCTGCTGCTATTGTTCTCCCTCTCTATCTGATTCCATTTATGAAGCTGAGCTCTGGTTACAGTTCCTGGACGAATAGTCACTTCCCTCTTTTTCCAACAGAAAATGTGTTCTTGAGGGAGATACATGCTAGCCAGTAGAAAATTAGTAGAAAATTGATTAAGTTTTCTAAAAAAGAAGATAAAGCTCTTACCTTTCTTTGATGCAGCTTTAAGTCGGCAAAAACAATGTACCCACAACTAGCTGTTCCTATTTTCTATGTTTCTATTATTCAAAACCTTTTTGCAAAGTTGGTCAAAACCTTTCAGAAATTTGTTGTATTTGGTTCAACATGTTTATGCTGATCAACAAACAAAACCAAGTACTATTGCACTTGGTCAATGGCCTATGTCCTTCTTATAAAATTATTTCATGTAAAACAACAATTCCCTATTTATCATAATTAAAAATCCAAATTCTTGAAAGCTGAAACAAAAAAGCAAATGGAAACATTCGGCAGGTTACACAATAGTGTTACTGTTTTATCTTGGGTGTTTTTTTGATTTTAAAATAAGAGATGGGCTGCTTGTGCAATCAAAAACAAAGATAGAGTGACGTCTATAAAATAACAAAACAAGCAAATAAATCATGGATAAAATGATGTAAAATGATTCATCGCATCATTGCAGTCATCTTTTGTTTCCACGAGTTTATATTCTCTATATATCTACGGATACATTTTCTCTTCCCAAATTTTTGATAGTATTTATGTGCTGTAACGTTCTTTGTTCTTTCATCTTAACACAGATAGAGAATTTGTTTGTAACTATGATGTAGAACTGTTACATTCCTTTAGGAAATTCAAGCATACCACATCATCTTCTATCCCAATTGCTTGATGCTTCTTCAAACAAAATCCAACAAATGAATCAAGCTCAATGTCCCTTTCACAAAACCAAGTTGACTCTGCCTGATCATAACTGATGGATTCTATTGCCAAAACTGCATTATGCATCAGATCTGAGGCCCAATCTCAAAATGCCTTGAACCTACCCATCTGAATACCTAGGACTTAGCATTAAGATTATATGCATTTATTAAAGCACCTTAATGTAGAACCAATTTTTAAACAGAATCTATTTATTAAACTCTAGTGAAGTTATGCCAAAAATGGAGACAGTAAGAAGGATGACAAAATGTCCAAAACATTTTTGACATAGCATCCATTCCTTGCCTAATGAAGCACTAGTGAAGCTGCTTAGAATTTTATTAAAAATTAAGGTGCTTTAATGAATGAGTGTGGCTGCGATTATAATGATATCGATGTTCAGATTGCCAGGTTTGAGGCACCTTAAGATTGGGCATCAAAGCTTACTGCATTGTGGAGTTTTGACATGACAACACATCAGTTATGATTAGGAAATCACAATATAATCAGACAGAGTTAACATGGCTTTGTTAAAGGGAAATTATTTGATTCATTTATTAGAGTTCTTTGAAGAAGTATCAAGCAATTTCTGGCTGTAACAGCTGCTCCTTTTTTGAAGTATTTTAGGTGCTGGAGGTGATTTCCTTGAATTCCAGGAGCAGCAATGACTGTTTTATATGCTGTTGCATTGTTTTGGAACTTTGGAAAAGAAAGTCAAAACAACTGCAGTTTTAAAAGGGAGAAGTACAGACAAAGGAAGCACATGGTGAGGTCATTGCACGAGAGAGAGAAAGAGAGAGAGAAAACCTGCACAGTTTCTGCCTTTGATGTTTGAATTCATGTATCGCTGGACATCGAAGTGCATCTAGGAAAATTATCAAACAGTCAAATTCACAACTGATCTTGAGGAGCTGTTGGGTGAAGTTCACAGCACAGAATCAGAGAAGTTAATCGTTGTTTTAAGTGTGGCCTACAGAGAATCTGCAGTAATGAGTAGAGTAGGTTCCTTCTTGAATATATGTTTTTGGAGATATGTCTCTTGATTAAACTTAAAATGTAAGCCATAACTATTAATTTAACCAGGGACAGTGTTTGTACAGGAATAAAACGGTGTTATTTTCTGGGTCTGTAGATTGTGAAGGAGGAAAAATGGCCTTTAATAGTGTGATATGTACTTCTTGTCAGATTTGGGAGTTTAAAGAGAGTTTAAGGGTTACAGCAGATTATATATGCCATAAATGCAGTTGGATGCGAATCTTATCAGATCAAATGGATTGGTTGGAGAGACGATTAGAAGCAATGAGGAATTTGCAACAGCAATAGTATGTTGATGGCAGTTATTGGAAAGGGAGAAAGTCTCAGATACAGTCACATAGATGAGCTAACTCCAGGAAAGGTAAGAGAGGTAGGCAGCTAGTGCAGGAGTCTTTTGTGGATATACCCATTTCAAACATGCATGCTGTTTTGGAAAATATAGGGTTGATGGATTCTCAGGGGAACGTAGCACGAACAACCAAGTTTTTGGGATTGAGACTGGCTTAAATGCAATGTATGGGTATGTCGGGTTCCAAGAGATCGGTTGTGTGAGGGGATTCTCTAGTTCGAGGTACAGACAGACGTTTCTGTGGTCAGCAGCAAAAAAGCAGAATGGCGTGTTGCTTCCCTGGTGTCGGGATCAAGGATGTCTCAGAGTGGGTGCAGAATGTTCTCACGGAGGAGAGGTGCCAGCAAGACGTCATTGTCCACATTGGAACCAACAATATAGGAAGGGAAAAGGTTGAAATTCTGAAGGGAGATTACAGAGAGTTAGGCAGAAATTTAAAAAGGAGGTCCTCGAGAGTAGTAATATCTGGATTACTCCCGGTGCTACGAGCTAGTGAGGGCAGGAATAGGAGGATAGAGCAGATGAATGCATGGCTGAGGAGCTGGTGTATGGGGAAAGGATTCACATTTTTGGATCATTGGAATCTTTTTTGGGTTAGAAGTGACCTGTACAAGAAGGATGAATTGCACCTAAATTGGAAGGGGACTAATGTACTGGCAAGGAGATTTGCTCGAGGTGCTCAGGAAGATTTAAACTAGTAAAGTGGTGGGGTGAGACCCAGGGAGATAGTGAGGAAAGAGATCAATCTGAGACTGGTACAGTTGAGAACAGAAGTGAGTCACACAGACAATGAAGAAGCTTATTTAAAAGTTCAATCAGATCTTGAGCAACTGGGCCAATAGGCTGAGGAGTGGCAGATGGAGTTTAATTTAGATAAATATGCGGTAAGACTAACTAGGACAGGCCTGACACAGTTAATGGTAGGACACTGGGGAGTACTGTAAAGCAGAGACACCTAGGGCTTCTGGTAAAGGTTCATTGCAATTAATGTCACAGGTAGACAGGGTAGTTCAGAAAGCATTTGGCATGCTTGCCTTCATTGATCAGAGCATTGAGTATAGGAGTCGAGATGTCATGTTGCAGCTGTACAAAAGACTAATGAGGCCATTTTTGGAGTACTCCAAATCGATCTGGTCGCTCTGTTGTAGGAAGGATTTTATTAAGTTGGAAACTCGACAGAAAGAATTTACAAAGATGTTACAGATATTAGAGCATGCAAGTTTTATAAGGAGAGGCTGGATAGGCTAGGACATCCTTCCCTGGAGAATAAAAGGTTGAGGTGTGACTTTTATAGAGCTTTATAAATTCATGAGGGGCATAGCTAAAGTGTACAAAGTTAAAAATCACACAACACCAAGTTATAGTCCAGCAAGTTTATTTGGAAGCAATACCTTTTGGAGTGTTGCTCCTCTATCAGGTGGTTGGGCCTGCTGAAGGAGCAGTGCTCTGAAAGCTAGTGCTTCCAAATAAACCTGTTGGACTATAACCTGGTATTGTGTGATTTTCAGCGTTGTATGCCCAGTCCAATACTGGCATCTCCAAATTATAAATAAAGTGAATAGCAGAAGTCCTTTCCCTCGAGTTAGGAAGTTCAAAAGTAGAGAGGATAATTTTATTGTGAGAGGAAAGATTTAAAAGGGCAACTTTTTCACACAGAGGGTAGTGCTTATATAGAGTGAACTGCCCGAGGAAGTAAACGTAGGTACAGTTATGACACTTAAAAGGCTTTTGGACAAGTACATGAATAGGAACTATTTAAAGGGATATGGGCCAAACACAGGCAAATGGGAATGTTTTCATTTGGGAAACCTTTTGATATGAATGAGTTGGACCAAAGCGTCTGTTTCCATATTGTATGACTCCAAAACTCTGACTATGACTTTATGTCATGCAAATGCACAGTTCCTTAAAAGTACCAGTACAGATAACTAAGCTCATAAAGACGGCATGCGGCTCGCTTTCATTGGCAGAGGTAAAGAATGCAAAAATAAGATATCATGATGAGACTTGGTATAAGTTACTGGTGAGACTACAACTGCACTATTTTATGCAGTTCTGGTTGCCACATTATAATAGTCATAACTGCTCTGGAGAGAATGCAGAGAAGATTTAGTAGAATATTGTCAAGGCTGGAGAAGTGGAGCTGTGAAGAGTGCTTGGAGAAGTTGAGGTTATTCCCTTGGAACCGAAGGCTAGAGACTGACATGATTGAAGTATAAATTGTGAGGGATATAGATAGATAGGAGGAATCTGTTGTCCTTTTAAAAACTAGAAGTCATAAATTCAAGCTGGGTGGCAGAAGGATCAGAGGGCACGTAAGGAACACAGTTTTAATGTAGAATTTGGTGGGTGTTTGAAAGTTCACTGCCTGAGTTGGTGGTGGAGGCAGAGACCTGAAACTTGAATTTGCACTTTAAGCACTATAAGTTGCAGAACTCTGGACCATGTGCAGGAAGATGGGGTTATAAAGGGTATCTGTGTGTCTTTGGCTTGGCATAGACAAGATAGCCTGAATGCCACCCCCCTTCTGTGTTGTATCATTTCTACAGTTCTGCTGTTCTATGTTGTATGATACAAGACCATTTTGAAACAAACTCATTATCGATATTAGGGAGAAAGATTCAACTGGTTATCTAAAACAACAATAGAATGTCTTCCTGTCTGATTCCTTCTGCTTCTGGGTTTACTTCTAAACAACTCAGGAATTTTTTAGCTCTGTTCTAATTGATTTTTGACACTGATACTAACAGCACCTCTGCTATTATTGACCCCTTCACCATAACTGAATGTGACTGTGTGTCTCTCTCTGTCTCTCTCTCTCTCTGTCTCTCTGTGCCCGTCTGTCTTACTCTCAAAACACAATTTAGTAATTATCTCCCAGGAAGGCATGGGATGGATTAGGAAGGGTATGAGTTTTGTTAATCATTCAGTTAAATCAGGTAAGTTCTTTGTTTTTTTAAAATTCATTTGTAGGTTCTTGGGCATCACTGGCTGGACAGCATTTAATGCCCATCCTTAGTTGCTACAGTCCATATGCTGTTGGTAAACCCATAATAGCTTTAGGGAGGGAATTTCAGGAATTTGTTTCAGCAACAGTGAAGGAATAATGATATATTTACAAGACTGGATGGTAGGTCATTTGGAGGGGAATTTACAAGTGATGGCGCTCCATGTGTCTGCTGTCCTTGTTCCCCTAGATGAAATTGGTCCTGGATTTGTAAAGTGCTGTCTCATGGTCTTCGGCAAATTTTGCAGGGCATCTTATAGCTGTACATACTGCTGCTACTGAGCATTGGTGGTAGAGTGGCTGAATGTTTGTGGTTGTGCTACCAATCAAGTGATGCTTTGTCCTGGATAGTGTTAAGCTTCTTGAATGTTGTTGGAGCTGCACTCATCCAGACAAGTGGGCTGATTTCCAACAGACTTCTGACTTGTGATTTGTGGATGGTGACCAGGCTTTGAGGAGTCAGGAGGTGAGAGACTCACTGCAGATTTCTAACTTCTGACCTGTACTTGTAGCCAAGATTTATATAATTAGTACAGTTCAGCTTCTGGTCAAAGATAACACCAGAATGTTGGTAGTGGGGGGATCCAGTGATGGAAAATTAAGAGATGGTGGTTAGATGGCCATTACCTGGTATTTTTGACACAAATGTTACATTCCACCTTTTATCCAAAGTATTATCAAGGTCTAGCTGAAGTTGGACATTGACTGCTTCAAGTATCTGAGGAGTTGTAATAGTGCTGAACATTGTGCAATCATCAGTGAGTACCTCCACTTCTGATCTTATCTTGGAGGGAAGTTCAATGATGAAATGATTGAAGGTAGTTAGGCTGAGAACACTAATCTCAGCAACACGTGCAGAGATGTCCTTGATCTTAAATGACTGACCTCCAACAACCATAAGCATCTTCCTATGTGGTTAAAAACAATGACAGCAGATGCTGGAAACCAGATTCTGGATTAGTGGTGCTGGAAGAGGACAGCAGTTCAGGCAGCATCCAAAGTGCAATGAAATCGACGTTTCGGGCAAAAGCCCTTCATCAGGAATAATAGAGCCTGAAGCGTGGAGCGATAAGCTAGAGGAGGGTGGGGGTGGGGAGAAAGTAGCATAGAGTACAATGGGTGAGTGGGGGAGGGGATGAAGGTGATAGGTCAGGGAGGAGAGGGTGGAGTGATTAGGTGGAAAAGAAGATAGGCAGGTAGCACAAGTCCAGACAAGTCATGGGGACAGTGCTGAGCTGGAAGTTTGGAAGTAGGGTGAGGTGGGGGAAGGGGAAATGAGGAAACTGTTGAAGTCCACATTGATGCCCTGGTGTTGAAGTGTTCCGAGGCGGAAGATGAGGCATTCTTCCTCCAGGCGTCTGGTGGTGAGGGAGCAGCGGTGAAGGAGGCCCAGGATCTCCATGTCCTCAGTTGAGTGGGAGGGGAAGTTGAAATGTTGGGCCACGGGGCGGTGAGGTTGATTGTGCGGGTGTCCCAGAGATGTTCCCTAAAGCACTCTGCTAGGAGGCGCCCAGTCTCCCCAATGTAGAGGAGGCTGCATTGGAAGCAATGGATACAATAAATGATATTAGTGGATGTGCAGATAAAACTTTGATCAATGTGGAAGGCTCCTTTAGGGCCTTGGATAGAGGTGAGGGAGGAGGTGTGGGCACAGGTTTTACAGTTCCTGCGGTGGCAGGGGAAAGTGCCAGGATGGGAGGGTGGGTTGTGGTGGGCGTGGACCTGACCAGGTAGTCACGGAGGGAACGGTCTTTGCGTAAGGTGGAAAGGGTGGGGAGGTAAATATATCCCTGGTGGTGGGGTCTTTTTGGAGGTGGTGGAAATGTCGGTGGATGATTTGGTTTATGCAAAGGTTTGTAGGGTGAAAGGTGAGCACCAGGGGCATTCTGTCCTTGTTACGGTTGGAGGGGTGGGGTCTGAGGGCGGAGGTGCAGGATGTGGACGAGATGTGTTGGAGGCCACGTGGGAAAGGAAATTGCGGTCTCTAAAGAAGGAGGCTATCTTCCTATGTGCCTATTGTGATTCCAATCATCAAAGGGTTCCCCTTAATTCCCATTGATTCCAGTTGATGCAAAAACTCCTTGATGTCACTCTCAGTCAAATGCAATTTTGATATCAAAGTCAATCATGGTCACTTTATTTCTGGAATTCAGCTATTTTGTCCATGCTTGTACCAATGCGAGAGCTGAATGGCCTTAGCAAAATACAAGCTGAGCATCAATGATCAGGTTATTGCTAAGCAGGTGCTACTTGATAGCACTATTGGTAACACCTTCCATTACTTTATTGATGATCGAGAGTGGATTGATGAGGAAGTGGTTAGTCAGGTGGGATCTGGTTTGTTTTTTGTGTTTTGGACACACCTGGGATATTTTCCGCATTGCCAGGTAGGTGCCAATGTTGTAGCTGTATTGGAACAGCTTGGCTGAAGGTATGGCAAGTTTTGGAGTATAAGTCGTCAGTACTATTGCTGAAATGTTGTCAGGATCTATAGCCTTTGCAATGTCCAGTGCCCCCACCATTTCTTAATATGTGGAGTAAAATGAAGTCACTGGAAACTTACATCTGTGATGTTGGGGACTGAAGGCTGAGATCATATCCTGAGCAATTCTGGCTGAAGAATTTTGAAACTTCTTCAGGCTTGTTTTTGCATTGATGTGCTGGGCACTCCTACTATTGAGGATGGAGATATTTGTGGAACCTCCTCCTCCTCCAGTGAGTTTTTTGATTGTTCACGAATGGATGTGGTAGCATTGCAGAGCTTAGTTCTTAACTGTTGGTTGTGTAATCTCTTGGCTCTATCACTTACATCTTATGCTGTTTGGCACAAATGTAATCCTGTTTTGTAGCTACACCAGGTTGACATTTCATTTTTAGGTATGCTTCATGCTACTCTCAACATGCCCTGCTGCACACATCACCCTAGCTCAATGGTAATGGTAGACCGGGGATATGTTGAGTCATGAGATTACAGATTGTGCTTGAGTACAATTTCGCTGCTACTGATGGCCCACAATGCCTCATGGATGCCAAACATGAATTTCTGGATCTGTTTGACATCTGTTTCATTTAGTATGGTGAGGGTGTCACAGAACACTGTCAATGGTATTATCAATTTGAAGATGGAACATTGTCTCCACAAAGACCACAAGCATTGGTCACTATTACTGATACTGTCATGAACAGATGCACCTGAAACAGGCAGATTTGTGAGGATAAGGTGAAGTAGGCCTTTCTTCCTTGTTGTTTCCCTCATCACCTGCCATTCTCCCAGTCTAATAGCAATGCCTTTTATGGCAACCAGCTTGATCAGTGATGCCGCTGCCAAGCCACTCTTGGTGGTGGACATTGAAATCCCCTACCTTCAGTACATCCTGCACCCTGCTACTCTCACTGCTTCCTTCAAGTGACAAAGCTTTTCAATGTGCTTCTGCACACATGACAATAAATTCAATTCAACCTGTTGCAGCACTGATTCATCAGTAGAGTGAGAAGTAGTGATATGTGAAAATTGGCAGGTTCCTTGTCCATTTTTGGCCCAATGCTTTGAGACTTCATGTGATCCAGAGTCAAAGTTCAATAATTTTAGGGTCTGAACTCCTCATGTGCTAGCCCCCTACCCTATACATCAGGCCATGTTATTATATAATCTGCCATTACATCGTTAGCCACTAACAGTCTCCATTAACAGCTGTTCACCCTCCCAGATGGATCATTATTGACTCCTTTGTTTGTCCAACTATTCTCTCTTTTTTGATTCTATCTCTACTTTTGTTTATTCCTTGCCCCCTGTCTTCTGTATATAAACTGACACTTTCTGAGCTATCATCAGTTTTGAGGAAGGGCCATACTGGACCTGAAATGTTAATTTTGATTTCTCTTCACAGATGCTGCCAGACCTGCTGAACTTTTCCAGAAACTTCTGTTTTTACTTCTTTTTTAAGAATATTACAGTAATGGTCATTTCTTACATTGTGTGTTTATAAAGGAAGATATGGAGAAGTGGGATAATTCCAGGAGTAAAGGCAACAGATTAGAAATTGACCTAACTCCTTTTACAGGTGGAGAGTGTTTGGAGGCCTACAAGCTTGAACAAGAAGCATAAACTTGAGTCTCCCATAAGAACATAAGAAATGGAAGGAATAGGTCATTCAGACCCATGAGCCCAATCTACCATGCAAAATGATTCAATTACACTTTCCTGACTGCCTTTAATAAACTTTAACTCCCTTGTCAATCAAAAATCTGTCTGACTCAGTATTGGGTATAATTGATGACTCTGCCTTCACTGCGCTCTGGGGCTGCCTCCAACACAAGTATATCCCTCGTTAAATAGAAGACAAAACTGTGAAATAAACTGGAAATCTGAAATAAAAACAGCAATTGCTAGAAAGATTCATCAGGTCTGCTAGCATCTGTGAGAAGAAAGCAGAGTTAATGTTTCAACGTCAGTGACATTCACCACTATTTCTGATGAAAAGTGAGAACACGCGAAACATATAGGAAGCAGTTAGAAAGGCAAATGGAGCATATCACTTTTTCTTGCAGATGTGATGTGATTGTGATGTGATTGTGATTGTGATGTGATTGTGATGTGATGTGATTGCGATGTGATTGTGATTGTGATGTGATGTGATGTGATTGCGATGTGATTGTGATTGTGATGTGATGCGAAGTGATTGTGATCTGATTGTGATGTGATTGTGATGTGATTGTGACTGTGATTGTGATTGTGATGTGATTGTGATGTGATTGTGATGTGATTGTGATTGTGATGTGATGTGATTGTGATGTGATGTGATTGTGATGTGATGTGATGTGATGTGATTTGATGTGATTGTGATGTGATTGTGATTTGATTGTGATTGTGATGTGATTGTGATATGATTGTGATTGTGATGAGATTGTGATTGTGATGTGATGTGAAGTGATTGAGATGTGATTGTGATGTGATTGGGATGTGATGTGATTGTGATGTGATTGTGATCTGATTGTGATGTGATGTGATTGTGATGTGATTGTGATTGTGATGTGATTGTGATTGTGATTGTGATGTGATGTGATGTGATGTGATTGTGATGTGATTGTGATGTGATTGTCATTGTGATGTGATTGTGAAGTGATGTGATGTGATGTGATGTCATTGTGATGTGATTGTGATGTGATTGTGATTGTGATGTGATTGTGA
This sequence comes from Hemiscyllium ocellatum, assembly GCF_020745735.1. Lineage (NCBI taxonomy): Eukaryota > Metazoa > Chordata > Chondrichthyes > Orectolobiformes > Hemiscylliidae > Hemiscyllium > Hemiscyllium ocellatum. Next base: position 69,116,362 of record NC_083404.1, read on the forward strand.
TGTGATTGTGATGTGATGTGATGTGACGTGATTGTGATGTGATGTGATGTGATGTGACTGTGATGTGATTGGGATGTGATTGTGATGTGATTGTGATTGTGATGTGATTGTGATGTGATTGTGATTGTGATTGTGATGTGATGTTATTGTGATTGTGATTGTGATGTGATTGTGATGTGATTGTGATTGTGATGTGATTGTGATGTGATTGTGATTGTGATGTGATTGTGATTGTGATGTGATGTGATTGTGATGTGATTATGATGTGATTGTGATGTGATTGTGATTGTGATGTGATTGTGATTGTGATTGTGATGTGATGTGATGTGATTGTGATGTGATTGTGATATTATTGTGATGTGATGTGATGTGATTGCGATGTGATTGTGATTGTGATGAGATTGTGATGTGATTGTGATTGTGATGTGATTGTGATTGTGATGTGATCTGATTGTGATGTGATTGTGATGTGATTGTGATGTGATTGTGATTGTGATGTAATTGTGATTGTGATGTGATTGTGATGTGATGTTATTGTGATGTGATTGTGATGTGATTGTGATTGTGATTGTGATTGTGATGTGATTGCGATGTGATTGTGATGTGCTGTAATGTGATGTGATGTGATGTGATTGTGATGTGATTGTGATGTGATTGTGATGGTGATGTGATTGTGATGTGATGTGATTGTGATGGGATTGTGATGTGATTGTGATTGTGATGTGATTCTGATGTGATGTGATGTGATGTGATTGTGATGTGATGTGATGTGATGTGATGTGACTGTGATGTGCTTGTGATGTGATTGTGATGTGATTGTGATTGTGATGTGATTGTGATGTGATTGTGATTGTGATGTGATGTGATGTGGTTGTGATGTGATTGTCAAGTGATGTGATTGTGATGTGATTGTGATGTGATTGTGATGTGATTGTGATTGAGATGTAATTGTGGTTGTGATGTGATTGTGATGTGATTGTGATTGTGATGTGATTGTGATTGTGATGTAATGTGATTGTGATGTGATTGTGATGTGCTGTGATGAGATGTGATGTGATTGTGATGTGATTGTGAAGTGATGTGATTGTGATGTGATGTGATGTGATTTGATGTGATTGTGATGTGATTGTGATGTGATTGTGATTTGATTGCGATTGTGATGTGATTGTGATATGATTGTGATGTGATTGTGATTGTGATGTGATGTGAAGTGATTGTGATGTGATTGTGATGTGATTGTGATTGTGATGTGATTGTGATTGTGATGTGATTGTGATGTGATTGTGATTCTGATGTGATGTGATGTGATTGTGATGTGATGTGATGTGATTGTGATGTGATTGTGATGTGATTGTGACGTGATTGTGATTGTGATGTAATTGTGATTGTGATGTGTTTGTGATGTGGTTGTGATTGTGATGTGATGTGATGTGATTGTGATGTGATGTGATTGTGATGTGATTGCGATTATGATGTGATTGTGATGTAATTGTGATGTGCTTGTGATTGTGATGTAATTATGATTGTGATGTGATTGTGATGTTATTGGGATCGTGATGTGATGTGATTGTGATGTGATTGTGATTGTGATGTGATTGTGATGTGATTGTGATTGTGAAGTGATTGTGAAGTGATTGTGATGTGATTGTGATTGTGATGTGATTGTGATGTGATTGTGCTGTGATTGTGATTGTGATGTGATGTGATGTGATTGTGTGTGATTGTGATGTGATTGTGATGTGATTGTGATTGTGATGTGATTGTGATATGATGTGATTGTGATGTGATTGTGATGTGATTGTGATTGTGATGTGATTGCGATGTGATTGTGATTGTGATGTGATTGTGATGTGGTGTGATTGCGATGTGATTGTGATGTGATGTGCTGTGATGTGATGTGATTGTGATGTGATTGTGATGGTGATGTGATTGTGATGTGATGTGTTTGTGATGTGATTGTGATGTGATTGTGATTGCGATGTGATGTGATGTGATTGTGTGTGATTGTGATGTGATTGTGATGTGATTGTGATTGTGATGTAATTGTGATTGTGATGTGGTTGTGATTGTGATGTGATTGCGATGTGATTGTGATGTGCTGTAATGTGATGTGATGTGATGTGATTGTGATGTGATTGTTATGTGATTGTGATGGTGATGTGATGTGATTGTGATGGGTTTGTGATGTGATTGTGATTGTGATGTGATTGTGATGTGATTGTGATGTGATTGTGATATGATTGTGATTGTGCTGTGATGTGATTGTGACGTGATGTGATTGTGATGTGATGTGATGTGATGTGATTTGATGTGATTGTGATGTGATTGTGATGTGATTGTGATGTGATTGTGATTGTGATGTGATTGTGATGTGATTGTGATTGTGATGTTATTGTGATGTGATGTGATAGTGATGTGATGTGATTGTGATGTGATTCTGATGTGATTGTGATGTGATTGTGATTGTGATGTGATTGTGATGTGATGTGATGTGATTGTGATGTGATTGTGATGTGATTGTGATTCTGATGTGATTGTGATTGTGATGTGATGTGATTGTGATGTGATTGTGATGTGATGTCATGTGATTGTGATGTCATTGTGATGTGATGCGATTGTGATGTGATGTGAGTGTGATGTGATGTGATGTGATGTGATTTGATGTGATTGTGATGTGATTGTGATATTATTGTGATCGTGACGTGATGTGATTGTGATGTGATTGTGATTGTGATGTGATTGTGATGTGACTGTGATTGTGATGTGATTGTGATTGTGATGTGATCTGATTGTGATGTGATTGTGATGTGATTGTGATTGTGATGTAATTGTGATTGTGATGTGATTGTGATGTGGTTGTGATTGTGATGTGATTGTGATGTCATTGTGATTGTGATGAGATGGTGATATGATTGTGATTGTGATGTGATTGTGATTGTGATTGTGATGTGATGTGATTGTGATGTGATTGTGATATTATTGTGATCGTGACGTGATGTGATTGTGATGTGATTGTGGTTGTGATGTGATCGTGATGTGATTGTGATTGTGATGTGATTGTGATTGTGATGTGATCTGATTGTGATGTGATTGTGATGTGATTGTGATTGTGATGTAATTGTGATTGTGATGTGATTGTGATGTGGTTGTGATTGTGATGTGATTGTGATGTGATTGTGATTTTGATGTGATTGTGATGTGCTGTAATGTGATGTGATGTGATGTGATTGTGATGTGATTGTGATGGTGATGTGATTGTGATGTGATGTGATTGTGATGGGATTGTGATGTGATTGTGATTGTGATGTGATTGTGATGTGATTGTGATTGTGATGTGATTGTGATTGTGATTGTGATGTGATTGCGATGTGATTGTGATGTGCTGTAATGTGATGTGATGTGATGTGATTGTGATGTGATTGTGATGTGATTGTGATGGTGATGTGATTGTGATGTGATGTGATTGTGATGGGATTGTGATTTGATTGTGATTGTGGTGTGATTGTGATGTGATGTGATGTGATGTGATTGTGATGTGATGTGATGTGATGTGACTGTGATGTGCTTGTGATGTGATTGTGATGTGATTGTGATTGTGATGTGATTGTGATGTGATTGTGATTGTGATGTGATGTGATGTGGTTGTGATGTGATTGTCAAGTGATGTGATTGTGATGTGATTGTGATGTGATTGTGATGTGATTGTGATTGTGATGTAATTGTGATTGTGATGTGATTGTGATGTGATTGTGATTGTGATGTGATTGTGATTGTGATGTGATGTGATCGTGATGTGATTGTGATGTGCTGTGATGAGATGTGATGTGATTGTGATGTGATTGTGAAGTGATGTGATTGTGATGTGATGTGATGTGATTTGATGTGATTGTGATGTGATTGTGATTTGATTGCAATTGTGATGTGATTGTGATATGATTGTGATGTGATTGTGATTGTGAAGTGATTGTGATGTGATTGTGATGTGATTGGGATGTGATGTGATTGTGATGTGATTGTATTGTGATTGTGATGTGATTGTGATTGTGATGAAATTGTGATGTGATTGTGATTCTGATGTGATGTGATGTGATTGTGATGTGATGTGATGTGATGTGTGTGTGATTGTGATGTGATTGTGACGTGATTGTGATTGTGATGTAATTGTGATTGTGATGTGTTTGTGATGTGGTTGTGATTGTGATGTGATGTGATGTGATGTGATGTGATGTGATGTGATTGTGATGTGATTGCGATTATGATGTGATTGTGATGTAATTGTGATGTGCTTGTGATTGTGATGTAATTATGATTGTGATGTGATTGTGATGTTATTGGGATCGTGATGTGATGTGATGTGATTGTGATGTGATTGTGATTGTGATGTGATTGTGATGTGATTGTGATTGTGAAGTGATTGTGAAGTGATTGTGATGTGATGTGATTGTGATGTGATTGTGATGTGATTGTGCTGTGATTGTGATTGCGATGTGATGTGATGTGATTGTGTGTGATTGTGATGTGATTGTGATGTGATTGTGATGTGATTGTGATTGTGATGTGATTGTGATATGATGTGATTGTGATGTGATTGTGATGTGATTGTGATTGTGATGTGATTGCGATGTGATTGTGATTGTGATGTGATTGTGATGTGGGTGTGATTGCGATGTGACTGTGATGTGCTGTGCTGTGATGTGATTGTGGTGAATTGTGATGGTGATGTGATTGTGATGAGATGTGTTTGTGATGTGATTGTGATGTGATTGTGATTGCGATGTGATGTGATGTGATTGTGTGTGATTGTGATGTGATTGTGATGTGATTGTGATTGTGATGTAATTGTGATTGTGATGTGGTTGTGATTGTGATGTGATTGCGATGTGATTGTGATGTGCTGTAATGTGATGTGATGTGATGTGATTGTGATGTGATTGTTATATGATTGTGATGGTGATGTGATGTGATTGTGATGGGATTGTGATGTGATTGTGATGTGATTGTGATGTGATTGTGATGTGATTGTGATATGATTGTGATGTGATTGTGATTGTGATGTTATTGTGATGTGATGTGATAGTGATGTGATGTGATTGTGATGTGATTCTGATGTGATTGTGATGTGATTGTGATTGTGATGTGATTGTGATGTGATGTGATGTGATTGTGATGTGATTGTGATGTGATTGTGATTGTGATTGTGATTGTGATTGTGATGTGATGTGATTGCGATGTGATTGTGATTGTGATGTCATGTGATTGTGATGTCATTGTGATGTGATGCGATTGTGATGTGATGTGATTGTGATGTGATGTGATGTGATGTGATTTGATGTGATTGTGATGTGATTGTGATATTATTGTGATCGTGACGTGATGTGATTGTGATGTGATTGTGATTGTGATGTGATTGTGATGTGATTGTGATTGTGATGTGATTGTGATTGTGATGTGATCTGATTGTGATGTGATTGTGATGTGATTGTGATTGTGATGTAATTATGATTGTGATGTGATTGTGATGTGGTTGTGATTGTGATGTGATTGTGATGTCATTGTGATTGTGATGAGATGGTGATATGATTGTGATTGTGATGTGATTGTGATTGTGATGTGATGTGATGTGATTGTGATGTGATTTTGATATTATTGTGATCGTGACGTGATGTGATTGTGATGTGATTGTGGTTGTGATGTGATCGCGATGTGATTGTGATTGTGATGTGATTGTGATTGTGATGTGATCTGATTGTGATGTGATTGTGATGTGATTGTGATGTGATTGTGATTGTGATGTAATTGTGATTGTGATGTGATTGTGATGTGGTTGTGATTGTGATGTGATTGTGATGTGATTGTGATTGTGATGTGATTGTGATTGTGATTGTGATGTGATTGCGATGTGATTGTGATGTGCTGTAATGTGATGTTATGTGATGTGATTGTGATGTGATTGTGATGGTGATGTGATTGTGATGTGATGTGATTGTGATGGGATTGTGATGTGATTGTGATTGTGATGTGATTGTGATGTGATGTGATTTGATTGTGATGTGATGTGATGTGATGTGATGTGACTGTGATGTGCTTGTGATGTGATTGTGATGTGATTGTGATTGGAATGTGATGTGATGAGATTGTGATGTGATTCTGATGTGATTGTAATGTGATTGTGATGTGATTGTGATTGTGATGTGATTGTGATGTGATTGTGATGTGATTGTGATTGTGATGTAATTGTGATGTGATTGTGATGTGCTGTGATGTGCTTGTGATGTGATTGTGATGTGATTGTGATTGTGATGTGATTGTGATGTGATTGTGATTGTGATGTGATGTGATGTGGTTGTGATGTGATTGTCAAGTGATGTGATTGTGATGTGATTGTGATGTGATTGTGATGTGATTGTGATGGTGATGTGATTGTGTTGTGATGTGTTTGTGATGTGATTGTGATGTGATTGTGATTGCGATGTGATGTGATGTGATTGTGTGTGATTGTGATGTGCTTGTGATGTGATTGTGATTGTGATGTGATTGTGATGTGATGTTATGTGATGTGATTGTGATGTGATGTGATGTGATGTGACTGTGATGTGCTTGTGATGTGATTGTGATGTGATTGTGATTGTGATTGTGATTGTGATGTGATTGTGATTGTGATGTGATTGTGATGTGGTTGTGATGTGATTGTGATGTAATTGTGATTGTGATGTGATTGTGATGTGATTGTGATTGTGATGTGATTGTGATTGTGATGTAATGTGATTGTGATGTGATTGTGATGTGATTGTGATGTGCTGTGATGAGATGTGATGTGATTGTGATGTGATTGTGAAGTGATGTGATTGTGATGTGATGTGTTGTGATTTGATGTGATTGTGATGTGATTGTGATGTGATTGTGATTTGATTGCGATTGTGATGTGATTGTGATTGTGATGTGATGTGAAGTGATTGTGATGTGATTGTAATGTTATTAGGATGGTGATGTGATTGTGATGTGATTGTGATGTGATTGTGATTGTAATGTGATTGTGATGTGATTGTGATTGTGATGTGATTGTGATTGTGATGTGATTGTGATGTGATGTGATTCTGATGTGATGTGATGTGATTGTGATGTGATGTGATGTGATTGTGTGTGATTGTGATGTGATTGTGATGTGATTGTGATTGTGTTGTGATTGTGATTGTGATGTGTTTGTGATGTGATTGTGATTGTGATGTGATGTGATGTGATTGTGATGTGATGTGATTGTGATGTGATTGTGATTGTGATTGCGATTTGATTGTGATGTGATTGTGATGTGCTTGTGATTGTGATGTGATTATGATTGTGATGTGATGTGATGTTATTGTGATGTGATGTGATTGTGATTGTGATTGTGATTGTGATGTGATTGTGATGTGATTGTGATTGTGATGTGATTGTGAAGTGATTGTGATGTGATGTGATTGTGATGTGATTGTGCTGTGATTGTGATTGTGATGTGATGTGATGTTATTGTTTGTGATTGTGATGTGATTGTGATGTGATGTGATTTGATGTGATTGTGATGTGATTGTGATATTATTGTGATCGTGACGTGATGTGATTGTGATGTGATTGTGATTGTGATGTGATTGTGAGGTGATTGTGATTGTGATGTGATGGTGATTGTGATGTGATTGTGAGGTGATTGTGATTGTGATGTGATGGTGATTGTGATGTGATTGTGAGGTGATTGTGATTGTGATGTGATGGTGATTGTGATGTGATCTGATTGTGATGTGATTGTGATTGTGATGTAATTGTGATTGTGATGTGATTGTGATGTGGTGTGATTGTGATGTGATTGTGATGTCATTGTGATTGTGATGTGATGGTGATGTGATTGTGATTGTGATGTGATTGTGATTGTGATTGTGATGTGATGTGATGTGATTGTGATGTGATTGTGATATTATTGTGATCGTGACGTGATGTGATTGTGATGTGATTGTGGTTGTGATGTGATTGTGATGTGATTGTGATTGTGATGTGATTGTGATTGTGATTGTGATGTGATTGCGATGTGATTGTGATGTGCTGTAATGTGATGTGATGTGATTGTGATGTGATTGTGAAGTGATGTAATTGTGATTGTGATGTAATTGTGATTGTGATGAGATTGTGATGTGATGTGATGTGATGTGATTGTGATGTGATGTGATGTGATGGTGATGTGACTGTGATGTGCTTGTGATGTGATTGTGATGTGATTGTGATTGTGATGTGATTGTGATTGTGATGTGATGTGATGTGGTTGTGATGTGATTGTCAAGTGATGTGATTGTGATGTGATTGTGATGTGATTGTGATGTGATTGTGATGTGATTGTGATTGTGATGTGATTGTGATTGTGATGTAATGTGATTGTGATGTGATTGTGATGTGATTGTGATGTGCTGTGATGAGATGTGATGTGATTGTGATGTGATTGTGAAGTGATGTGATTGTGATGTGATGTGATGTGATTTGATGTGATTGTGATGTGATTGTGATTTGATTGCGATTGTGATGTGATTGTGATATGATTGTGATGTGATTGTGATTGTGATGTGATGTGAAGTGATTGTGATGTGATTGTGATGTTATTGTGATGTGATGTGATTGTGATGTGATTGTGATGTGATTGTGATTGTGATGTGATTGTGATGTGATTGTGATTGTGATGAGATTGTGATTGTGGTGTGATTGTGATGTGATTGTGATTCTGATGTGATGTGATGTGATTGTGATGTGATGTGATGTGATTGTGTGTGATTGTGATGTGATTGTAATGTGATGTGATTGTGATGTGATGTGAGTGTGATGTGATTGTGATGTGATTGTGATTGTGATGTGATTGTGATGTGATGTTATGTGATGTGATTGTGATGTGATGTGATGTGATGTGACTGTGATGTGCTTGTGATGTGATTGTGATGTGATTGTGATGTGATTGTGATGTCATTGTGATTGTGATGAGATGGTGATATGATTGTGATTGTGATGTGATTGTGATTGTGATTGTGATGTGATGTGATGTGATTGTGATGTGATTGTGATTGTGATGTGACGTGATGTGATTGTGATGTGATTGTGGTTGTGATGTGATTGTGATGTGATTGTGATTGTGATGTGATTGTGATTGTGATTGTGATGTGATTGCGATGTGATTGTGATGTGCTGTGATGTGATGTGATGTGATTGTGATGTGATTGTGATGTGATGTAATTGTGATTGTGATGTAATTGTGATTGTGATGAGATTGTGATGTGATGTGATGTGATGTGATTGTGATGTGATGTGATGTGAGGTGATGTGACTGTGATGTGCTTGTGATGTGATTGTGATGTGATTGTGATTGTGATGTGATTGTGATTGTGATGTGATGTGATGTGGTTGTGATGTGATTGTCAAGTGATGTGATTGTGATGTGATTGTGATGTGATTGTGATGTGATTGTGATGTGATTGTGATTGTGATGTGATTGTGATTGTGATGTAATGTGATTGTGATGTGATTGTGATGTGATTGTGATGTGCTGTGATGAGATGTGATGTGATTGTGATGTGATTGTGAAGTGATGTGATTGTGATGTGATGTGATGTGATTTGATGTGATTGTGATGTGATTGTGATTTGATTGCGATTGTGATGTGATTGTGATATGATTGTGATGTGATTGTGATTGTGATGTGATGTGAAGTGATTGTGATGTGATTGTGATGTTATTGGAATGGTGATGTGATTGTGATGTGATTGTGATGTGATTGTGATTGTGATGTGATTGTGATGTGATTGTGATTGTGATGAGATTGTGATTGTGGTGTGATTGTGATGTGATTGTGATTCTGATGTGATGTGATGTGATTGTGATGTGATGTGATGTGATTGTGTGTGATTGTGATGTGATTGTAATGGTGATGTGATGGTGATGTGATGTGAGTGTGATGGGATTGTGATGTGATTGTGATTGTGATGTGATTGTGATGTGATGTTATGTGATGTGATTGTGATGTGATGTGATGTGACTGTGATGTGCTTGTGATGTGATTGTGATGTGATTGTGATTGTGATGTGATTGTGATGTGATTGTGATTGTGATGTGATGTGGTTGTGATGTGATTGTCAAGTGATGTGATTGTGATATGATTGTGATGTGATTGTGATGTGATGTGATGTGATTGTGATGTGATGTGATGTGATTGTGTGTTCTTGTGATGTGATTGTGCCGTGATTGTGATTGTGATGTAATTGTGATTGTGATGTGTTTGTGATGTGATTGTGATTGTGATGTGATGTGATGTGATTCTGATGTAATGTGATTGTGATGTGATTGTGATTGTGATGTGATTGTGATTTAATTGTGATGTGCTTGTGATTGTGATGTAATTATGATTGTGATGTGATTGTGATGTTATTGGGATCGTGATGTGATGTGATGTGATTGTGATGTGATTGTGATTGTGATGTGATTGTGCTGTGATTGTGATTGCGATGTAATGTGAGGTAATTGTGTGTGATTGTGATGTGATTGTGATGTGATTGTGATTGTGATGTGATTGTGATATGATGTTATTGTGATGTGATTGTGATGTGATTGTGATTGTGATGTGATTGCGATGTGATTGTGATTGTGATGTGATGTGATGAGATTGTGTGTGATTGTGATGTGATTGTGATGTGGTTGTGATTGTGATTTAATTGTGATTGTGATGTGATTGTGATGTGGTTGTGATTGCGATGTGATTGTGATGTGCTGTGATGTGATGTGATTGGGATGTGATTGTGGTGTGATTGTGATGGTGATGTGATTGTGATGTGATGTGTTTGTGATGTGATTGTGATGTGATTGTGATTGCGATGTGATGTGATGTGATTGTGTGTGTTTGTGATGTGATTGTGATGTGATTGTGATTGTGATGTAATTGTGATTGTGATGTGGTTGTGATTGTGATGTGATTGTGATTGTGATGTGATTGTGATTCTGATGTGATGTGATGTGATTGTGATGTGATGTGATGTGATTGTGTGTGATTGTGATGTGATTGTGACGTGATTGTGATTGTGATGTAATTGTGATTGTGATGTGTTTGTGATGTGATTGTGATTGTGATGTGATGTGATGTGATTGCGATTATGATGTGATTGTGATGTAATTATGATTGTGATGTGATTGTGATGTTATTGGGATCGTGATGTGATGTGATGTGATTGTGATGTGATTGTGATTGTGATGTGATTGTGATTGTGATGTGATTGTGAACGGGATTGTGATGTGATGTGATTGTGATGTGATTGTGATGTGATTGTGAGGTGATTGTGATTGCGATGTGATGTGATGTGATTGTGTGTGACTGTGATGTGATTGTGATGTGATTGTGATGTGGTTGTGATTGTGATGTGATTGTGATATGATGTGATTGTGATGTGATTGTGATGTGATTGTGATTGTGATGTGATTGCAATGTGATTGTGATTGTGATGAGATGTGATGAGATTGTGTGTGATTGTGATGTGATTGTGATGTGATTGTGATTGTGATGTAATTGTGATTGTGATGTGATTGTGATGTGGTTGTGATTGCGATGTGATTGTGATGTGCTGTGATGTGATGTGATGTGATGTGATTGTGATGTGATTGTGGTGTGATTGTGATGGTGATGTGATTGTGATGTGATGTGTTTGTGATGTGATTGTGATGTGATTGTGATTGCGATGTGATGTGATGTGATTGTGTGTGATTGTGATGTGATTGTGATGTGATTGTGATGTAATTGTGATTGTGATGTGGTTGTGATTGTGATGTGATTGTTATTGTGATGTGATGTGATTGTGATGTGATGTGATTGTGATGTGATGTGATGTGATGTGATGTGATTGTGATGTGATTGTGATGTGATTGTGATTTGATTCTGATTGTGATGTGATTGTGATATGATTGTGATTGTGATGAGTTTGTGATTGTGATGTGATGTGAAGTGATTGAGATGTGATTGTGATGTTATTGGGATCGTGATGTGATATGATGTGATTGTGATGTGATTGTGATTGTGATGTGATGTGATGTGATGTGATTGTGATGTGATTGTGATGTGATTGGGATGTGATTGTGATGTGATTGTGATTGTGATGTGGTTGTGATGTGATTGTGATTGTGATTGTGATGTGATGTTATTGTGATTGTGATTGTGATGTGATTGTGATGTGATTGTGATTGTGATGTGATTGTGATGTGATTGTGATTGTGATGTGATTGTGATTGTGATGTGATGTGATTGTGATTGTGATGTGATGTGATGTGATTGTGATTGTGATGTGATTGTGATGTGATGTGATTGTGATGTGATTGTGATGTGATTGTGATGTGATTGTGATGTGATTGTGATTGTGATGTGAATGTGATGTGATGTGATTGTGATGTGATTGTGATGTGATTGTGATGGTGATGTGATTGTGATGTGATGTGAGTGTGATGTGATTGTGATGTGATTGTGATTGTGATGTGATTGTGATGTGATGTTATGTGATGTGATTGTGATGTGATGTGATGTGACTGTGATGTGCTTGTGATGTGATTGTGATGTGATTGTGATTGTGATGTGATTGTGATGTGATTGTGATTGTGATGTGATGTGATGTGATGTGATGTGATTGTCAAGTGATGTGATTGTGATGTGATTGTGATGTGATAGTGATTGTGATGTAATTGTGATTTGATGTGATTGTGATGTGATTGTGATGTGATTGTGATTGTGATGTAATGTGATTGTGATGTGATTGTGATGTGATTGTGATGTGCTGTGATGAGATGTGATGTGATTGTGAAGTGATGTGATTGTGATGTGATGTGTTGTGATTGTGATTGTGATGTGATTGTGATGTGATTGTGATTTGATTGCGATTGTGATGTGATTGTGATATGATTGTGATGTGATTGTGATTGTGATGTGATGTGAAGTGATTGTGATGTGATTGTAATGTTATTAGGATAGTGATGTGATTGTCATGTGATTGTGATGTGATTGTGATTGTGATGTGATTGTGATGTGATTGTGATTGTGATGTGATTGTGATTGTGATGTGATTGTGATGTGATTGTGATTCTGATGTGATGTGATGTGATTGTGATGTGATGTGATGTGATTGTGTGTGATTGTGATGTGATTGTGACGTGATTGTGATTGTGATGTAATTGTGATTGTGATGTGTTTGTGATGTGATTGTGATTGTGATGTGATGTGATGTGATTGTGATGTGATGTGATTGTGATGTGATTGTGATGTGATTGCGATTACGATGTGATTGTGATGTAATTGTGATGTGCTTGTGATTGTGATGTAATTATGATTGTGATGTGATTGTGATGTTATTGGGATCGTGATGTGATGTGATGTGATTGTGATGTGATTGTGATGTGATTGTGATTGTCATGTGATTGTGATTGTGATGTGATTGTGATTGTGATGTGATGTGATTGTGATGTGATGTGATTGTGATGTGATGTGATGTGATGTGATTTGATGTGATTGTGATGTGATTGTGATGTGATTGTGATTTGATTGTGATTGTGATGTGATTGTGATATGATTGTGATTGTGATGAGATTGTGATTGTGATGTGATGTGAAGTGAATGAGATGTGATTGTGATGTTATTGGGATTGTGATGTGATATGATGTGATTGTGATGTGATTGTGATGTGATTGTGATTGTGATGTGATTGTGATGTGATTGTGATTGTGAGGTGATTGTGATTGTGATTGTGATGTGATGTGATGTGATTGTGTGTGATTGTGATGTGATTGTGATTATGATGTGATTGTGATGTGAAGTGATGTGATGTGATATGATTTCATTGTGATGTGATTGTGATGTGATTGTGATTGTGATGTGTTTGTGATGTGATTGTGATGTGATGTGATGTGACGTGATTGTGATGTGATATGATGTGATGTGACTGTGATGTGATTGGGATGTGATTGTGATGTGATTGTGATTGTGATGTGATTGTGATTGTGATGTGATTATGATTGTGATGTGATTGTGATGTGATTGGGATGTGATGTGATGTGATGTGATTGTGATGTGATTGTGATGTGATTGTGATTGTCATGTGATTGTGATTGTGATGTGATTGTGATTGTGATGTGATGTGATTGTGATTTGATGTGATTGTGATGTGATGTGATGTGATGTGATTTGATGTGATTGTGATGTGATTGTGATGTGATTGTGATTTGATTGTGATTGTGATGTGATTGTGATATGATTGTGATTGTGATGAGATTGTGATTGTGATGTGATGTGAAGTGATTGAGATGTGATTGTGATGTTATTGTGATTGTGATGTGATATGATGTGATTGTGATGTGATTGTGATGTGATTGTGATTGTGATGTGATTGTGATGTGATTGTGATTGTGAGGTGATTGTGATTGTGATTGTGATGTGATGTGATGTGATTGTGTGTGATTGTGATGTGATTGTGATTATGATGTGATTGTGATGTGAAGTGATGTGATGTGATGTGATTTCATTGTGATGTGATTGTGATGTGATTGTGATTGTGATGTGTTTGTGATGTGATTGTGATGTGATTGTGATGTGATGTGATGTGACGTGATTGTGATGTGATATGATGTGATGTGACTGTGATGTGATTGGGATGTGATTGTGATGTGATTGTGATTGTGATGTGATTGTGATGTGATTGTGATTGTGATGTGATGTTATTGTGATTGTGATTGTGATGTGATTGTGATGTGATTGTGATTGTGATGTGATTGTGATGTGATTGTGATTGTGATGTGATTGTGATTGTGATGTGATGTGATGTGATTGTGATGTGATTGTGATGTGATTGTAATGTGATTGTGATAGTGATGTGATGTGTTTGTGATGTGATTCTGATGTGATTATGATGTGATTGTGATTGTGATGTGATTGTGATGTGATTGTGATGTGATTGTGATGTGATTGTGATTCTGATGTGATTGTGATTGTGATGTGATGTGATTGTGATGTGATTGTGATGTGATTGTGATTCTGATGTGATTGTGATTGTGATGTGATGTGATTGTGATGTGATTGTGATTGTGATGTGATGACATTGTGATGTCATTGTGATGTGATGCGATTGTGATGTGATGCGATTGTGATGTGATGTGATGTGATGTGATTTGATGTGATTCTGATGTGATTGTGATATTATTGTGATCGTGACGTGATGTAATTGTGATGTGATTGTGATTGTGATGTGATTGTGATGTGATTGTGATTGTGATGTGATTGTGATTGTGATGTGATCTGATTGTGATGTGATTGTGATGTGATTGTGATTGTGATGTAATTGTGATTGTGATGTGATTGTGATGTGGTTGTGATTGTGATGTGATTGTGATGTCATTGTGATTGTGATGTGATTGTGATTGTGATTGTGATGTGATGTGATGGTGATGTGGTTGTGATTGTGATGTGATTGTGATTGTGATGTGATTGTGATTGTGATTGTGATGTGATTGCGATGTGATTGTGATGTGCTGTAATGTGATGTGATGTGATGTGATTGTGATGTGCTGTGATGTGATGTGATGTGATGTGATTGTGATGTGATTGTGGTGTGATTGTGATGGTGATGTGATTGTGATGTGATTTGTTTGTGATGTGATTGTGATGTGATTGTGATTGCGATGTGATGTGATGTGATTGTGTGTGATTGTGATGTGATTGTGATGTGATTGTGATGTAATTGTGATTGTGATGTGGTTGTGATTGTGATGTGATTGTTATTGTGATGTGATGTGATTGTGATGTGATGTGATTGTGATGTGATGTGATGTGATGTGATGTGATTGTGATGTGATTGTGATGTGATTGTGATTTGATTCTGATTGTGATGTGATTGTGATATGATTGTGATTGTGAAGAGTTTGTGATTGTGATGTGATGTGAAGTGATTGAGATGTGATTGTGATGTTATTGGGATCGTGATGTGATATGATGTGATTGTGATGTGATTGTGATTGTGATGTGATGTGATGTGATGTGATTGTGATGTGATTGTGATGCGATTGGGATGTGATTGTGATGTGATTGTGATTGTGATGTGATTGTGATGTGATTGTGATTGTGATTGTGATGTGATGTTATTGTGATTGTGATTGTGATGTGATTGTGATGTGATTGTGATTGTGATGTGATGTGATGTGGATGTGATGTGATTGTCAAGTGATGTGATTGTGATGTGATTGTGATGTGATAGTGAATGTGATGTAATTGTGATTTGATGTGATTGTGATGTGATTGTGATGTGATTGTGATTGTGATGTAATGTGATTGTGATGTGATTGTGATGTGATTGTGATGTGCTGTGATGAGATGTGATGTGATTGTGAAGTGATGTGATTGTGATGTGATGTGTTGTGATTTGATGTGATTGTGATGTGATTGTAATGTGATTGTGATTTGATTGCGATTGTGATGTGATTGTGATATGATTGTGATGTGATTGTGATTGTGATGTGATGTGAAGTGATTGTGATGTGATTGTAATGTTATTAGGATAGTGATGTGATTGTCATGTGATTGTGATGTGATTGTGATTGTGATGTGATTGTGATGTGATTGTGATTGTGATGTGATTGTGATTGTGATGTGATTGTGATGTGATTGTGATTCTGATGTGATGTGATGTGATTGTGATGTGATGTGATGTGATTGTGTGTGATTGTGATGTGATTGTGACGTGATTGTGATTGTGATGTAATTGTGATTGTGATGTGTTTGTGATGTGATTGTGATTGTGATGTGATGTGATGTGATTGTGATGTGATGTGATTGTGATGTGATTGTGATGTGATTGCGATTACGATGTGATTGTGATGTAATTGTGATGTGCTTGTGATTGTGATGTAATTATGATTGTGATGTGATTGTGATGTTATTGGGATCGTGATGTGATGTGATGTGATTGTGATGTGATTGTGATGTGATTGTGATTGTCATGTGATTGTGATTGTGATGTGATTGTGATTGTGATGTGATGTGATTGTGATGTGATGTGATTGTGATGTGATGTGATGTGATGTGATTTGATGTGATTGTGATGTGATTGTGATGTGATTGTGATTTGATTGTGATTGTGATGTGATTGTGATATGATTGTGATTGTGATGAGATTGTGATTGTGATGTGATGTGAAGTGATTGAGATGTGATTGTGATGTTATTGGGATTGTGATGTGATATGATGTGATTGTGATGTGATTGTGATGTGATTGTGATTGTGATGTGATTGTGATGTGATTGTGATTGTGAGGTGATTGTGATTGTGATTGTGATGTGATGTGATGTGATTGTGTGTGATTGTGATGTGATTGTGATTATGATGTGATTGTGATGTGAAGTGATGTGATGTGATGTGATTTCATTGTGATGTGATTGTGATGTGATTGTGATTGTGATGTGTTTGTGATGTGATTGTGATGTGATTGTGATGTGATGTGATGTGACGTGATTGTGATGTGATATGATGTGATGTGACTGTGATGTGATTGGGATGTGATTGTGATGTGATTGTGATTGTGATGTGATTGTGATGTGATTGTGATTGTGATGTGATGTTATTGTGATTGTGATTGTGATGTGATTGTGATGTGATTGTGATTGTGATGTGATTGTGATGTGATTGTGATTGTGATGTGATTGTGATTGTGATTGTGATGTGATGTGATTGTGATGTGATTGCGATGTGATTGTAATGTGATTGTGATAGTGATGTGATGTGTTTGTGATGTGATTCTGATGTGATTATGATGTGATTGTGATTGTGATGTGATTGTGATGTGATTGTGATGTGATTGTGATGTGATTGTGATTCTGATGTGATTGTGATTGTGATGTGATGTGATTGTGATGTGATTGTGATGTGATTGTGATTCTGATGTGATTCTGATTGTGATGTGATGTGATTGTGATGTGATTGTGATTGTGATGTGATGACATTGTGATGTCATTGTGATGTGATGCGATTGTGATGTGATGCGATTGTGATGTGATGTGATGTGATGTGATTTGATGTGATTCTGATGTGATTGTGATATTATTGTGATCGTGACGTGATGTGATTGTGATGTGATTGTGATTGTGATGTGATTGTGATTGTGATGTGATCTGATTGTGATGTGATTGTGATGTGATTGTGATTGTGATGTAATTGTGATTGTGATGTGATTGTGATGTGGTTGTGATTGTGATGTGATTGTGATGTCATTGTGATTGTGATGTGATTGTGATTGTGATTGTGATGTGATGTGATGGTGATGTGGTTGTGATTGTGATGTGATTGTGATTGTGATGTGATTGTGATTGTGATTGTGATGTGATTGCGATGTGATTGTGATGTGCTGTAATGTGATGTGATGTGATGTGATTGTGATGTGATTGTGATGGTGATGTGATTGTGATGTGATGTGAGTGTGATGGGATTGTGATGTGATTGTGATTGTGATGTGATTGTGATGTGATGTTATGTGATGTGATTGTGATGTGATGTGATGTGATGTGGTGTGATGTGACTGTGATGTGCTTGTGATGTGATTGTGATGTGATTGTGATTGTGATGTGATTGTGATGTGATTGTGATAGTGATGTGATGTGGTTGTGATGTGATTGTCAAGTGATGTGATTGTGATGTGATTGTGATTGTGATGTCGTTGTGATTGTGATTGTGATGTAATTGTGATTGTGATGTGATTGTGATTGTGATGTGATTGTGATTGTGATGTGATGTGGTTGTGATGTGATTGTGATTGTGATGTGATTGTGATGTGATTGTGATTGTGATGTGATGTGATGTGGTTGTGATGTGATTGTCAAGTGATGTGATTGTGATGTGATTGTGATTGTGATGTAATTGTGATTGTGATGTGATTGTGATGTGATTGTGATTGTGATGTGATTGTGATTGTGATGTAATGTGATTGTGATGTGATTGTGATGTGATTGTGATGTGCTGTGATGAGATGTGATGTGATTGTGATGTGATTGTGAAGTGATGTGATTGTGATGTGATGTGATGTGATTTGATGTGATTGTGATGTGATTGTGATGTGATTGTGATTTGATTGCGATTGTGAAGTGATTGTGATATGATTGTGATGTGATTGTGATTGTGATGTGATGTGAAGTGATTGTGATGTGATTGTGATGTTATTAGGATGGTGATGTGATTGTGATGTGATTGTGATTGTGATGTGATTGTGATGTAATTGTGATTGTGATGTGATTGTGATTGTGATGTGATTGTGATTCTGATGTGATGTGATGTGATTGTGATGTGATGTGATGTGATTGTGTGTGATTGTGATGTGATTGTGACGTGATTGTGATGTGAAGTGATGTGATGTGATTGTGATGTGATTGCGATTATGATGTGATTGTGATGTAATTGTGATGTGATTGTGATTGTGATTGTAATGTGATGTGATTGTGATGTGATTGTGATGTTATTGTGATTGTGATGTGATGTGATGTGATTGTGATGTGATTGTGATTGTGATGTGATTGTGACGTGATTGTGATGTGATGTGATTGTGATGTGATTGTGATGTGATTGTGCTGTGATTGTGATTGCGATGTGATGTGATTGTGTGTGATTGTGATGTGATGTGATTTGATGTGATTGTGATGTGATTGTGATGTGATTGTGATGTTATTGTGATCGTGACGTGATGTGATTGTGATGTGATTGTGATTGTGATGTGATTGTGATGTGATTGTGATTGTGATGTGATTGTGATTGTGATGTGATCTGATTCTGATGTGATTGTGATTGTGATGTAATTGTGATTGTGATGTGATTGTGATGTGGTTGTGATTGTGATGTGATTGTGATGTCATTGTGATTGTGATGAGATGGTGATATGATTGTGATTGTGATGTGATTGTGATGTGATGTGATTGTGATGTGATTGTGATGTTATTGTGATGTGATGTGATGTGATTGTGATGTGATTGTGATGTGATTGTGATGTGATTGTGATTGTGATGTGATTGTGATTGCAATGTGATCTGATTGTGATGTGATTGTGATGTGATTGTGATGTGATTGTGATTGTGATGTAATTGTGATTGTGATGTGATTGTGATGTGGTTGTGATTGTGAGGTGATTGTGATGTGATTGTGATTGTGATGTGATTGTGATTGTGATTGTGATGTGATTGCGATGTGATTGTGATGTGCTGTAATGTGATGTGATGTGATGTGATTGTGATGTGATTGTGATGTGATTGTGATGGTGATGTGATTGTGATGTGATGTGATTGTGATGGGATTGTGATGTGATTGTGATTGTGATGTGCTTGTGATGTGATGTGATTGTGATGTGATGTGATGTGATGTGACTGTGATGTGCTTGTGATGTGATTGTGATGTGATTGTGATTGTGATGTGATGTGATGTGGTTGTGATGTGATTGTCAAGTGATGTGATTGTGATGTGATTGTGATGTGATTGTGATGAGATTGTGATTGTGATGTAATTGTGATTGTGATGTGATTGTGATGTGATTGTGATTGTGATGTGATTGTGATTGTGATGTGATTGTGATTGTGATGTGATTGTGATGTGATTGTGATGTGCTGTGATGAGATGTGATGTGATTGTGATGTGATTGTGAAGTGATGTGATTGTGATGTGATGTGATGTGATTTGATGTGATTGTGATGTGATTGTGATTTGATTGCGATTGTGATGTGATTGTGATATGATTGTGATGTGACTGTGATTGTGATGTGATGTGAAGTGATTGTGATGTGATTGTGATGTTATTGGGATGGTGATGTGATTGTGATGTGATTGTGATGTGATTGTGATTGTGATGTGATTGTGATGTGATTGTGATTGTGATGTGATTGTGATTGTGATGTGTTTGTGATGTGATTGTGATTGTGATGTGATGTGATTGTGATGTGATGTGATTGTGATTTGATTGTGATGTGATTGCGATTATGATGTGATTGTGATGTAATTGTGATGTGCTTGTGATTGTGATGTAATTATGATTGTGATGTTATTGGGATCGTGATGTGATGTGATGTGATTGTGATGTGATTGTGATTGTGATGTGATTGTGATGTGATTGTGATTGTGAAGTGATTGTGATTGCGATGTGATTGTGATGTGATTGTGATGTGATTGTGATTGTGATGTGATTGTGCTGTGATTGTGATTGCGATGTGATGTGAGGTAATTGTGTGTGATTGTGATGTGATTGTGATGTGATTGAGATTGTGATGTGATTGTGATATGATGTGATTGTGATGTGATTGTGATGTGATTGCGATTGTGATGTGATTGTGATGTGATGTGATTGTGATGTGATTGTGATTGCGATGTGATGTGAGGTAATTGTGTGTGATTGTGATGTGATTGTGATGTGATTGTGATTGTGATTTGATTGTGATATGATGTGATTGTGATGTGATTGTGATGTGATTGTGATTGTGATGTGATTGCGATGTGATTGTGATTGTGATGTGATGTGATGAGATTGTGTGTGATTGTGATGTGATTGCGATGTGATTGTGATTGTGATGTAATTGTGATTGTGATGTGATTGTGATGTGGTTGTGATTGCGATGTGATTGTGATTCTGATGTGATGTGATGTGATTGTGATGTGATTGTGGTGTGATTGTGATGGTGATGTGATTGTGATGTGATTGTGATGTGATTGTGATTGTGATGTGATTGTCATGTAATTGTGATTGTGATGTGATTGTGATTGTGATGTGATTGTGATTCTGATGTGATGTGATGTGATTGTGATGTGATGTGATGTGATTGTGTGTGATTGTGATGTGATTGTGACGTGATTGTGATGTGAAGTGATTGTGATGTGATTGTGATGTGATTGCGATTATGATGTGATTGTGATGTAATTGTGGTGTCCTTGTGATTGTGATTTAATTATGATTGTGATGTGATTGTGATGTTATTGGGATCGTGATGTGATGTGATGTGATTGTGATGTGATTGTGATTGTGAAGTGATTGTGAACGTGATTGTGATGTGATGTGATTGTGATGTGATTGTGATGTGATTGTGCTGTGATTGTGATTGCGATGTGATGTGATTGTGTGTGATTGTGATGTGATGTGATTTGATGTGATTGTGATGTGATTGTGATGTGATTGTGATATTATTGTGATCGTGACGTGATGTGATTGTGATGTGATTGTGATTGTGATGTGATTGTGATGTGATTGTGATTGTGATGTGATTGTGATTGTGATGTGATCTGATTTGATGTGATTGTGATTGTGATGTAATTGTGATTGTGATGTGATTGTGATGTGTTGTGATTGTGATGTGATTGTGATGTCATTGTGATTGTGATGAGATGGTGATATGATTGTGATTGTGATTGTGATTGTGATGTGATGTGATTGTGATGTGATTGTGATATTATTGTGATCGTGACGTGATGTGATTGTGATGTGATTGTGATGTGATTGTGATGTGATTGTGATTGTGATGTGATTGTGATTGCAATGTGATCTGATTGTGATGTGATTGTGATGTGATTGTGATGTGATTGTGATTGTGATGTAATTGTGATTGTGATGTGATTGTGATGTGGTTGTGATTGTGAGGTGATTGTGATGTGATTGTGATTGTGATGTGATTGTGATTGTGATTGTGATGTGATTGCGATGTGATTGTGATGTGCTGTAATGTGATGTGATGTGATGTGATTGTGATGTGATTGTGATGTGATTGTGATGGTGATGTGATTGTGATGTGATGTGATTGTGATGGGATTGTGATGTGATTGTGATTGTGATGTGCTTGTGATGTGATGTGATTGTGATGTGATGTGATGTGATGTGATGTGATGTGCTTGTGATGTGATTGTGATGTGATTGTGATTGTGATGTGATGTGATGTGGTTGTGATGTGATTGTCAAGTGATGTGATTGTGATGTGATTGTGATGTGATTGTGATGAGATTGTGATTGTGATGTAATTGTGATTGTGATGTGATTGTGATGTGATTGTGATTGTGATGTGATTGTGATTGTGATGTGATTGTGATTGTGATGTGATTGTGATGTGATTGTGATGTGCTGTGATGTGATGTGATGTGATTGTGAAGTGATGTGATTGTGATGTGATGTGATGTGATTTGATGTGATTGTGATGTGATTGTGATTTGATTGCGATTGTGATGTGATTGTGATATGATTGTGATGTGACTGTGATTGTGATGTGATGTGAAGTGATTGTGATGTGATTGTGATGTTATTGGGATGGTGATGTGATTGTGATGTGATTGTGATGTGATTGTGATTGTGATGTGATTGTGATGTGATTGTGATTGTGATGTGATTGTGATTGTGATGTGTTTGTGATGTGATTGTGATTGTGATGTGATGTGATTGTGATGTGATGTGATTGTGATTTGATTGTGATGTGATTGCGATTATGATGTGATTGTGATGTGATTGTGATGTGCTTGTGATTGTGATGTAATTATGATTGTGATGTGATTGTGATCGTGATGTGATGTGATGTGATTGTGATGTGATTGTGATTGTGATGTGATTGTGATGTGATTGTGATTGTGAAGTGATTGTGATTGCGATGTGATTGTGATGTGATTGTGATGTGATTGTGATTGTGATGTGATTGTGCTGTGATTGTGATTGTGATGTGATGTGAGGTGATTGTGATGTGATTGTGATGTGATTGTGATGTGATTGAGATTGTGATGTGATTGTGATATGATGTGATTGTGATGTGATTGTGATGTGATTGCGATTGTGATGTGATTGTGATGTGATGTGATTGTGATGTGATTGTGATTGCGATGTGATGTGATGTAATTGTGATGTGATTGTGATGTGATTGTGATGTGATTGTGATTGTGATTTGATTGTGATATGATGTGATTGTGATGTGATTGTGATGTGATTGTGATTGTGATGTGATTGCGATGTGATTGTGATTGTGATGTGATGTGATGAGATTGTGTGTGATTGTGATGTGATTGCGATGTGATTGTGATTGTGATGTATTGTGATTGTGATGTGATTGTGATGTGGTTGTGATTGCGATGTGATTGTGATGTGCTGTGATGTGATGTGATTGTGATGTGATTGTGGTGTGATTGTGATGGTGATGTGATTGTGATGTGATGTGTTTGTGATGTGATTGTGATGTGATTGTGATTGCGATGTGATGTGATGTGATTGTGTGTGATTGTGATGTGATTGTGATGTGATTGTGATTGTGATGTAATTGTGATTGTGATGTGGTTGTGATTGTGATGTGATTGCGATTGTGATGTGATGTGATTGTGATGTGATGAGATTGTGATGTGATGTGATGTGATGTGATTTGATGTGATTGTGATGTGATTGTGGTGTGATTGTGATTTGATTGTGATTGTGATGTGATTGTGAT